>NC_141994.1:45135570-45449043 GCF_049901715.1 Pseudonaja textilis
AGACTACAAGCTGGAGAAAGAGACAATGGTGGCATGGCCCCAAAATTTCAGACATAACATTGAATTGGCTAGATGGCAAAATCTCTGGAGGGAAAATAGGAAATTAACATCAGCTACATCGTATAAGGAAAATGTATACAAAATGTTCTACAGGTGGCATCTTCCTCCAGCAAAGCTTGCTAAAATGTTTAGAAACTTATCACCAAATGCTGGAAGTGTAAACCACATATGGTAGACATGTAATCAAGCAAGGAAATATTGGCAACAGATTTAGACATGGGTAGAGCAAATGGTGAGAGAACATATCCAATTGAAGCCAGAACTATTCCTCTAAGGAATAATGACAGAAGGTCACAGCAAAGGCATAACTTATTTAATAATACACGTACTGACAGCGGCAAGAATGGTCTATGCACAATATTGGAAGAATGAAAATAAACCACCAGAAAGAGAGATAATAAGAATAATACTGGCTTGTGCAGAACTGGATAGACTAACTCTAGAACTGAAAAATAAGGGAGAATCAGAATATTATAATACTTGGAATAAGTTTTATCAATGGTTGCAGAAGAGAAGGGAAGATCAGAACAAAAATAGTTAGGACAAATAGACCTAGATTGTGAATATTGTACTAATAATATGAATGTTAATGGTTCAGTCATATCTTTGTATGGCAGAATGATGCCAGAACGGCCACACTGTGTTTGATACTTATAGTTGTAAACAATAAAAATATATATTTTTTAAAGTGAGTTTCCCCCCCCGTCCTGCCATTATCCATTGGATAAGAATAAAAAAGAAAGAATGGAAGGTGGACCCCCACTGTATTCAGCAGACCTATGGAGCTGAAAGTCATGAATACTTTTCAAGTTAGCTTTCTTAACATGCCTTGCACAGAGGAAAACAGGACACGATCACTGGCGTGCATGTGTGTGAAAATTGACAAGATGGCAGGTGCAATGATGCAAACAAAGCTCACTACTTTTGTACATGTGTGGTCTTATCTAACCTTAGGTGGAAATATGTTCAAAGGAAAAGAATAGCAGTTGAAAAAGGATGTCTACATGGTCCCTGAGGATCATACATTCTCTGTATTCTGCACAGTGGTGGATTTGTATGCTGTGTAGATGCAGATAGATAAATTCTACAAGACATCCATAACTAAGTACATTTATTAGTTCATCAGGTATCCTCATAACTCACATTTGTGATGAAGTCCTTCTTTAATGACCAATCCTTTGTACATCTGCTTTGTAGGTAAAAGATGGTCATCTCGTAGTGATAGAAAGCAGCTGCCATGAGTTAGAGAATTCAGGAAAAAGTGAGGAAAACTTCCCCAACCCATTGAGGGTCAAAACAGTGACCAATCGGGATTACAGATGTGGCCATGTGTCATGAACCACACTTCCCAGGGTACCTTTAACTACATTTACCATGATGCATTCCCTTAAGGGGACAGCTCATAATTCCTAAGTAACTATCCAATTCCCATAGACAGGCTGGGACAGCACAATACACTTTCAAAGACAGCACTTGATGTTTGCTTACATCAAAATATGTTATTGTACAGAGACTGTAATGCAGAGGTTGTATTCAGCAGGTTCTGACCAGTTCTGGAGAACTGGTAGTGGAAATTTTGAGTAGTTCAGAGAATTGGCAAATACCACCTCTGACTGGCCCCACCGCCATCTATTCTCTGCCTCCTGAGTCCCAGCTGATTGACTTGGTCTTCTTTTGTTGCCCTGCACAGGAGAATGGAGCTGGAAAGCAGATTAGTGGGGTGGGGAGGGAATGGGATTTTGCAGTAACCTTTCCCCAAGAGTGGGGAGGGAATGGGATTTTGCAGTAACCTTCCCCTGCCAAGCCCACCAAGCCACACCTATAGAACTGGTAGTAAGAGGGACTTCTGGTGGCAGGGCAGGGATGTGCAGAGGTGGAGAAGCCCAGCTGAGTTTTCTGAGTACCTCTTCTTGTGTTTGGAGCGATCCCCAGAGGATACACGAATCCCGGAGAGATTAGTGCCGGTGTAGGGGATCCTCGGGTTGCAGTGTGGGGGAAGGCAACCCCCTGGCAATGAAGAGAAGATCCGCTGAGCCCAGTGCGAAAGAGCCAGCTACCTGTTAATGGCGGCTCCAAAGTCCGGACTGCCTCCGATGTGACAAAGCGAGAAAGTGACAGCTTGTAAGATCGGTGGAGAAGGAGGTGCAGAAAGACTTTAACAGTGAAGAGTGAGACCAGCGAGTGATTTCTTTTCCTTTTATTGTGAGTTATATCTGTCAGAAGCCCGAGAGAAAAGCGGCTAGAAAAGCGAAAGTGTGATAAGCGTGGTTGGAAAGGCTTGACAGACGGAGTGAAAGTGTGGATTACAGCGTTTGAAAGGAGAAGTCTGTGAGGAGAAGAAGAACTGTTGGAAAGACTAAGAGACCTGTGGATTCAAGTTTTTGAGTGGATTGTTATATTGGATTATTCCCTAGGTTTAAAACCCGAAGAGGAGAGAGGCGATGGAAAAAAAAGAAACATGGCGCTAAATGCGATACATTGAATCTTTGAACTTAGTGCAACAATATAACAGACTCTATTTGACACTATTTGCTCAATAGACCTTTATCCGATTTGGAGGAGAACATTATTTGACTGAGGTGAAGGCAGTAAGTGAAGGAGATTAAAATATTGGACTCAAAAGTATTGGGGAAAAAAAAGAGAGTAATTGTAGTTTGGGAAGAGACCGATTGCTGACAGCGATTAGTCAGCACTTTTCACCACCCTCCTTCCGGTGTGCCTGAAGAGAATTACAAAATTCCAAAAACGTTGGATTTAATCCTGACCTTAAAACTCTATTTTCTTACCACTCTATTTTATTTTCTTGAATTCTCCCTTGGTACTATTCTGTTAAATTTTCTATCCTGTCTCCTATTTACTGACTTTCTGATATTAAGGCGAATTCCTTTTCTCTTTTCACTTTTTTTTTCTTTATAATAGCTATAAATTTATTTACTTAGAAAAGGTATACTGATTACTAGACTTAATTGCTAATTGATTTAATTGCTCTGAATAATTAGTAACAATAAGGATTGTAAAATATTGCTGATTTAGAATACTTAGAATATTTAATATTAAGATATAGGATTAGATAAAAGTTTATATAGATTTATAAAACTTGGAATTTTATAAAGTTGAAATTTGGTTTGATTTGATATATTACTTGCTATACATATTTGTTATATAAATTAACCATAGAGAATATTATATAGTGTTGGATAGTGCTCTATAGTATTGGAATATAGATCGTGTAAATTACATGCCCGATTGAAGACATAAAACCAAAAATAATACGTATTTATATATCTTAATTTCTAGTTGAGAGTACTGAACTTAACCACTCAGTAGATTGGTAGTCCAAGCAATTAGACATTGAAATTTTTTCATAAGGGTAATAACACTGAATGGTGATTTGGGACAACATAATTAACATAATTCAACAGCAAAAACAAATACTAAAAGAAATGACCTCCACAACAACTACGGCCCTGAAAACGGGAAGGAAGACTACCCCAACCCTAACAGCCACCTTGGCAACAGCTTCCCCTACAATTCAAAAAACTATTGAAGAATCCCTAACAGGAGAAAAACAATCCAATGTCTCAAACGCCAATATAAAATCTACTCTGCTAACTTTGCAAGAATCAATGTCAAAACTGCAAGAAATAATGATCAAGAATCATAATGAAACAAGAGCGGATATCAGCGAATTAAAAGAAGAGATGGGAAAGCTAAAAGCTGAGATGAAACCGGACATACTTAAGGTAGAGGACAAGATTGGGACATTACAACAGGCTATGGAAAAAAATGAAACAATGATAAAAGAAATAGAGACAAGGACAGAATGAACGGAAAAGAATCTAGAAGGGTAGACGAAGAATTAAAAAATGTAAACAAAGAAATGGAAGATTCCCTGGTCTACCTAGAAATGGACAAGGCAGCTGCATACCTGAGATTTCAGAATGTGGAGGAATCGAAGGATGAAGAACTAGAGCAGCTAATGGGAGAAATACTGGCCGAACTGGTAGGAAAAGATAAAGACGACATACTTAAAGAATTTGATGAAGTTTATAGGGTCAGTACCAATTACGCAAGACGCCATAAATGTCCGAGAGAGGTTCACATCCGTTTCGCAAGAAGGAGTATGAGAGATATAATACTCAGACTGTCGAGAGATGGAACAATAATGTACAAGGGCAAAGAGATTATGATCCTCAAGCAAATCCCAAGGAAAGTGAGGGAAATAAGACAAGATTACAAATTCCTAGCCAGTTATTTAAATCAAAAAGGAATTCCATTCAAATGGTTAATCCCGGAAGGGATGTTAATAACATGGAAAGAAAGGAAAATCAAAATAGACTCTATGGAATGGGCACAAGACTTCTACGAACAGTTAGTAGGCACGGAAGACCAAAATACCAAGGAGGAATCTAAAAGAAATTTGCAGGAAGACAGAAATCGCCATAGAAATAAAAAAGAAGGACCCCCCCAAAACTAAGGGAACAACTACCCACATCAAGAGAGAGAAGAACCAATCCCATAACAACTACAAGGAGAGAGCCGAATTATCACAAGACAAAAAGCGAAACAGGCCTAGCTAAATGGAGGAAGAAAAGAAATTCCTATCTATCAATATAAATGGTTTAAATTCAACAACTAAAAGGAAAAGGATAATAGCTAAACTAATTAAACAAAACGCTGACATAATATGTTTACAAGAAACTCACATTAGAAAAAATGATGAAAGATATTTAATTTTCCCAAAACTAGGGAAGTTATTTACGGCACCAGCAGATAAGCAAAAAAAGAAAGCAATTGCAATATACGTGAAAGACGACCTAAAAGCAGATCTAATTTGGTCAGACCCGAAAGGAAGAACTCTGGTTTTACAAATCTCAATTAATACTATTTCATTTCTATTAGTAGCAATTTATGCACCAAATGAAGAACAAGGAAAAAATTTTAAATATTTACACCCAAAAATAATAGGATTTGAAAAAAGGAACATCTGTATGAGTGGCGATTTTAACTCTATTGCTGATTACCAAAAGGACCATAGTAATGAAAGAACAAAAAAGAACAAAAAAGGGAAAAGAGAGTTTCCCAAGACTTGTAAGGAAATGATGAAAGAACTAAATTTAGTGGGTTTATGGAGAAAATTAAACCCAGAAGACAAACAATTTACATATTACTCTAACCCGCATAAAATATGGACAAGAATAGATATGGCCTGGATGAATGGGGAAATCGCAAATGAAATAAAAGGAATTGAAATCTTACCAAATGAATGGGCCGACCATAACCCAATTCAAATAATTTGGAAAGGCAGGAGAAAATCAAAGAAAAGATGGACATTAAACACTCAATTAATAAGAGAAGAAGAGTATATTAATAAGCTTAAAGAGGAACTAAATTATTTCCTAAAGGAAAATGATAATGATGCAATCTCGAAACAAAATATTTGGGACACATTGAAGGCAGTCATAAGAGGAATAACAATCTGTTATAATGCCATGAGAAATAAAAGAAAATATGCTCAACAAAACAAATTACAACAACAAATTAAGGAATTAGAAATCCAATTACAAAAAAACCCCAAAAACCAAAGAATACAAAATCAATTAATAACAACTAAACATAAATTGAACTTATTGGAACAAGAAAAAATGGAAATAAATTTGAAAATGACTAAACAAATTTATTTTGAATATGCAAACAAACCAGGAAGATGGTTATCTCATAAACTTAAAAAAGGGAAAGAAAAGAGATTGATATATCAATTAATAGACGAGAAAGGCGACTTACAACATGAGATAGAAAAGAAAAAAGACATCATTCACAAATATTTTGAAAAGTTATATAAAAAGGAAGAAGTTAATGAGGATAAAATAAGAAATTACTTAGAGGAAACGAATGACAAAGTAATTGGAGAGGAATGGATAGAATTATTAAATAAAGATATTACACGGTCCGAACTGAAATCAGCAATAGAGAATCAAAGTAATAATAAAACCCCAGGGCCAGATGGGATTCCGGCAGAATTATATAAAGCAATCATGGAATTAATTGGACCACTGATGATGGAAGTGTTCAATGAGGTACTACTAGCAGCTAAGATGCCAGACTCGTGGAGGGGAGCATTGATTTCGCTGATCCCAAAGGAGGAAGCTGACCACAGATATATTAACAACTACAGACCAATTTCACTCCTAAATACTGATTATAAAATATTCTCCTCCATTATAGCCAATAGACTAAAACAAGTTTTAAACCCACACATACAGGAAGACCAAAATGGATTCCTCCCGACTAGACAAATAAAGAATAATTTAAGAACAGTAATAGACGTCTTAGAATTTTATGAAGCCCACCCTGAGAAACAATTCACACTTATATTTTTAGATGCAGAAAAAGCATTTGATCACCTAAATTGGCATTTCTTAATTCAAAAAAATTTATAATATGAATCTAGGCACTAAATTTGAAAATATCATAACAACAATTTACGACACACAGCAGGCTAATATCTTAATAAATGGGGAACACACAGGTCCAATAAAAATAGAAAAAGGTGTTAGACAGGGCTGTCCTCTCTCACCTCTTCTCTTTATGTTCTCTCTAGAAACACTCTTACCAAGTATCAGACAAAGTCCCGAAATTAAAGGATTGAAGATTAAAACAGAAGAATACAAATTACAAGCGTTTGCCGATGATATGGTCTTCTTTTTGGAGGAACCAATAGAAAAAGAATACAAATTGATAAAAGAATTAGAACAATTTGGCGCAGTAGCAGGACTTAAAATCAATTTAAAAAAAAATTAATGATCAAAAACTTAACAGAAGACCAGAAAAAAGAATTAGAGGTAAGTATGGGAATACAGGTAACAAAGAAAGTCAAATATTTAGGAATATGGCTAACACCACAATGTAAATCACTCAAAGAGAATAACTATGACAAATGGTTGCAACAAGTAAAGAAAGATTTAGAATCTTGGAGCAGGTTGCAACTTTCACTATTGGGCAGAATTGCTTCTATTAAAATGAATATTTTTACCAAAATTGTTATACCTATTTCAGACAATTCCAATTAAATTGCATAATTTTTTTTTTTAAGAACTAAATAAGATAACACTCAAATTCATTTGGCAAGGAAAGAAAGCTAGAATTAACTTAAAGGCATTACAGGATCTGAAGAGCAGAGGGGGATTAGCACTTCCAAACTGGGAACTATATTATGCAGCAGCTACTTTATTATGGTTAAAAGATTGGGTGAACTTACTTAACAAAAGAACACTATTATTAGAAGGCCACGATTTGCAGAGAGGTTGGCTCGCCTTCTTATGGGAAGTGGGGAAACCCAATCAGTCATATTTTCATAGACACCTAATTAGAGATTCACTACTAACCAATTGGAAAAAAGTACGGAAAAAACACTATTTAAAAGTACCGATTTGGCTATCGACAATGGAGGCAATGGTTCATCCCAACAATTTGGACATCACAAAAATGATTAAATACAAAGACTTATTAGATTCACAAGGAAAACTGAAAACACGACAAGAATTACCAGAGTGAGGATTTAAAATTGATCAGTGGGTATATCTCCAAATCCATAGTAGATATAAACAAGATAATAAAGATTTCAGAATTTATAACAAACTCCAGCACTTAGATAAAATTTTATTAGGATCAAACAAAAAATATATCACTAAATTTTACAAATACTTACTGGAAGTAGAATTAGAACAAGAGCTAGTCAAAGGAAATATGATAACTTGCAGCAGGAATGTCGGATGGCGTATTACATTAACAGAATGGGAAATAATTTGGAACAGAAACAACAAGATCACAAAATGGGCAGCTTATAAAGAAAACTCATACAAAATGTTTTACAGATGGCACCTTCCCCCTTCAAGGTTGGAGAAGATGCACCCCAACACAAGTCCTAAATGTTGGAAATGTAAAAGTATAGACGGAACCTTTTTCCACATGTGGTGGTCATGTAAGGAAACCCAGAAATACTGGCAAAGAATTAGAAAATGGCTAGAGGAGATAACCAAGGAACAAATTGAATATAAACCAGAGTCCTTTTTATTAGGGATTTTTGACAAACAATTACCAAAAAAGATGAAATATATAATAACACATATCTTAACAGTGGCCAGGCTAACGTTTGCTCAGTGCTGGAAACTATCTCACATACCTACAGAACAGATGATTATCCAGAAAATTTCAGATTGTGCAGAAATGGACAAACTAACCCTAGCCCTAAAAAACAAAGAGTCTTCAATATATTACAACAACTGGAATCCCTGATACAAGTGGTTAGACCAAAGATAGATCGTGTATTATAAGGTATAAAAAAAAAAGAATGAGATAAACTTATTTGAGTGTAATCCAAATATAGATACGGATAAGATGTGTGTATATGATACAATTTAAGAAGAAAAGATCTTACAAACTGTCGAAAAGGAAAATGTTTTTAAATGTTCACCCTCCCTTCTTTTTCTTTCTTTTTCCCTTCTTTTCGCGTTTCTTTCTTTCTCTCTTTCTTGCTTTTTTCTGGTTTTGTTATTTGTGTATATATTGTAGATTTGTTTTTTTTTATTGTAAAATTAATAAAATTTGTTTTTTTTTAAAAAGAACTGGTAGTAAAAAAATCTGTAATGGTATGTAAAAATGACTTTTTAGAGGGAAGAAACAGAGCCCAGGGAACCAAGCAGATAAGAGGCAGGTTAGCCTGCAGCAGGAGTGTGGTGTGGCAAACATCTGAAACCCTCCCTAGTTTCTTGGACTGTAAAGGCAACAGGGCATCAGGGGAGAAGTGTATTTTCAGACTTGCAAGATTTGGTTGGTGTAATCTTACAATAAAGAAGAATTAGTTCATCTGAACTTGCTTCCTGTCTGAAAAAATCTTGCAAGGCTGTCAGAGACCCCTGGGAGCAGGCAATCACAAAGATATCCAGATCATTAGATATATAGGGTTTTAAAATGCCAAACATAACCTTGAATTAAACTTGAAAGCCAATGAGTAACTAGTACAGCTCTTGCAGTGATGGTATTATCTGAAGAAAATAAGAAACACCCATCAAACTCAAGCCAATACATTCTGCTGTAGCTTTCAAGTAGTTTTCAAAAACAATCCCATGTAAATCGCATTACAATTATTCGGTCAAGAACTGCATCTCCTGCTCTGGAAATGTTCAGAATTGAAACATAAGATGGAATTATGTCACAGATTCCACCTGCAAGCCAAAATTTTAAATTCAAATGGACCCTCCATCCAGAGGAGTGCAACCAGAATTATTTATTTACGTTTTTAAGGCCACCTATCTCATCATAATGGCTCTGGGTAGCCAATAGCAACTAAAAATAATACAACCTAAATAGCATAACAACCAACGCATATTCAGCAAACAGGAGAAAACTAGAAGCAAACATCAAAAACCATCATTAAAATAACAATTTTATGGGCTTTGCCATACATCTGAATCCCAAGGACTTAAAAGAAATAATAGAATCATAGAGCTGAAGGAACCCATTGCTCAGTGCAGGAATCTAGCTCCAAAACATTTGAAAAACATGTATGTTTTAATTTCTTAGGTATATTCTACTGCATGCCTGCCACTTAATTCCAATCTGTTAAAAATGGATCCAAATTTTATGGATTCTCGTGCTACTTAATTTCATGTTGGATTCACATCCTGCATTGAATTGAAAGGCCTCTGATTAAATAGACTTAGGCTACTTTTAAGCTGTTGAAAGAGATGAATCAATGTTTGTGGGTTGGTGCTAATTCAATAGGTCATAGCAGTGCTCCTGAAAACCCAGGTAATGAGAATAATGGAGAATAAGCAGGTTGTGTTGACAATGCATTAATATTTGTAGACTGCTTGGGTTGTGCTGTGATCAGTTTTATCAGTCCTTGTAATGCTAAAATAAAAGTAAAAAATTGCTACTGCTCTCACCTTGATTAAAGCTGAGCAATGACCCATATCCCATTCGTACATATTAGAAACTTCTGACATAGAAAAAAAATCATCGTTTCTTGACTCTGGGGATAAGGCAGGAATGAGGTCAAGCAGATCTCCAATTGCATTTAGGAAACTAATTTCAAATTTAGTGAGAGGCTGAAATGAAAAAAGATAACAATATACCTAAGATTCAGGTTTATCTAAATGAGTGTTACACATGACAGGCAGAAATAATCCATGCC
Source organism: Pseudonaja textilis (assembly GCF_049901715.1). Taxonomy (NCBI): domain Eukaryota; kingdom Metazoa; phylum Chordata; class Lepidosauria; order Squamata; family Elapidae; genus Pseudonaja; species Pseudonaja textilis. Next base: position 45,145,826 of record NC_141994.1, read on the forward strand.
TAACCAGTCTGTCTTCAAATTGGGGATCTGAAAACCTAAAGTCCAACAGCAGAAATGTTTTAGTTCAAACATTCATATTAAAATTCAGAAATAATAGTTCATAAAGAAAGTTCATAAAGGAAATTAGATCTAAAACTACCGATTTACCCAACATGCTTTATTCAGACACAACTTTACTGATTAGGATCCCATTTAGAGATAACCAGATACAGGAAAAAATAATTTTCTAAAGCACCTGAAGGCCAGACAAGGAATAATGGATGGAAACTGAACAAGAAGAGATTCAACCTGGAAATAAGGAGAAACTTTCTGACAGTGAGAACAATCAACCAAAGGAACAGCTTGCCCTTGGAAGTTGTGGGAGCACCATCACATGAGACTTTCAAGAAGAGATTGGACTTCCATCTGCCAGAAATGGTGTAGGATCTCCAGCTTGGGCGGGGGGTTGGATTAGATGACCTACAAGGTCCCTTCCAATTATCTGTTATCTGTTAATATTTGTTCCTTGAGCCATACAAAGAATGAGCAAGGGGATTTTTTTGGTTCAGCCCCTGCAGATGTGAGGCTTCAGAGGAAAGAGTCAGAGAGTTCTTGTCAGCAGATTCTGGTAGCTCAAAGTGCCCCATAGAGGTAATCCTTGAGCTTCTGAGTGTCTGCCACACAGGCGAGGGACAAACTGCCCTGTTTTGTTGCCTTAACAAGATTGCACAGTGCTGCAGAAACAGAGCCTGTTCATTACAGTCACATGTCGCAATGGCCATTAACAATCCCCCATCATTGTTCTCCCCAATGCAATTGTTAAAAGAATGTGTAGGTCATTCAATGGACCATGGGGTGCCATTGGAGGCCTAGCACAGGCGGCCTGCCTGCTTTGGCCCTCTCAAGGCCTCCCCCATGCCCTCAAGATACCCCTTACAGGCCTTTCCCCATCTTCACCAGGTTCCCCCAAGACTTAGTGAAGGTCCCCGAAGCCTTCCAGAGCACTGGGACAGATTGCTTCATTGTGCGGCCATGTGACATGATTCCGGAAGCAGAGCTTTCAGAGTCTGAGAGGTTTTCAAAATCCTACATGGACTGTATTAGTGAAGCAGAATGGGTTGTCTTGTCCCTCAGCCATATGGCATGGTTCTAGGAGCAGTTGCTATTTTTTCAGCCACCGAATTGCATTCTGATATTGCACTACTTCTGGAATTGCACCATGCAAATGCAAGACAAACCACTCTGTCTTGCTGCTTTCAGGTGGTTTGCACAGTGTGGCAGAAGCTTTCTGCAGCTTCCTACAGCACTGTGCAACCTTATTAAGGAATCAAAATAGAGTGGTTTGTCTCAAAGCCACCATTTTGCTGGTTGCTTCCACACAGGCAAGGGATACAGCTCTGTTTTGTTGCCTTAATGAGGTTGCACAGTGTTGCAGAAAGTTTCTGCAGGGCTGTGAAAATTGTGTTAAAGCAGCAAAACAGAGTGGTTTGTCTCTCTCCCATGCGACACAATTGTAGAATCAAGCCATGTGGCCAAGTGACAAAGTGACCCATTCCAATACTATAGAAGGTTTCGGAGCTCTTGAAAAGGTAAGTGAGGAGAGGCGTCTGGATCCTAGTGGATGGGAATAGGCTTAAGGATAGCCGAGAGCCATTGGGAGAGGGAAATTCTTGCAGAGACCCGATGGGCAGGATGGGGGAGAAGATAGGCAGGGTGGTACTGCAGCATCCATGTAGTTGTAGTAATGGCATATGAATATTGGGGCATTGCACCAACCATAACTACAGGACTGGGTCATAAAGTAGCTTTTGGGGTTCCACCATAATTTCAAACAACTGTTAAGCCACTGAGAGTAAGTCAAGGACTACCTCTATTCCCTGATAAAGGAGTTTCCATCATAGAAGAGCCAGAGAATAGGATCATGTAAGTGATGAAGAGTGCAGCATAATATAAACTATTTCAATATTTTTATCCTTTTTATTTTCTCTTTTTTATTTCATTTCCATAAAATCCTAACAGAAAATGCAAACTGTCAATTCATTTATAAATATTGCAAAATATAATAAATCCACCATAAAATATATATTTCCTAATCAAAATCACTGCACTATGCAGCATAGTAGAACAAATGAAACAAACTACATATTTAAAAATTGGGTTTTTATGTACAGTATTAATAAATAATGTACAGTATTTTTTTGTTCTATGTACAGCAGGGGTCCCCAACCACCGGGCCCCGGACCGGTACCGGTCCATGGATCATTTTGTACCGGACCGCCTACTTTGCTTGGGCGCCACCATCTTGTTTTGACGGCGCTTGAGAAAGTGCTTCCGGGTGGCGTTTGGGTGCTGAAGGAATCCTCGCGCCTTAGTTTCATCGAAGGGGGGCGCGGCTTCAAACGAAGATCTGTCCCAATGGCGGTGGAGTCTCGCATTACTCAGGAGGAGATTAAGAAAGAGCCTGAAAAGCCCATCAACCGCAAGAAGGTACAAAGGAGGAGTTGAAGGTGGCGGGGAGAAGCGGGGGACAGCTGGCTGGCTGGTCGCTCGGCTCACCTTGCCTTAGTCGTGTGTGCTGATGCTGGTACTGGTCCGTGGATAATTTTGTACCGGGCCGTGGTACAAAAAAGGTTGGGGACCACTGATGTACAGTATTTTTATGTTTTATGTACAGTATTAATAAATAAGGTGCAGAGGATGTGCATTTGTTGGGGAAAGACTGCCAGTATTTAGCACTGAACAATACTTCTTCCAGTAGCATCATTGGCAAATCATTCTTGGTTTTGGTATAAATAAGGCTAAATTAAGGCTGAGGGTGGCAGAGGGGGATAGATGCCAATAAACACAGCGAGGGCCAAAAGGATGGCTATTTTCTTCTTTTGAATATTGACTATCAACTCAACTGCTCATCTTAGTTGAAAAATACAGGCAATTATTGGGGTTTACTTTTTGAATTGAAAAGTAGAGGCCAATAGTTTTCAACAGTTATGTTACATTTACTTCATAAAAATGTTTTTATTAACATTATGGACAGAATCAATAAATGTTTTTCCTTCTCAGTTTCTGTAAATTGTTTTCAGAGAAATTAATTCAAAGAGGATAAATGCTATTTTCACTTCAAATGGTATTGACCTTGATTCCATTAGCCCCAGGCTCTGTATTTTCTTGCAGTGTTGCTGAGTCAAAGAAAGACAATTTGTTTGGTTAATCACGTCTTTACTGTCATGCTGTGCCTGAGGATGGAAATAAAGGTGAAAGCTTTTTGTATCCAGTGAATTCTCCTCCTGCTAATTCACAATGGCAACATCCTGTTGACTCTCAGGTCACCCAGCCCATTCCAAAATTAGGGCTATAATGGAAGCATTTTCCCTGAGTGGTATAGCAACTGCAGACAGACGTTCATCTTGTCTCTAAGCTTTATAAATGGTTAGAGAATTATTGAGTAATGCTCCACTCTGGGGCTGTACCAAGTTCTTTATCAAATGGAACAACTGTAACATAAAGGATGCTTTAAATATTCTGTATAGAAAGCAGAAAGACTTGGTCTTAACTTAAATCTTGAAGTAAACTATATTTCCCTTTCTGAAAGTGAAAGACAACATATTGCTTCTTACTGTCCTTTTCTGCCGTTTAGCCCATTCCAAGTTTCCCATGTACAGCCCATCCAGCTGAGCAATAATGTAGCCTGCATTTCTCCAGAATGGGTCGTCCTTGTTATTTTTAATCTGTTGCCTGGTCCACTCATCCTGTTTCCTATGTAGGAACAAATCTGAGTTTAGGATATATATTTTATCAGAACTACTGAGATTTATACTTAGATTTATACTTAGTTATATATTGCTGGAACAAGTGGAATTAGCTTAGTAAAACATTCAATAACTCTGGGGATTCTTAAAGCCGTATTATAGCACTTGTTTCATTGCTACTTATGAATGGGAACATTTTTTTACAATAGAATACATACTGCATAAAATCTTTTACTTTTTGTTCAATGGTGACAGTCTTAATCAGCTGATGATACAGATTTGCAACATGGTCATTCATACGCCTGAAAGAAATACACAGGAAATATTATTTTAGTCCACTTGTCTTGCCTCGACAATATGAACACAACTTGATAAATTTTATGTCTTAACTTATCTTTAGTACAGCAATAGTTGTTACATTCCAATATAAATAATAAGAAAGACTGCACATAATTTAATTCCGTATGCAAAATAACAATAAGTATGCTTCCCACCCTACTCACAGTAACCCTAATTAAAACTATATATTTCAAGTTATTTTTATAAGATTTTCTTAAATTAGCTTGAATCTTCTTTCATTTGGTACTGTTGTAGATTGAGCAATGAGAGGCTAGACCAGGGCATGGATGCAACAAGACTTTATTAAGGTAATAAAGGACTGAACGTGTTAGCCCTGCCTGGAGCAGGCTCACAGCGAACAGCGGCTGGCTGAACCCTGCAGCTGGCTTTTATAGCCGGCTGTCGAGGGAGGCCAGCCAATGAGGGGCAGCAAACGCCCCCGCAGCATGAACGGACCTGGGTGGGGACTTTGGCAAGTTCCAGGGACATAACACCCCTTCCCCCCAGATGCGAACACGCATAGTCATTTAAATAAGCGGGCGGTCTGTGCTGGCGCCCCGAGCGTCGTAACTCCGGTGAGTTACCAAGTGTCTCAGAGTTCGAGGAAACCGGTAGGGTTGGTGATGGGGTGCAGCCTCGCTCTGCGGTCTGCGCTGGTACCGGTGCAGTGCTTCTGGCCGGCGATGTCGTGGCCCCATCTGCTGGTTCAGGTGGAGGACCCATCGGGCAGTCCCGGTCTACTGCCTGCTCCCTTGGCTCGGGTGATGGTGGCGAAGAGCCTCTGGCATGGTCTTCGATGAGAGTTTGGTGAGGCACCTGGGGACCGACCTGAGCCCACGATCCGGCACTGGCGAAGATACCCTGTCGCTTCCTTAGCTGGTCCAGGTGTCTTCTCCATATGCGGCCGTCTTCCAGCTGGACTCGATACGACCTGGGGCCGGTGATGGCTACTATCACTCCTGGAATCCAAAGTGGGTCTCCGGCATAGTTCCTTGCAAAGACATGTTCCTGCAAGACAAAATCTCTGACCCCCGTCATTGAAGCGAGAGGGGTGTCAGGGCAATAGTGAGGGTGGAGCCTATCCAATACAGTTCTTAGGCGTCTACCCATCAGAAGTTCAGCTGGGGATTTGTTGGTGACCATGCATGGGGTTGAGTGTTGGCTTAGCAAGAAGCGGGAGAGTCTGTGATGCCAATCTTCTTTGCTGAATCTGGCTAACACTTCTTTTGTGGATCTAACGGCTCTCTCTGCCAGTCCGTTGCTGGCAGGATGAAAGGGGGCCGTGAAGATGTGTTGGATGCCAAGGTTGGTGGCAAAGCGGCTAAATTCTGTTGAGGCAAACTGGGGGCCATTATCTGAAACTATGGTATCTGGTAGCCCGTGTGTTACGAATAGGCGGGTCAGGGCCTTGGTAACCGCTTGCGTGGTGGTCGTGGATAGTTGGGCCACATCGATCCATTTAGAGTATGAATCTACGACCACCAAGAAGGTTTTGCCGTGTATTGGTCCCGCTAAGTCAATGTGTAGCCTTGACCAAGGCGCGTTGGCGCTCTCCCACTTTGTGGGGGTGGTGACTGGAGGGGATGGTCTGGATTCCTGACAGGGTTGGCAAGAGCTTACCCACTTGACGATGTCGTCGTCCAAGCCAGGCCACCAGACGTAACTCCCAGCCAACGCTTTCATCCGGACGATGCCCGGGTGGCCCTCGTGTAGTGCCTCTAAGACTGGTGTGCGAAGCGAGGCCGGAATGACAACTCGGGTGCCCCACAACAGGCAGCCCTGTAAGCTGGATAGTTCCTGCTGACGGGTCTTAAAAGGTGTGAATTCGGCTGCGAGGTTAGAGCCCGGCCACCCCCTCCTCACCCAGTCCAGTACCTGGGCAATGGTTTTGTCTGTCTTGGATTTGGAGGCGATGTCGAGGGCGGTGACAGGAAGGTCGAGCTCGGTGACATCGAAGATGGCATGGACCGGGGCCGGGTCCTCAGCTGGAGCTGGCAGGGGGCAGCGGCTGAGGGCGTCTGCGTGGCTTAACGTTTTTCCTGGGCGGTGGATGAGCTTGTACGAGTAAGCCACCAGGAACAAGGTCCACCTCGTCATTCTGGGAGACAACACTTGGGGAGTCTGCTTGTCTCCAGATAGAAGACCCAGGAGAGGCTTATGATCCGTGATTAGTTCGAAGTTGTGGCCAAAAAGGAATTCATGAAATTTCTTTACCACTGCCACTGCGGCTAAAGCCTCCTTGTCGATTTGACTATAGTTACGCTCTGTTGCTGAGAGCGTTCTGGAAAAGAAAGCGATTGGTGCCTCGGAGCCGTTGGGTAGTCTATGGCTTAATACGGCTCCAATCCCAAAAGGGGATGCATCCGCTGCTAGTACCAATGGGAGGTGTGGGTCAAATTGAATAAGGACCGCGTCTGATGTGAGCAGTGATTTGACTGCGCAAAAGGCGGTGTCTTCCTTGTGTCCCCAGTGCCACGGTGATTTTTTATCTAAGAGCCTGTGTAAAGGCTCTGCTACTGATGCTTTGCGAGGTAGGAATGACGCATAAAAGTTCAATAATCCCAAAAAGGCTTGTAGCTCGGCTTTAGTGGTAGGCGTGGGTGCCTCATGGATTGCCTTGACCTTGGATTCTAGGGGGTGAATGCCTGAGGCGTCAATTCTATAGCCCAGAAAGTCCACCTGTCTAGTGGCAATGGCACATTTCTCCCTTTTTAATTTGAGGCCATGCTGTCTGAACCTGTCTAACACTGCTCTGACTCTCTGGAAGAGTTGGGGCCTGTCCCTGGCCGAGACCAATATGTCATCAAAGTAGGGCACTACGCCTGGGAGGCCCTGAAGTATACGCTCCATGAGGGATTGGAAGATGCCCGGGGCAACACTTACGCCAAACTGGAGACGCCTGCACCGGAAGGCACCCCTGTGGGTCACAATAGTTTGCAGTTCGGCTGTTTGGTTGTCAACAGGGAACTGTTGATACGCTTGTGACATGTCCAATTTGGCAAAAATGTTGCCGGGCTCAAAGGTATGCAATAAATGTTGAATGACCGGGACTGGGTAAGCGCTAACTTGTAGAAAGCGGTTAATTGTTGTTTTGTAATCTGAACAAATTCTCAGACTGCCATCCTTTTTAAGGGGTGTGACAATTGGCATCTCCCATTTGGCGAAGTCTGTCGGCTCAATGACCCCTTGCTTTAATAATTTATCCAGCTCTGCGTCCAGCTTAGGCCGAATGGCGAATGGGACTCTACGAGGTTTCAGCCGGACTGGAACCGCTTGGGGGTCAACTGCAAATGAGATGGGGGTACCATTATAACACCCTAACTCATCGCTGAATACGTCTGAGTTGTCAGTGAATAAGGAGTCAGTGTCAGAAGCTGAGACAGCATGGACTCCTGTTAACCCTAGGCCGAGGTAGGGGAACCAATCAAGCCCCAAGAGACTAGGGAGGTTGCCGTTAACTACCACTAGAGGCAGGTGGCCTTTGAAAGCTTTAAAATTAACAAGGAACTTGCCTTTGCCGAGTACTGGAATGTCCTTTCCCTGATAGTCCTTCAAGGTGATCTGGCACTTCTGGAGCTGGTTTCTGGATAGTCTGGGCTGGATTTTCTTGAGGGTGCTCCAAGAGATGATTGAGAGCGCTGACCCCGTGTCAACCTCCATACGACAAGGTTTACCTTCTAATAAAATGGAGAGTGTGATTTTACTAATAGAATGACAGGTGTGGTTAGCATGGTAGCAAGTGTGACAATTTAGTACTTGCCTTTGGGGTCCAGAATGGGAAAAGGAAGGAACCTTTTGTGCTGAGTTGTGCGCGGCCTGGCAGACTCTGGCGATGTGGCCTTTTTTGTGGCAATTGTTGCAGATGGCACCCTTGAATTTGCACGAAGCTCTCGAGTGAGGTCCGCCACAGGATAGGCACAGGATGATGTGTTTGGGTGCACTGTTGCTTTCTTGCCTGGTTCCTGTCTGTGGTTGTTTGGCATGGGCGAGGCGGTGGATGTCTGTTTGATCGTTGGGATCATCTTCGTTGATCACCTCTTCTGAGTGAATGGTGGCACAGCTTTGTTTGGGAACGGGACCTTGAATTTCGGTGGCTGACTGGGTTGCCAGTTCTGCAGCCAAGGCTTCCTCGACGGCCTGGGAGAGGTTGAGATCCTTCCTGGCAAGTAGTCGCCTTTGGAGGTGAAGGTCTTTGACCCCACAGACGAGCTGGTCTAGGAGCATGTCATCAAGATAGTTCCCGAACCCGCAGTGGAGAGCTGCAGTCCTCAAGGCGGCCATATACTGGTTGACGGTTTCCTTTTCCGCTTGCTTCCTCATCCGGAAGGTGAAACGCCTCGCGATCTGTGAGGGCCTGGGGGAGTAATGATTGGTGAGGATCTCCAGCAATTCTGCCCAGGGGACATTCTTTAACTCACGTGGAGCAACGAGTGCTGTGGCGGTATCAAAAACGATGGCTCCGCAATAACTGAGGAAGAATGACTTCTTTCTGTGCTCCCCAGCGTCAGCCAGACCAATGGCATCGATGTAGTGGTTAAAACGATTTTTGTATGATTCCCACTTTTCTTCATCAGGCTTGAACGGTGGGAAGGCTGGGTTGGAGTTCATGTTGAGAACTTCTGCAGGTTACACTGCTGTGAGATCTCTCTGGGACGACAAATGGCCCTTCGTGCTCTTGTCAGGCTAGTGACTTCAGCTCTTGAGAGGTTACACAGAATCTCTCTGTTCTCTCTGGGTTACGCTATGGCTCAGGCTGCAACGGTCGTTGGCAGCGTTATTTGAATTTCGCGCTCCTGGAGAGCATAGGCGGTAGTGGCTGACCGCAGCTGACAGTGATTTGAATCTCGCGCCCTGGGCTGGCGTCAGAGACTCCCGGAATGGCAGCACCGCGCTGTATTCCGATTCGAATTCAAATGACAGCCGTTTGAATTCCGCGCTCTTTTTGAGCTGAGCGGCTGCGGCTCGCAGTGCTTCACTTTCCCTGTAGCTTGCTAACTGAGCGGCTACAGACGCTCTTCCTTTCGCTTTTGCTGACCGAGCTCTCCGGCGGCGCGGCTGCGGCTCAGCAATTGAGTGATTTCAGCTATTGCGGATTGCCTCTGGTAGCCATCCCATCCTCGTCGCCAGTGTTGTAGATTGAGCAATGAGAGGCTAGACCAGGGCATGGATGCAACAAGACTTTATTAAGGTAATAAAGGACTGAACGTGTTAGCCCTGCCTGGAGCAGGCTCACAGCGAACAGCGGCTGGCCGAACCCTGCAGCTGGCTTTTATAGCCGGCTGTCGAGGGAGGCCAGCCAATGAGGGGCAGCAAACGCCCCCGCAGCATGAACGGACCTGGGTGGGGACTTTGGCAAGTTCCAGGGACATAACAGGTACCATGAGCAACATGCTAATTCTGCTCAATAATCTTGGTTTGCCTGCTCAAAACTATAGGCAAAATATCAAACCATAGAAATAAAAAAATTGAAGCATAACTAGAATTAGAATTCAATTAGAACTGAAGAAGCTTCTTGAATGAGAAGCAAAACATTTTCAAAAGGAATAAATCAAGAAGGTCCAATTGTCTTTTTGGAAAAAGCACCTTTGGGTCCTCCAACATACTGCTCTTCAAACTTTGGACCTCAAATTCTCAGCCTGTAAATCTAGAATAACCTAAGTTTCTGGAAGTTTAGTGAAGACATCACTTGCCTTAATGAAGTGAAGACATCACTTGCCTTGTTAAGTTATCATTCACAAGCATAAGCAACTTTGCAAGATTCTGTTTCGTAGCATATCTTAACAATGGTAGTTTTAGGCTTCAATGGAATCTGTTTCTGGACTGGTCCACCTATAGACAATAGTTTTCCATTGTTCCAGGAGATGAATCTTTCCTCAATATGTACTGTATTAAAAGTACACATTATAAGTAACTAAGCTACTTCTTTCACATGCACAGTCCCCTGTCCTATTTCCTACTGTTGTAATCATGGCTTGCCACCATATCTAAATTGTTTACAATTAATGTGGTCTGTCTACCATTTTTCTCCAAAGCAAAATAAGAAACCATGACTCAAAATGGATTTCTGTCTCTGTTTTGGAGGCACATTTGGTCAATTAGGATATTTTGGAACTTGTGATTACAGCTAGCCAAAATAACAAGGAAGTGAATATTTTTCAAAAATCCAAAAAATCCAACCCACATTTTAGATCATCAATTAAGCAATGCCAATTTAGATTACCAAACTACTTACGAAACAGTGAGGTAGCCTTCCAAAAAACCTGCAGCATACATGAGTATTTCATTGCTTACGAGCTGGCTACCATAGCCTGCTTTGATTTCAAGTATCCCCCATCCAGTTGATTGTACAGTGTCATTGTAATAGCCATAAGCATCGCCATTCTTGTCTAACAGATCCTTAACTTGGAAAGATTTTTCAGCTTCCAACCAATATACAGTAGCATAATGAAGATCTGTAAGGATACAAAGAAGAACATTGAAAAATCAAAATATAGTATCAAAACTCTAATTCCTTGACTGTGAAAAATTATACGCTCTAATTCCTCAATTATGAAAAAATTATAAAGAGGAAGATGGGTGGAAGAGATACTTTTATTAGTCATTCTTTGTAGTTAGAAATCTGTTTCCTTTCATGCAATATTCTTGTCTTTTGTCTTGAATTTGGCAGCTTGAAAGAGGATGGTTGTATCCTAATTTAATCTTAAAATCACTCATATAAGCAATACAGGATCCATTTCAGTCAGTTGGAAAGTCACCATTATAATCTGCCTACATAAAAAGGGTGACAGATGAACTAAAAAACTATAGACAAATAGGTCTTATTGGAATTGGGGCTAAAATGTGTGATTTTTGGATTACTGCAATGCACTCTACATGGGGCTGCCCTTGAAGACCACCCAGAAACTTCAACTTGTCCAAAACACAGCAGTGGGCACTGTGATGGGTACTCCTAGTTTTGCCCATGTAGCTCTTTGGGCCCCCAGCTACATTGGCTTCCAGTGCGGTTCAAGGATTGCTTATCATCTTTAAAGCCCTATATGTCACAGGGCCAGATTTTCCTAAGGACAGCTTTCTATCCTATCTGGTCAGATAAAGCAATCCATTCTCTTAAATATTGTCATCTTATGGGAGCTAGGAAATGTGAGTTTCCCAGGTTGGTCACTGTCCTTTGGAACCCCTGCCCCTTGAAGTTCATCCTTTATCCTTCTAGTTTTCCAAAAAGCATTGAAGATTTGGCTTTCCCCCAAGTGCTCAGATGAAGTAACTTCATATTGGAAGCTTGACGGACCCCGATGTTTGGGTTTTAATGTGTTTGGATTTTATAGCTTTAATATGGTTTTATATTACTTTAATTTTTGATTGAGAGACAGTCAGGGTACATTATAAGATGGGTGGCTACATAAATGTTTAAATAATATAAAATAAACAAAATAAAATATAAAGTTTTCCTGTTATTTTGGGCAAATACTAACTTTTTTTCATAATTTAAAGGTTTTGTTTAGCATTAATTAGGCTTTATTTACTGTACAGCTCTTCAATCTATGATTGCAAGTTTATAACTATTAATTTGTTATGTCAATATTTATATATTAATTATAACAGTGATAATAATTATAAGTATTGTCATTAATATGGTTCACTATCTTGTGCTAAAGCAATTCCCTCTTCAGGAAAAGACCAACAAACATAAGCATAAATCCCAAAAATACAAATAAAAACTTTCAATAGCAATTCCAGAAATGCTTACATGATAATAAAGATCTAGTTCTGAGAAACTCTGTTGTTGAATTTAATATGAAACAATCAGTTTTACCAAACAAATAAAAATATTGTGAAAAACCACACTTATCAGCTTTCTGTTTAAATATTACAATTAGTTAATAAGATAGGGAAAATATCCTATTCAGAAAATGGACAAGAAAGACAACTAAGGTTCTTAAGCAAGATGCCTCCCACAATGTTATCAATCTTGCCTACTGTTTGACTTTGCACATTTACAAAGAGCACATACAATCCCTTCCAACTCTATTATTCTGTTATCCTCCACATCATAGCTAGGGCTGATCAAATCTCTTGAAGAAGAAACTTCTAACTGCATCATCAGCATTGGCTACACTTGCCAGCACTGGTGCGTTATCTTTTTAATGCCCTTTTGAAAAGAAGTATTGAATGGAGCATTCTTTGGAAATGTTTTTCATTTCAAATGCAAGGTGTCTGAATGCACCTAGGCACTTTTCTTCTGCCTTTTTTTTTCGTATCCTACCTTTGTTGTTTTCTGTTATCAGTTACGCTTTCTACTTGAACCCCATGTGTTAAACAATATCAGACCTCAATACATTTAGTTGCTTAGGAATACAACTTTAATGGAGGCTTTGCTTCAAAGTTAAGATAAACGCAATTTTGAGCAGTGCTGTCATCTTGCAAAAAACTAATACAACAGGTCATATATTGATACACTGGAATGGAGAAAACACTTCTTTAGAAAAAAAAAAGATGCCCTTTATATTCCAAGTTTATCCCAATAAACTTCGATTGCAATTTATGGGTGGAACAAGAAACTGGTGGAGAACAGAAACTATTGTACAAGACCAATACCAAATTAATCCATTATAATCAGGGGTGGGCTTCTGGGTGTTCACAGGGGTTCAGGAAATCATCTAGCTAAGATTCTGCACAGTTCGGAGAATCACCAAATCCCACTCCTGGCTGGCCCCACCCACCCTGCCCTGCTCTCCTAGGAGTCCCCACATGGCCCATTTTGGGTACAGGTAAGTGCAGGGTGTGTGGAGGTTCGGGAAAGGCAAAAATAGGCCTCCCGAAAGTTTGGGAAGGTCAAAAACGGCACATTTCCAGCTTCCAGAGAGCCTCCAGAGCCCGGGGACAGCAAAAACGCCCCCCCCTCGCTGTGGTACAGGAGGCCGACTTGGTCAAGGCCACTCAGCAACTTGGCAGAGAACCTGTTACTAAAGTTTTTGAAGCCCACCCCTGATTATAATTACTATATTGCCCATTATAATTAGTCTACTACCCATTATAATTAGTGTAGCCTATAAAAATATTGAAAAGCACTCTTACCTGAATAGCTTGGGATAATTCTTATAGCAGGCAACTGACAATTTAAAAGCAGTGTAATAAATTTCACAGAATAGGTTTTAAAAATCATTCCTACTGATCTCAGAACAACAAAAAGATTAGAACATCTAGCACATTTTTATTTTCTTCATCACTGTCAATCATTTGGGCAAATCTGACTGGCCAAGGAGGTCCACATGTTTACCACCTCGATTGCCAAATGAAGCAAATGGAAAAATCTTCCTTTAGCTTCAACAGTGGGTCTTTCCAAGATCTAAATGTCAGAAGAAGAATTATTTTTCTGGGTCATAACTGCAACTAGATAGGAGATAGGGAAATAAGCTTCATCTTTCTCATTTCATTGGAGCCAACTCTGAAAATCTGTCAAGTGTACAAAATTAACTAAACTCCCTCATAGGGCTTCTGTAAGCTTCATCCCCTCCCTGTTACCTAGGACTGGAAACAAGCCTGTCAACTAATTTTATTTGGGTTCAAATCAACTTTTTCTTTGCCCCATTGGCTTTTGACTTCAGTAAGACTACCCCCGCCACATCAAAACGCAATCCTCATGATGATATACACTTCCCTTGTCATAATTAGTAGCTATTTGAATTATTACTTCAATTATTATTACTTCAGTCAAACACTTGGTATAGCTGAATGAATGAACAAATAGGAGGGGAAAATTAAAAAAAATAAACTTAAGATATACAATGCTTTTGATGAATTGAATACCTTCAGAATACCTTCATTTATTTTTTTAAAACATTCAACCAAATTTTAAAAAATTGTATTTCCATTTGCAGTGGAAAAAGGAAATTTTTACTGTAAATTGCATCATTACATGCAAGTTACACAAGCACTTCAATCTAGCAAAATATTAATTCTTATTCTATTCTTGTGAAAGCCAAATTATTTGCCTGAACATTTACTAGTACCCTCAGTTTAAAAATATAAAGTATATGATGCACTTATTTTTAAAAATTCATATTAAGAGGATTTTGCATCCCCAACCTCAAAAAAGTTACTCCAACAATAAAATGTTTATAATAAACAATACATATGTGAATTTAGTTCAACATTTAATATTAAAGCTAAATGTAGCTATATACAATTAATGAATTCTAGGTAACTCAAAATCATCCACACTTTTTATAGCATTTAGGTTAGTTCTAGTAATAGCACCGCCATGGACTTTGAATTATTTTACTCAGTTATTTTATTACTCTTTATTTGTACAGCATTGGATTTTCATGAGACGTGATCCTTATTTTGCTTTTTTGAAACTTTTGTGTCCAAGATATCGATTTTCTTGGGCCCAGAATGCCAGCAGGAAACCCCCAGAGAAAAGGCAATTTCTAAAATAATTTAACCGAAGAAGCTCTGGAACTCTTTCATTCCATCTCTGATAGACAGTTAGATGCAGGGGCCACAGAGACCCTTGCAACCAGCATAAGTTATACACATTATAATCAGTCTTTTAAAACATCACCCTCCTGCTCAGTTACTTGTTCCCCATCTCAGCCATACGAGCCATGATTCCATACGAGACTGCCTTCCTTGCTTGCCAGGGCCTCTAACTTTTCTGAAAGTACATTTATCTAGGAAGAAACTATCCTTGGAAGGTACATCTTATCTCACCTCTATGGCTAAACTATCTTCAAGGCCTATATACAGTGAAGAGTACGATAACAGACAAAATCTTACAAAAACAAAATGAGATAGGGTTCCAGAGCCTAGAATAGAAGTGTGAATGCTCTAATAAAATGTTTTAATATTTTATTGTACAAAATATTCTAACATCAAAGAGATTATAATTTTAAAACTCAGTTAATTGTGTGTGGGGGAAACCTGTGGTTTATTAGAAAAGATCCTTCCAACTTTTGGAATATTGTCTTTAGAAAACAATTTTAGTTGGTTGTGTAGCGTTCTGAAAGAAAACATTTGATTATTATTTTTTTGCTAGAAAAAACATTCTCAAAAATAATTTCCTCATAAGCAAGCAAATGAAGAAGAAAGTGGAACTACTAATCTCACATTTAGAAAATAGAAAAATAACAGATTCCTTTTTTTTCAAGTGCAACTATGATTTCTAAAAAAAGATTTTCAGCAACTAGTTCTGCCTAACACTTTTGCTTCTATAATTAATTATTGATTCTTTCAAACAGAAGAACTAAATAATTTTGCTTCCCCTATCATTATTGCAAAAGCATTTTAAATCAGTCTAAAACCACAGATAGAAAATATGAACAAATGAAACTACTAGTTTCATTTCTGCTACAAAATTAACAGTCAAAATACAAAAGACCAAAGATACTATTTTAAGTTTGTTGAAAAATGTGCAGTTCTTTCTTTTTTAAATGCATCTTTATACATTTTATACATCTCAAAAAAGTTTTCAAAACTTTGAATCTCAGACACACAAATAAGTGTATATAAAATGCAACATTGGCTTCAAGTTATTTTGCTTGCTATCCAATAATTTGTCATTGTTGCCTCTGACTGCCTTTTGCTGAATTCGGTAAATCTAGGCAGTCAGGGATACCCAGCATATTTTGGACTCAAAATTTTCCATAGCTTCAGTGAACTTTATATTTTCTGTACCCACTAGTGTTGCAGTGTAGCACTATTCTTATTCTGGTTAAACAGGTTTAAGGTTGAAATAATCCCTTGATATTACAGGTGTGAGTGCCATTGCATTCAATCCCTTGGTGTTACAGGTGTGAGTGCCATTGCAATCATATCTAGTTTGTGACTTAAAGGCATCCTGCTGGTACTATATAAGTACAAGGAATTTGGCAGATTTTCAGCCTTTTTTACATTCTCCTTTCTGTCTTGTCTGTTGCAATTGTCCTCCATAATATATTCGCTTTTGTGGGATTTCCACAAACCTCAGCAGCCCTAATATAGACAGTCCATGATAACAAATGGAAAGATGGAGTTTCTCCAGTCAAGCTGATTTTTAATATACAGAAATGAAAAGAAGGATTCCCAAGAATCACATTTCGGTTCTTACTATGTTACAGAGCCCTGATTATGACATCGAACATGTAAACAAGCTAAATATACTACTAACATGGACAGCATCCTGCCCACATGCTTTTATCTTTCTTGGTGACTTCAATCTACCTCATATTAACTGGACCCTAAACGAATGTACAACTGAACCCATACATGCAACCTTCTACAATGCTGTAACAAATCTGGGACTGGAACAACTAGTAACCAACAATACTAGGCTTAACAACTGCCTCAATCTCATCTTCTGCAATAGTTTGAATTCAATTTACGGAATACAAATTAAAGAACCCTTTTCCAACAGTGACCACAACATGATTGATTTTTGTCTCAACATACGTGCACACAAAAATCATCACAATGACAAAATCCCCAATTATAACTTCAAAAAAAGCAACTATGAACTTATAATCAATAATCTCTCTTCCCTTGATTGGCAATTTCTATTCACTGGATGCAATACTGTTAAAGACCATTACAACATATTCTTACTAGAAATCAAAACAGCCATTAAACTATATGTACCAATAATAACTCCCCAAATCAGGAAAAACAGATTACCCATAACAATAAGGAAGCTTCAATCCAAAAAGATATTACTTTGGCAAAAAAACAAATCTGGTCACGTTGCCAACTTCAAAAGTTGATACAAAAATTTATGCCACCAGATAAAAACTGAATGCACTAATTATCACATTAAACAAGAGGAAAACCTTCTACGCACAAATTCCACCCGTGCTTTCTACAGTTTTATAAACAACAAACTAAAAGACTCAAGGTCCATCCCACCCCTGAAAGGACCTAATGGCAAAGACTGCAACTATGACACCATCAAAGCCAACCTCTTTAACACATTCTTTGGCTCAGTATTTGTAAACAGCAATGGATCAAGCCCAGTACTTCCTAGTCGAACCACAGACAACTACAATGATCTAATACATATCAATTTTACAGAAGACGTTGAAAAAGCACTGTGCAATCTAAAACCATCCCTATCTATTGGACCGGACAGAATATGTGCCTACTTCTTAAAAAAACTATCCACTGCCATAGCCGAACCTCTAAGCATAATCTTTGAAAAATCTTTCAGGACCAGCTCCTTGCCAAAATTATGGTCACAAGCCAAGGTCATCCCCATCTTCAAAAAAGGAGACCCCAGCCTAGTTGAAAATTACAGACCAATCTCCTTATGCTGCATCACCTGTAAAGTCATGGAATCAATTATTAACCAATCCATTATCCTCCACTTAGAGACAAACAACCTACTCTCTAATAAACAATTTGGTTTCAGAAAAAAACTATCCTGTAATCTGCAACTCTTACATTGCAAAAACATATGGACTACACAACTCGATCAAGGAAAAACAATAGATGCAATCTACATAGACTTCTGTAAAGCCTTTGATTCAGTGGAACACGACAAACTACTACTAAAACTAAAATCTTATGGTATCTCTGGACACCTACATAACTGGATAGAAGCATTCCTGTCAAACAGACAACAAATAGTCAAAATTGGGAGTGTCCTATCAAATTCTGTACCTGTCAACAGTGGTGTCCCCCAAGGCAGTATTTTAGGACCAACTCTCTTCATAAATGACCTCTGTGATCATATTAAGAGCAACTGCGTTCTCTTCGCTGATGATGTAAAGCTATTCAACACCACAGACAATACTACTACCCTTCAAAAAGACCTTGACTATGTATCAGAATGGTCAATCAACTGGCAACTTTAAATCTCAACAAATAAATGCTCTGTCTTACATATTGGCGAAAAAAATCAGAAAATAAAATATAAGCTAAATAGTCAAGACCTTGTTGGGGATCCAAACTTTGTCAAGGACCTTGGAGTACTTATCTCAAATGATCTAAGTGCTAGAGTCCACTGTAACTACATAGCCAAAAAGAGTTGTTAATCTAATCCTACGTAGCTTCTTCTCTGGTAATATCACACTACTAACTAGAGCATACAAAACATTTGCTAGACCTATACTTGAATACAGCTCTTCAGTCTGGAACCCATATCATGTATCTGATATTACCAGATAAAGTCCAGAAATATTTCACAAGAAGAGTTCTCCACTCCTCTACTCATTGCAGAATACCTTATGCCATCAGACTTGAAATTCTAGACCTAGAAAACCTAGAACTATGCCGCCTCCGGTCTGATCTAAATATAGTATATAAAATCATACATTGCAATGTCCTACTTGCAAATGAATACTTCAGCTTCAATCATAACAATACAAGAGCACACAATAGATACAAACTCAAGGTTAGCCGCACCAAACTTGACTGCAGAAAATACGACTTCAGCAACAGGGTGGTCAATGTTTGGAATACTCTACCTGACTCTGTGGTTTCTTCCCCAAACCCCAAAAACTTTAACCTTAGACTGTCTACTATTGACCTCACCCCCTTCCTAAGAGGCCTGTAGGGGGTGTGCATAAGCACACCAATTGTGCCTACTGTCCCTGTCCTTATTTTTCTTATAAGTATCTATCTCATGTCTTCAACACTATATTTATTCTTATACCTGTATCTTGTAAGCGATTGACAAATCAAATAAATACTAAAAAATAAATACTAAAAGATCCCCAATTCCAGATAGAAAGTGGCAATTGCCTCTCAGAGTTATCTGCTAAACAGTGAAGAAACAAGAAGTATTGGAATAAAGGTGAATTCTGGTGCTTGTCGTTCAACTTCCAAAGACAGCACAATTAGCAACCCTATTCAGAACTCTCCCAGGACATTTCCCTGCTTACACTAAGTCTCAACAGGAACATGCCCCTGTAACTTTTCTGCCGTTTTTCATTATATTGCCTTCAACTTATCCTCAAATACCTGAGGCTAGCTTAAAGTTGTTCTTAGCTGTTCTGATGTTAAAGTAATGCTTTCCCTTTAAACAAGTAGCAGTTTGTGGGTACAATCTGACTCATATTACCATTTTATTGTCAGTAGTCCTTAGCAAGCAAAATCTGCTTGGCATCCTAGTAATTGTATGCTGATAAGCACATGCTCCCCTCCATCTAATCCCATAGTTCTCTGGGGTTATTCTGCTTAGGCAGCCACAGAATCCATTTTCTTCCCCAAATCAGGTTTTGGACTGGCCTCTGCTTTGGTCCAGAATTTCAGTTTAGACACCTGAATCAGCTGGAAGAGCAACCAACAATTGGCAGCAATCACAGAGAAGTTTTCAAAGTTTAGAGTAGCGTAAGCATGTGTGTAGAACTGAAAATGCCACTACTACTATTGCTGTATATTTCTGTATATATGACAGAAAATAATACTGCTACATGAGAATATGAAAGTGACAATATCTAGTAACTCATCTTACATAAAATTCCTAGTTACTAAGTGGTAAATTCAGGGACTAAGGTTATACATAATAGATGTTGTTATAGTGAATATTTATTAATAAATGGCCTATCCAGTGAATATTTATTGTACATATTTACTTAAAACAAACTAAAAAAATCTAGGAATTCTCTGCCTTAGGAAGGAACTAATGGCAAATCACCCCCCAAATCTTGCCAATAAAGCTGCAGGCTCCAGGCACATTCAAAAATCCTTAATATACTGTATATTTCAGTTTATTTCATAGTGTTACGTATTTATATGCGTATTTAGCAGTTTTCAAGCATTAAACCAACTGACCTATTCTGCTGCACTTGTTCTTTTGTAATGTCCATAAAATATTTTTACCAGAAAAATTTCCAACAAATTTTTGTTTTTTTTCTGAAAAAAAATCAAAGAAAATGACTGAAAGATAGTGAACATTGAAATTATTTGATCCATCCTTTTAGAATAAGTGTCTATTTCTTGGTGAAAATGTTCAAAGCATTCAAATACTGCCCTTTAGATTTCTTCTGGTAATGTAAGACCAGCACGTTTACAATTTTTCCTGGCATTCTTCTTCAACATTTTATTCTTTTTTACTATGATTATGTCCATTTATTGTTAATTTCTTCACAATTTCTGAGTTCTAAACTTCCAGGAACAAATTTCAAGCCTTGGGCTTGCACTATACATTGTTCGAGGTTGATTCCAGCTGTTTGTAAATATTGTTGTATCTAATTAAGGTAAAGGTTCCCCGCACATGTGTTAGTCGTTTCCAGCTCTAGGGGACGGTGCTCATTTCCATTTCACAACCAAAGAGCCAGTGCTGTCCGAAGACATCTCCATGGTCATGGGGCTGGCATAACTAAATGCCAAAGGCGCACGGAGCGCTCTTACCTTCCCACCAAAGTGGTCCCTATTTTTCTACTTACATTTTTTACGTGCTTTTGAACTGCTAGGTTGGCAGAAGCTGGAACAAGTAATGGGAGCTCACTCCGTTATGCGGAGTTAGGGATTCGAACCACTGAACTGCTGACCTTTCTGATCCACAAGCTTAGTGTCTTAGTCACTGAGCTACTATGTCCCTTGTACCTAATTAATCTCATCTACAGCTTCATATCAGGATCATAGGATAATTCAGGAAAGAAAATCACATATAGCAGGGAGCAAAGTCTAAGCCGTTGACTCTCTTTTGTTTTGGGGGATGGGTGGGAAATCCCACAGCATTTCAAAGGTTGATATTAAGGCTTCAGTGTTTATCTTTACTACAGGTGTAGTTTCATAATGAGCAATCCATCTTGTCTGGGAAAGTCTTTTCACATTCAGCTGCATTTTCCAATGATGAGGTGAGAGTAAAAAGAACGAATTGATTTTTCTTCTACGTTCCCAAAAAGTCGCAAAGAAATGCTTCCAAAAGAGTGAATACCACAAAAAATTGCCAACAGCAGCAGCCCAAGTCCAGCTCCATTGTTGTACTTACATGGTACCATTTACCACTATACAAGTTGCTGCACCAAGTTGTTGGTACAGCAACAACTTCACCTCTTTGGCATCAGCCATATGGTGTGAGAAAAATGACAAGAGAACGGGGCATAAAACTCCTCATCACCTTTGGCCTACATTATTGCCTACATGCAGGATGGACTAAAATCTTTTAAAAAGTATTTTAATGCAGGATTATTCATTTCTAACACTTCATGCAGTTTTGGAAAGCTGTGGTGAAAGCTGCTTATAAATACTTTTTTAAAATTAGGAGATATGGGGAATATACTCATACTCCGCTTTCTATCTATCATTCATAATTCTTAAACCCATCTTTCTTGTCTTAAATTCATTATATTTTTCTCAATAGATTTCATAGAATATCTGCACAAACCTAGGACAGTTTTTTTTTAATTAAAATGAAAACATACCAAGAAAATCAGCTTTTGCAACACTGTCCCAAATCCACAGAGAACAATGAGTAGTCTAAAAGACCAAGGGAAGGTGTTGACACAGAGATTAAGTTTACTCAAATGCAGTATGTGAGCCAGCAGAACATGCTGACTGATTACATGCCATGGAAGCTAAGGTCAGCATCTTAACTTACAATTTCCATACTAAAGGCTTTAACATTACAATGACATTACTCTAACAAAATATAATTAACATTGCAAAGATTAAACAATATTTTATAACCATATTAATATTGTGTTATGGAATTTACAGTGGTAAGCATTTATTTGTGACAGATGATAAACAGATTTAGTACATTGCACTAAGCATTCTCTTTTCTTTCCTCACTGTAAAGGGTTGTTTTGTGTGTGTATGTCTTTGACTCAGCTTTGACTCCTAGCAACTGCCTGGACAATCCCTGAGGTTTTCTTGGCAAGATTTTTCAAAAGTGGTTTGCCATTGCCTCCTTCTTAGGACTGAGAGAGAGTGACTGACCCAAGATCACCAGCCTCTATTGTGTATAAACTGAGACAAGAACTCAAAATCTCCAGCCAGATGCCTCGACCACAATATAAGAGTAGCTTTCGGTAAGGGGATCATACCCATCTCTATTTTTTTCCATTCTATCACTCAAACTAACAGTATAACTTAAGAATACTAAGGTATAAAGTATAACTGATCATTTCTTGAAAATAAACTCAGGAATTTTAATCATGAAAATTTCAACTAATTTCAACTACTTTGGGTGTTTGAAACAATGGGAAAATATGTGGTGGAAAATATTGAAATTTATATTACTGTATGTTATGATCTTAAGAATTTTTTTATAAAGTTATGTTTTGGTATACATCACCAGAAAAATTCCCTAAAATGTATAAAGACATTAGAAATTTATGTTGGAAAACAATAAATGTTTTACTAAGCTTGATGGACTTGTAAAAAAAGTCATAAAGTTTGTATTCAAATACAAACACTAAATCAGAGTGATAAATACAGGTAGTCCTCAATTTAAAATCATATTTGACCCCCAAATGTATGTTGCTAAGTGCGAAATTTGTTAAGTGAGTCATCTAGTCCAACCCTCCGCCCAAGGGGGAGACCCTACACCATTTCTGCCAGATGGCAGTCCAATCTCTTCTTGAAAGTCTCAAGTGATGGCACTCCCACAACTTCGGAGGACAAGTTGTTCCATTGGCTGATTGTTCTCACTGTCAGAAAGTTTCTCCTTGTTTCCAGGTTAAATCTCTCCTTGTTCAGTTTCCATCCATTATTCCTTGCCTGGCTACAGGTGCTTTAGAAAATACTTGACCCCTTCCTCTCTGTGGCAGCCCCTCAAATATTACAAGTCTGCTATCATGTCTCCCCTGGTCTTTCTCTTCACTAGACTAGCCATGCCCAGTTCCTGTAATCGTTCTTCATATGTTTTAGTCTCCAGTCCCCTAATCATCCTGGTTGCTCTTCTCTGTACTTTTTCTGGAGTTTAAACATCTTTTTTATAACGTGGTGACCAAAACTGGATGCAGTACTCCAGGTGTGGTCTTCCTAAGGCTTTATAGAATGGTATTAGTACCTCCCTTGATCTTGATTGTATCCCTCTGTTAATACAACTTAGGATTGCATTAGCTTTTTGGGCTGCTGCTGCACACTGTTGGCTCATATGTAGCTGGTTGTCCACTAAGATTCCAAGATCCCTCTCACAATTACTGATATTGAGCCTGTTTTCACCAGTCTACATGTGTACTTTTGATTTTTCTTGCCTAAGTGTAAGACTTTACTTTTCTCTACATTGAATTTCATTTTGTTAGATACGTCCCAGTGTTCCCATACGTCCCATCTGGATCTTGAGCCTATCTTCTTGGGTGCTAACTATTCCTGCCAGCTTAATATCATGCTGCAACAATCATAAGTGAAAAATGGTCATGTCACTTTTTCAGTGCTATTGTAACTTTGAACTGTCATTAACTGAACTATTTTAAGTCAAGAACTACCTATCAGTTGGGGAAAAGTCATGAAACTTTGTTTTTAAACATGACAACTTTACCAAAATTATTATATGTGCAAAGGTGGAAATATTTGGCTGGTGTTGTGGTTAGCCGGCAGCAGGTGTGGATGGCTGAGGAGAGCAAGGACTCAGATGAGGGGCCAGGACCATTAGGGAGTGGACTGCTGCCTTCAGAGGTTGTGGGGGCTGGCAGCAGTGATGAGGAAGTTCCCAAGGAGCCTGTGCCAAGTGCACGTGCACGCAGGATTGCTTGTAGGAAAGAACAATTACAACAGCATGGGCGACTTGGGAGTAAGGCTGCAAGATAATGGCTCCTCCTTCAAGAAGATAAAAGCCAGCTGTGAAACTAACCTTCTTTGCAGAAGGTAAAGACGTTTTGAACTCAGCCTTGTGGACATTACAGTTGGTAATGATTCTTATAGACTCTTGCATTGTAAACTATTTCTTCTCTGTTGTGTTTTGGCAGACTTGCAAAATCTTGGCAAGGTTCTTTCTTGTCGGAGATAATTAGTTGGAAACAGCCTTTTATCTGTGAATCAACATAATTCTTAGCTGAAACAGAAAAAGATTGTACTACTGTCTTTGTCTTGTCTTTGCTCTCTTGGAACCAGGTTTGGATCAGA
Source organism: Pseudonaja textilis (assembly GCF_049901715.1). Lineage (NCBI taxonomy): Eukaryota > Metazoa > Chordata > Lepidosauria > Squamata > Elapidae > Pseudonaja > Pseudonaja textilis. The sequence goes on from NC_141994.1 coordinate 45,169,879, forward strand.
ACAGCTGGTGAAGACAATGGAACTTGCAAAAACAGCCAAATTGACTTATTAATTAGAGAAAACATAGTGTCTAGATTTATTGCTAACTAGAAACTCCTTATAGACTTTTTGTGAGAAACAGAAAAAATGAATTTGTGATTTATAGTTTTGATGGTGAGTAAGGATAGTTTATGAGGAAAAATAAGATATTTTGCAACCAAGTAATTTATAATTGTACTTATAACTGATGTGAAGAAACCCAGAGGCTACTTCTTTGTACTTTCTTTCTTTGCTTTTGCATTTTAGCTCTTTCTTTGATCTCAACTTCTCTTTTTATATTAGTTTCTATTTGTTTTTTTTTAAATCTACTTTCTGAAAAGTTTTAATAAAATTATATGGATAAAAGTAAATTTAGTTATTTTTAAAAATAATTTCTGATTGAGAAAATTAGAATTTTGAACACTAGATAAAAAGGAAGATGTCACATATTGATTATCATATAATTCTTGACGCTCATTGATAAGACTATTTTTTTCTAAACTACTTCAATTGAGAAATTATCTGATTTTAGAACTTTTGAACAAATCAGTTGAAAATTGTAAATCAGCTTATGACATGGTCAAGGAGTGGAGAAAAATCAATAAATTAAAACAGTTTATAAAACATGTCAGTAGATTGTAATTCATTCATCTTCAAAGAAGGAGCTGTTCCCCTAGTCTTACAATCCCTCTTAAAGAAAAGGTTCATAATTTATAGATATTATTTAATATACTGATATCACCAAATTATTTTAAAAGATATAAAAGTATACGATTTTAATTAGACTATTAGGAGTAAGTAATGCTGCTGTTGTAGGGGCAGAGAGTGGGAGTTGGGGGCGATTATTTATTTATTTCCAGATTTTGTTCTATTGTATTTTATTAATTTATTTGATTCTTTTTGTTAGTTTTTATTGTTTTTTATTTTAAATATGGTTTTAATTCTGTAAGCCTCCTTGAGTCACCATGGGTGTTTAGGAGGCAATATAAATTCAATAAATAAATATAAATAATAAATAAATAAATATTAAACCATTCTTCTCTGGGCATTCCCTACATCAGTGTTTCTCAGTCTTGGCAACTTTAAGATATATGAACTTTAATTCCCAGAAATCAGTTGGTCCACCTATTTTAAAGTTGTCAAGGTTGAGAAACACTGCCTTAGGTCCAAACCCCAGCCCAAATTCAAATACTTAATGATTCTAATTTTAAAGATCCTTCACTCCATTAAGCCAGGATGCTTAAAAGTCTGTATTATGTATCTATCCATCATTTATCAGAGGGTCTTCTTTGCCTTTTGGATCAACTTAATAATAGTTGGCCTTCTTGGTAGTTGTTCCTCTTAGAGAATTCACTTGACACCTTCCTACTTAATCCTTCTCTGCCAGGCAATGGTCTTACAACCATATTTGAGCCCCAAATTTCCATTGCAAGGCAGTTATAGTGAGTCTTGCCCCATTTTACGAACTTTTTTGCCACAGTTGTTAAGCAAATCATTGCAATTGTTAAGTGACTCATTCTGTAGTTAAGCGATTTAGCTTCCCCTATTTTTTTCTTTTTGGAAGCTGGCTAGAAAGCTTACAAATGATCACATAACTCTGGGACAGTTCAACTGTCACAAATACAGATAAAAAGTTTTATGTTACTTATGATCATCCTCACTTGTAAGTTTGCCAAGTATACTAATAACAAATCCTATGAATTTAAGGAAATAGATTCAATGCTGATTGCACACATATAGCTGCTTATGGATCATATCCAGAGATAAAAACATGTATTAAAACAGATACAATAAGTATATGCGTAAAGTAATGACACTCAGGTACACCATGTAAATAAATATACGGTAAATATACTTAACCCTAAGAATCAGCAATTCATGGGGAGAGAAATTCTCTATTATAGTAGCCAATGTATCCAAGCTAGTGAATGCAGATGTGCTGGCTAAGTATGCAAATAAAATTACGAAATATTTTCCCATGGTAATTTATTTTATCTCTTATATATTTCAGCACTCATTAAAATGGAAGTTTATACACTCTCTTAATCCATGGTGCCAACATATCTGTACATATTATATTTTCAGCCTACGAAGCACTTATTTGCTAAAACTTGCTGAAACTAAAGGCTACATGATATATCACAAAACATCTTCACTTCTAATATTGCAGTAATAATTCTTAGGATCAACAAGTTTTCCTTTTCTAATTTGCAATATTTTTTTAAAAAAAGAATAATAATCAAATTAGAGGGCACTAGTCCTACCTTGTGTTTACAAATTTAATTGTAGTTTTCAAAGTTTATTTGGAATTACACTATGTATTGTATACATACTGTAAGCAGTTTTACCAATAATGGAACAGGAATATATTTGCCTCTTGGAACTAAATAAGGGATGGAAGACTTACTGAAAGTTGTATGATTTTTGTTTGTAAAAAGTGTCCCCAAACTCTAAATAATTTCTGCTTATTATTGATTTCAGTTCAGTTCAGGATTTAATCCTAGGAAACATGGCTTTATAATATATGCAGCAAAGAATTACTCCTCAAAAAAGGAGAATGCCGGAAAAAAAAGTGTTGCTCCTTGTTGCTTCTACTATTTTTCCTCATTAGGCAAAAGAACCCAACAGACCTAAAAGTCGAATTCTAAACAGCTCCGTTCCACGTACTATCTATTCTGGTTGTTTCAAAAATACGTTTCTTTTTGAAATTTAGAATAGGAATTCTGGACTTATTTGCGTTGTGCGCCATTTCCAAACGGAGGGCTTTTTGATGCCTTTTTTTTAAAAAAAGGCAGAGGAGACCCGCGAGGAAGCGACGGAGCCAGCCCTCTTCCTCCACAGGGCAGAAGCAGAGGAGAAGCAAAAGCGAGACTTCCTGGCTGCACGGCAACGCGGGGACTGCCGAGCGCCCGGCTCACGCTCTTTTGGCGGGACCCCGCGGAGGGGGCCCGGGAAGCATCCTCCTCTTTGGAAAGCCGTCTCTTCCCGCGGCAGCCTCACCCGAGCCCCTTCCCGGGCCAGCGGCGAAGTGACCGGGAGAAGGGCTTTTTCTTTCCTGTCCTGTCAAGAGGCTGCCTTCTCACCTGCTCGAGTTTCTGCCACGGCCCAGAGAAGTAAAAGTGCCCCCCAGTACCAGCTCCAGCAGCGCTGGCGGCGATTGTCCGAGGAGGCGGCGCTGCCGAAGTGGACCATGCCGAGTCCTCCGAGGCGATCCGAGAGTGGGACAAGATTACTCGCCTGGCACTTCCCGGGCCGCTGCCCCGGGCGGCATGAGAGGTCCGCCCTCTCTTAGGCGGGGTGAATTAGAAAGCGAAAAAGGTCTCCACCTGAGCATCGAGCCATTATCATTATGATTGTTTTGCGGTTGTTACACTGTCTTGACCTATTTGTAATATCCCCAGACTCTTAAGGCGAAGTCATTAACCCGGAATGACCTTTAAGCAAATCTCAACACCTGGCCGATCCTGTCAGTGGGGTTTGGAAGGGAAGGAGTCTGCTTCGTATTTCAGCGGGAGATTTTTGGACACAGGGTGGCATCCTTCTACACACCTCAAAAGTTGAACTCAGCAAGGAGTGTTGTAATATGACACTGAGGTGTACATTTTTGACTGGAGTCTCCGCACCTGAGGGTAATGGATGCTAGCTAATTGGTGTTTTCCCCCCTCCGCTAAATTTCTCTTCATAGATACCGGTATGTTTGAGTAAAAAAACAACACCAGGGAAATATGTGCAACATAGAAAACAGACAACAGAAAAAAACCTAGTGGTCCATCAAATCTTTCCTTTGAGTTCTTTATTTTTTGTTTTCTTTTTAATTTATTTATTTTTTTAATTACAATATGTTTGTGGCACAGTCAGCCAGGTATTCAGACTGGATTTGGCATTTATATCCACCTATGGAGTCCTTTCCAAGGACCTGGGATAGACAGATGTGAATGATGATGTTAAAGGTATTGTGCCAATATGTAAGCTGTTCTATAAATAAAGCTTCCTTTTCCAATTTATTATTATTTTTTATTTTTGTTGAAAGATGTGTTTATCTCAAGAATATTTAAACCAGTTACTGATGATGTGCCTTTCAATATTAAAGACAGCTTACAAAAACATAACAGAAAAGTACAGCGAAGTGTGAAAAGGAAAAGCATTTTCCAAGTGTGATTTAAAAAATGGTGCCAAACGTGATTACATTATCCTGGACACTGCAACTATCGTAAATATGAACCAGTTGCCAACCATCCAAATTTTGATCACATGACCATAGGGATGCTGTAATGCAATGGTCATAAGAATGAAAAATGGTCATAAGTCCTTTTTTCGGTGGCATTGTAACTTCGAACAGTTATTAAATTAACTGTTGTAAGTCGAGGATTATCTGTAATATAGCTAATGCAAATGAAGTTCCTGTATTAATCATGGAGTCTGATTTCTAATGAGGCCTACTTTGAATGGCTGTCACCAATTTTGAAAGCCTAATAGCTTGTTTCCTTCCATCTGTCTTACACTGAAAAGAGTCAAGACAGAGTTTAAATTTCTTTCATGTGCTATTGTTTCCCCATGTCAAGCCAGTGTTTTGCTAACATACTTTGCATATCTTCTCCAAAATAATCTGCAATTCTCTATATAAGCTTATTGATTGAATTACCTGGATTACTCAGTTTTAAATATCTGAATAGTACAGAGTTGGCATTTTCTCAAGAGTTTTGTTATCTTGGGTTATATAAAAAAAATCATTCTGTAATTTTTCCGTCATTAGCTTAGGCTGGTCCAAAAAAGTCAAGCAGTTCTATCATTTTTTTGAAAGGCAAGGTCAAGTTACTTTTTTATGATCTAAAGTTTACCTTAAATGTTTGCTTATTTAACAGTCTCCTCCGTGATCTTAATCATGAACAAAGAAACCACAACAAGCCGTTTGCCATGGGCCAGAAGATACAAATTTCATTGTACAACAAACTAAGGATATCATTTTATTTTTCCCGTGCTAAGTAAATCAGTAATAACTAACGTTAACTATGGCTTATCTATTTGTTTTTCAGTGACATCATCAAAGTAAACAAATCCCCATCGGATGCAGATTCTACCAGGTCATGACCCTAACCAGATATGATATGCATACCCCCTACCATATAGACTTCATCCTATATGGATTTGAACCAAAATTAAGTAAAGTGAATAATTAACAGAACTCAGGGCTCTAGTGTATTTGGGAATTTATAAATACATAATAATAGTTTTTTTTTCATTTTTGCTTTTATGTGCTCTTCCCTTTATATTTAAACTATTCTTTCAGATTCTAAAGTTTATTTTTCCCTGCTATATTGTTTGATAACTTGAGCAAAAATATATTGTAAAATATGTTTTATAATGGCACCGTATAAATAAGATACCTAATAAAGAAAGTACATCCATGTTCTGGTATGTATACAGTATTTGGCTTCAACTAACACTGATATCATACATTTTGAAGAATATTGCAATACTTGGTGGATTTCACAATTATTTCCAGGTGCGATGGTATTTTATTTTATCTATTTTATTTTATCTATTTGACATAAGATAATCTAATTGTCAGGATTCTGGCAGTCACCCAGAAGTGTGCTGGTCCCATAACCCAGACGTCAATAGATCGAAACCATCCTCTGCTACCACAGAAAGGGAGGGGGGAAAGGCTGTCAGGATTCCAGCATACTCCAATTAAATCATGAGTCTTGAGCAAAACTTCCAAAACTTCAAAAGGACTTATTGGGAGTTAACATGTCTGGCACTGCCTGGGTGTAGCCGATTCTGAGACACATAATTTATTGTCCCCCTTGACCCTGGTTTTCCCCCACCTCCTGGGTGTATCATAATTCATATTCTCCAATGACATAGCCAAGAGTCATCAATCATGTTATCCAGTTAGAATTTTGCGTGGCAGAAATTTCAGTCACCTAGTTACTATCTTTGAAAACTATGGAATGCACTTTTGATTTCCAAGCTGTTGCACTGCTCTTTCAAACCCCTTTCCCCATCTCCCTTTCTGTTGGCAACTCTAAAAAGACCATAGAAATAATTTATGAGTTGACACTAATTATTTGATGTAATAGAAAAATAAATGGCAGTTCCATGAAGCAGCTTTTTAAATGTTTTTGTTGCTAACTTCCCATCCTCAAAACAGCTAGTGGAGACCCAAAAATGGGCAGCTTTTTCTTTCTTGCACCATTTTGAATCTGTTGTCTTGCCACACAAATGGTCCTCCAAACAGAGTACAAGTACTCTCGGTTGTATATATATAATAAGTAATCTCAATGTTATAAAATACAAAATAAAATCATGTATGAAAAAAGCTATATAGGACAGCAACAAAATGCCAACATCCACATAACTGTCTGCCTGTGAACTTATCTCAACTATGTGGGTGTGGTTATGTAGGTAGATATTCAAATTTCATCTGTATCATGTGTCATAAAAATATCCCAATAAAGAAATGAGAGACAGCAATATAAATAAAGCAATTCTTACTTTAAGATTCAAATTTCATGAGCAATTTGGAACATGAATAGCCATCATAACATTACTTACATCAATAACCCACTGCGATGAGGTCCAGAGACAATAGCTAAGTCCAGCAAGGAATAGCTACGGCCAGTGGCCCTGAACTCATCCCAAGACATTATTTTTATACTTTTCTGCATGCATTTCACAACTTACTTCCTTGTTCTTTCTTACTGACAGTCTCTACATATACTCGTGTACGTCTCAAACCTCTATCCACCAGCTACTTTCAGTTCCTTATTTCTCATGGTTTTGTTCTTCTATGTCCAATATGTATTTATAAAGCTACATCCTTTGCAAAATCATGTTTCACAATTACCAATGGCTCTGCAGGAGTACAAATAGTCTGGTACATTTTGAAATCATTGTATCTAAAACTATGATTCATGTCACTTTATTCTGGGATCTGCTATCATCTGAATGCCTTATTGAATCTGATAGATCAATAGCCTATATTTTTGTTTCCCACAGTTGCCACTTCTCATTAGTAAGAACAACACAAAATGAAACATACAAAGCAATATCTACACATAAGCTACCGTATATCAATTATGGAAGTAAGTGCAACATCCTTCATTTAAGATGAAAGAGGACAGCTACATTGATTAAAAGGCATTTCAGTTAGGCAAATTATAAGACGGAATAGACAGGCTGAACTATTTGAATGGTGGGACATGCAATCCAGGGTATTGAAGAGGAGCAATGCGGCGGTGGTCCAGACTGCAGGCATAAGACCTCTCCTAATGCAGACTGTTTCTTGCAGTCCTTGCTGGGCTTCCACAAAGCAGTTCTTTTATCACTTGCAATTGCAAGTAGAGATGAGTTGATTTGATGCTGAGGTCTTGGTTGAAGATTGCACGGAGAGAGGGGAAGCAGAGGTTACTAGCACTTGCTTCCTTGTTGGGCAAAGCTTCAGTCTTTGCCTTTCTAGCAATCAGGTGGCCTGAGCTGAGTGTTTGCCTCATCTAGCGTTGGTACCTTCTTACAGTGCAGGAGGGAAGATGTTGACACTTCACAGCAGTATTGGTGGTCAGGAAGAACACACCCTTCCAACGAAGAGTCGGGCAATTTTTCTGTTGGAACACTTGTGCAGAGATGCAATGGTTCGGGCTAGCATGATCTTATTGGGAAATTCTTGTTTTAATTTTCATCCAGGTCCCAGGTCCATGACAAAGATTGTGGGCATTCAGCTTGCAAATAAACTAGAAAGCAGTTGAATCTTCTGTGTCTACAAATGTTATACTGAAAGTTCCAAAAGTTTGGCAAAAGTTTGCATGGTGGCATCTAGGATATCATTACCAAATCATAGATATAACTATTCTAGACCAGGAGCCCCCTATCACCAAGCAAAAACATCTAACAGAAAATGAGCAGGGGAGGGAAGATGAGAAAAAGGCAACACACATTAACCATATGAATAATCAATGTAATTCTAGACAAGGCCTTTCTTATCTATGGAAAAGTGGTCAAGCTCAGTCACTTGTGGTTACATTGATGTTCAGCATCTCATTCATACACCAATCACACTCTGCTTGCACCCTAATGCCAACACATTGATGCAAAGAAAACTGGATCTCATTGTATTTCTATTAGTAATTTGCTTGCTGATCTAAGGCCAGCTACTCCACATTGGATTTCCTTTCTTCTTCTGCTACAGCCAGTGGCCCTGGACTCATCCCAAGACATTATTTTTATACTTTTCTGCATGCATTTTACAACTTACTTCCTTGTTCTTTCTTACGACAGTCTCCACATATACTTCTACACATCTGTATATTTGTACATCTCAAACCTCTTTCCACCGGTTACTTTTAGTTCCTTATTTCTCGTGGTTTCGTCCTTCTATGTTCAAATATATTTATAAAGCTACATATTTTGCAAAATCATGTTTCACAATTAACAACAGTTTAGCAGGATTACAAATAATTCTGGTACATTTTGAAATCATCCTATCTAAAACTTTGGTTCATGTCACTTTATTCTGGGGCCTGCTATCATCCAAAGGCCTTGTTGAATCTGATAGATTTTATAGCCTATATTCTTGTTTTCCACACATGGTAAGAACTAGTGCTACAAGATACTCTTATCCAAAAGATTTATTGTATTTGCAAATGGACTGGTTACACTCCCAAACATTATATAACAAATAAATCATGTAAAATCAATGCCTTAACAGATTTTAAATTGCAGATAAAATTCTTCCCATATAACCGTAAACAATGTACTGAGTCTAAAAGATGTTACTGGTAGTTGACAGGCTCTTCCTTTGTTCCCTGCATATCCAAAAAGCATATGCAGAGAACTAATAAGTCAGCAGAAGCTCTAATAATAAAGGCTCTAATAAGTCAGCCGAAGCAGCTTGCCTTAAATTATTTGCATGTTGGAAATGCAGCGAAGGGAATCTTTTCATCCTTTCATTACTTATATAATGATATGCAAGCACAGAAGATATTACACAGAGCCATGTCAGTCTATGGTAGCCAAGCATTTTTGCAAAATAACACATTCTATTAAAAAATAAACTGTAATAACAAAAACTTGTATGTCTTTTAATAATGCTTGCTAGTTTGAAAAGGTGCCATCAGACCCTTACTAATTAACAGTAAGTGGAATGAGCAACATTAGCTTTTAAACCAGGCTTGCTCTCCTCAATCTTGCAAATGAGTGGCAATGGTAGGAAGCTAAAATCATTTTATTCCTAACATTTGTTCCTATCTAGTTTTACAAATAAGTGGCAGGGTGTTCTGTAGTAGCTAATTGCAGATATTCCAGGGTGCCTTTGCAGTAACTAGTCATGCACGAAATCTCTTGCATCTTGCAATCTCCTGTGGGTCGTTTTTGTAATGAGTCCTTTATCATCTCAGCAAAGTCAGACTGCAAACGCTGCTGATTCTCCCTGGAAATAGCAGTAAATATTTTTAATTATCTATACATTTCTATCTATCAATAATTCTATTCCTACAAATGCTGTTTAAAAGCTAGAAAATAAAGGGAGCTCATATAGCAGTGGCTGTATGAGCTAGTAACGCCTAGTTGATCTTAATAATAGCAGGTTGAGGCTTGGATGGCACCTGGATGACCATCAGAATATCCCAGGACTATAGAAATGGTGAAGAACTTGGGAAATAAAACCAAATAATAATAGACAACAGTAGCAAGCCTCTCTTCTGAATACAACATGGATGTGTGTACACATACACACACCAAGAGTCAAGCTTGCCTGGAGTGAGAATGTAGTTTTTTATGTGTCTCTATATCTTGCAGGGGGCAAAGTTGGCTTGGAAATGCATGAACCTGTCCTCAAAAAGCACCCCACCCTCAGAAAATAACAAATAGAAAGCACATATACTGCAAAAGATCCTTCTCACCTTATCAAAAGGAAAACAAGAATTATCAATCAACAATGCAAGAGGCATCCTGATTTGAACACTGGTTAACATCACAGCTTAAAAAAAAACTTACACAGAAGGAGGCGATGGAAGATTATATTGCTGATCCTTCACACCTGTCAGCCAATAAGTAATCTCAGTTCCTTTGCCCTAATATGAAATGATAGGATTATTATTAATTATTAACTATTATAATTGTTATTACTATATTGCATGTTTTTTTACAAAAGCAAACTATTTAAGCCAGGGGTGGGATTCAAATTTTTGAACAACTGATTCTGTGGGCGTGGCTTAGCTGCCAGGTGTGGCTTGGTGGTCATGTGACTGGGTGGACATGGCTTGGTGGTCATGGTACTGGCTGGGCATGGCCAACTCAGCATCACTCACATCGAGGCATGCATCTTCTTGCCTGGCCTCTCGTGACTGTGGGGATGCTGCAACAGTTGTAAGTGTGAAAAATGGTCATAAGTCACTTTTTTCAGTGCCATTGTAACTTTGAATGGTCATTTCACACAAGCAAAGTACCAGCAAAGGAAGGGGAAAAACTCCAGAAAGACAGGAAGTCTAGTCCTGCCAAAAATGTAATAAGGGTTAACGGAGAGGCAGTTTCTGTAAGCAACACCAGAATGTTTCCTTCCTGCCTTTCTTACAGGTTTAGGCCAGTAATTTCTTCTAACCAGTTCTCCGAACTGCTTAGAATGTTAGCAACCAGTTCTAGCAAATAGAATCCCACCCCTGATTTAAGCCCACTGAAAGTATAAATACATAAAATAACACATTATGTTGTGATTAATTCAACCTCAGGATTTGCTAGCATGACAATTCAAAGAAGGTGAAAGACAATATGATATTTTATAAAGTAAGCAATTTCAAAATTTTTCACCATAAAGGGCAACAGGACTATTTTTTTTCCCTGAGGAGGAAGAAGAAGACACCTCACTTTTCATCCAAGAAGTTTAATCAGTTCTAAAAGGATGGTGGGGACGTTCAAAGGACCATGTTTCTTTGGCAGTCATTGTCATTAGCAGTCTCCCTAAGAGCTCTTGAAGCCACTTGGAGGGTTTATCTGTCAAATGGGGGGTGGGAGAGCATGAAGTTGCTCAATGTTCACACAAATGGCCTCTTTTACCTCTCTTTAAACCCAATGCTGGACCATTATGTAAACACTGAGCAGTCCTCTCTCCACAGAGGGGAGGGATAAGACACCACCTATCTTCGGCCTACAATGCATCCCTTGCAGCAGTTTCAAATAGATTTGCATTCTGGTACAGGTGAGCCTGAGGGCATAGATAAATCCTCCAAGTTCTCCCAGGGAAAGTATTACAATCAGATGACTGCAAAAGAAATATGATGCTTCCAACCTCCTCCCATCCTGTCAGAACTAAACCTTCCCATCAACCCCACCATCCTGTCAGAACCGATGAAACTTCTTGGATGAGAAACGAAATGTCTTCTTCCTTGGGGAAAAAAACAGTCCAGTTGCCTTTTGAAAAAGCACTTTTGAGGTAACTATGACCTGGATGACTGAGAATCTACACAAATATTCTTCATCACAAATTCCTTATTCCATGGACAAAACCCACTCCACCCCCAAATAAAAATATATATCACAAATTCAATACTGCAAATCAAGAATGTATGGCCCTAATCCAAGGTCATATAATAAGATTTATTACAAATAATTCTCATCAAGGGTAACTGGGACCAGCCACTACATCACTAAAGGACATGGTTGTAAGGCCTTTATTTGATAAGGCAACTTGCCAACTTACGATGAATGTTCCAGCATAGTTAGATGGCATCCCACAGTCACGCAATTACAATTTGTGATCTCCTGTCAGCCTCTCCATTGATTTTGCTTGTCGGAAGATGGCAGTGAAGGCCACAAAAGTGACCATGTGATAATGGAATGCTGTGATGTTCTACTTGTGATCTGATCATTGATTACCCAAATTACAATCAAGTGATCACAGGGACTCTGCAATGGGTATAACTATGAGGATCCATCATACAACATCAACTGTTGTAATTCAAATGGTCACTGAATGAGTGGTTGTTAAGTGACGCCTACCTATCTTTAAGTAGTCTGGACACAATTGAGCTGTAAGTTATATTTTAAAAGCTATGTGGCTCTTAAATAAATATTCACTGTAAACAGATTTTTAAAATTATGAATATGTGGGTATAGATTACCTTCAAATATGTTTCTCCTCGTTCTTCATACTGGAACTGACAGTCTGTCCTCTTCAGAATATCAATAGTGGAACCACTTACATGAATCCGCAGAGCTAAAAGTAAAGATAAAAAATACACAAAATTTGTAAGATAGTTTTTTTTATTTTATTACTTTTGAGTTGTGTCAAATTTATATAGTTGATATTTAGTAATTCTTGATTTTTATGTGTGAAAGCAATAGAATTCAGTTATCTGAAAATACCATTGTTTTTATGAGTAATATTTGTAATTAAATATATATGTATATGTTGTGGCCCCGATTCCCAAGCCTATGCTGTCAGAGGAAGAGGACCTGGAAGATGAGGAGGAGGAACTGGGAATGCCTTCCTCCCCAGGACCTTCCGACTAGTTAGCCAAGAAAACCCAAGTGTCCAAAATCAGATGCCGAGGGGGCCCAGAGTCAACCTTCGCTAATTCAGGCGGGTGTTTGATACGTGCCCAGCCTAGGGTTTCTCCCCAGGTCGGGCCTGCCCCGTTTCCTGACTGATCACGCCAAGATTCAGGCATAGGCTTGAGCGCCCCACTTCGCTTTAGAGGACAAGAAATAGCGAAATGTCCACCACCACCCCCACAATACAGGCACAACCCCCCTTGGCGTCTCCACATTCACTCCTGGGCCGTCAGGTGAGGTCTGGCCGCTCCCAACTCCATTGGCTCATCGGCCGCTGCCACAACACATGGGGTGACCCGGGGCGCTGTTAGCACAGGGTGCGGTGGTACAGATGCAGATGGCTGCTCCTGGATGGTGCGACAGTTCTTTCACCATTGGAGACATGCGTCGATGCGCAAGCATTGCACCACCAGAGCGTTGAGAGTCAGGGGTGCTTCCACTCGAACTAACTCATCCTACAGCTCATCTGACAGGCCATCCTGGAAGGCATCCATTAACCCTGCGTCATTCCAGTTGGAGTCCAGGCACAAAAGCCGAAATTAAGAAATAAACTCTTGCAGGGGGCGCCTCCCTTGGCGAAGCTCCTTAAGACGCCTGGCTGCCGTCTGCACTCGTATGGGGTCTACATACATGTGGCGCATGTGTTGCCAAAAACCCTGGTAATTAGTTAATAACGGGCTGTTCTTGAGCAACAAAGGTGTGGGCTATCTGGTGGCTGAACCAGAAAGGAGGCTTATCACAAACCCCACCTGAGCACGATCATCTGGGAAATCCTCTGGCCTCATAGCCATAAATAACTGGCACTGTCCCATGAAAGCCAGGAACATCTCAGGCTGCCCAGAAAACTTATTTGGCACAGCCACCGGGCATTTCTGATGGGGAGGGGGAGGAGGAGCTGCATGAGCCTGCAGCAAAGCAAGTTGGGCTGTTAATTGAGCCACTTGCTGTTGTAGAGTTTGATTTTCATCTTGCAGCTGTTGTTGAAACTGCTGCTGCTGGTGGTGGTGGTGGTCCATCTTAGGTAGAAGATGGTTTAAGTCAGGTATGGGACAAAAAATGTTCTGTCTCGCCTTTCCTCTTTCCCAAAAGATGAAAGAGTACACACACACACAAACACAGGCAGGCAAGCTGGCTCGGACTTCACAGAGTTAATTCTTTGGAACTGATAATATTCTTGGCATTCCACCACATCCTGCCTGCCAAGTCCGAACTGATAACAAATAAAGTTTTACTCACAGAAAATCACAAGGCAGTCCACGAAAATAATCATTCATGAAGAAAATCTGAAGTAAGGTTAAACTTTGTCCCATACAAAGTTTAAAGAGAAAACACACCCACTTTTATCCCCTGTGGGGTGTGGCTCAATGACTTGGCTCACTCTCTGATCCTCCCACACCTCCTACGTTGCTGCTCACATTTCTCCCTATAACACTGCTTGGGGTTGAGCCAATACTCTTCCTCTTTACTCCCTGTCAGGGGCTGCTCCGACATGCCTTCCTCCTGATTAATCTCAGGCTGCTCCTCTCGGTTGTCTGATGGAACCTGAGGCATTACCAGGGAGGAAGGTCCTGGGGAGGAAGGCATTCCCAGTTCCTCCTCCTCATCTTTCAGGTCTTCTTCCTCTGACAGCATAGCCTCGGGAATCGGGGCCACAAATAAACCACATCTTAGTCCTATTACAAGAAGGCAAGTACAATATTACAGCTATTACTGAAACTGGATGGGATGTTCCATGATTGGAACATACTGCTAGAAGGATATAAATTGTTCAATGAGACAGACTCAACAAAAGAGGAGGAAGAGTGGGAACTACAAGTTCTAGAATTTCTTGCCAGCTTGGAGAGTAAAATCATGCAAGAAATGTTTTCAGGCCAATGCTGTGATTGGGCTGGAAATCTAATTACCACTGTCAAAAGCTAGCTATGCTGAGGACTTCCGGTTGACATCACAGTGAGAATGGCTGGAAAATAGTGGAGCTCCACTGGGCTCTGTGAAATGCAGCTGGCAACTGCTTTCTGGGAGACCCTAATGGGGTTAAACCATCCTGGAGGGGTAGTAAAGAAAGGAGAGGTGCTTTGTCAAACATGAGGAAACTGCAATTTCCTCATTGATCTGAAGAAAGCTCTCCTGAACAGCAGCAAGGATGACAGCTATTTTGGTCTGTCACAAGCTGGGACAACTGGGACACTAAGATCTTGTGCAGGAGCGGTGCATGGACAGAACAGTGAAACTTGGTCAGCTAACATCCAACTGTTACATTAGAGATTTAACCAAAGTAAATAGTTCCAGAAAGGACCTCCAAATGTTAAGAAAGCAGCGATTGGATTTATGGAGAAAGATTAAAGACTAAAAATTAAAGAGGAAGATCAAATATTAAAGACATAGAAATAAAAGAAAAACCTAAAAGATGATTTAAAACATAGAAAGCCTGGAAACCTGAACAACATTGTGAAAAATGATTATTGAGAGAAATTTCTTTTCTGACATTTAATCTCTAATCCCATTATACAGTGGTATGTTTCCTGCACACCTCAGTTAACTGTTTTGTGAATAATTCAAATATGGGTGTCATATTTCCTTAGCTTGGTAGGATAGCCTGTTGCACACACTTGAGGAATGTCACCCCCTCCCAATATTCATTATAACTTGAAAGTTATACAATGACACTTGTATTGTACATTTCCATCAAGGAGGTAAGAAGCTATATATGTTTCAGTGCCTTGTAATCTAAATTCACAAAAATTACACGCTTATTTATGAGATAATGATTGGCCCCAGATTTTAGTAATTTTTATCATACCTTGATAAAATGTTTCTTTTTATATATGGAATTCTGAATTTGACCGTATAAAATATTGTATAATTAGAAACTCTGAAACTATTCTTACGTAAACCTGTAGACTCCATTCTTGAAGCTGTGTTCACCGTGTCTCCAAACAAGCAATAACGAGGCATTTTAATCCCAACCACACCGGCTGCGCACGGACCTGAACACAAGACAAAATAGAAATTATCTGAAAAAGTAAGTCCATGTTGTCTAATTAATCTCACTGTTTACAATTCCTCAATCATGTGTATCAGTATTTGTAACTCATAACTCATAGATGTTTACACCCATCATTAATACTCTTTCTCATGAGGTAGAGTATAAAAAAGTTATACCGTAATCAATTAGCAATCATATGAATAGAGTGAACTATAGTCGACCAACCAAAAATTATGCCATAATGAAGTTATTAAGATACCATAAATTATTTGTTATTTTTCTGAATGTGTGTTCATGAAAATATATGGCAGAGGAATGACTGTAGCAGGGTTGATTTGATCAGTTATGTTTATGAATGGAAAGCCCTGGTAAAGAATACTTTCTCTTCCTGCATATATAGATGGTGCAACTGGAGAAATGTTAAAAGATAGATATGAATGACTATGCAATATTTTAAAGATGTGTGATAGTTGCATCTCTGCCTGATAATTGGAAGAATGTTATCACTGTTCCCTCATATAAAGGAAAAGGCAACAAGAGTGGATGAAAATTTCTGGTGGACTGGTTAGATAAATGTGCTTGGGAAGATACTCAGCAGAATATTGACTGAAATATCCAGGCATTGAGCAAAATTTGACAAACGCCTTGTTCCCTTGTTTGTTTTTTTACTTTTTTTAGTAGATCATTAGGAATTGTTTCACTGAAAATTTATTATATGTAAAACAAAGATATGTGATGTCCCTTGACTGTTTAATATATGTATGGGTAAATGACAAAGAAATGTTTATACTGATATTAGATTTGTGTTGCGTACACAAATGTGGATGTGGCTTTGTTCATGGATGATATTATACTGTTGATTGAGAATATAAGTGATATGTAGTGACTGTGCGAGAGAGTGTATAATACAACGAGGTATATCAGTCTCAAAAATATTTCATTGAAATCCAAGACAGATTTGGTCAAACACTCTAAACCAAATATCTGAAGGAAGAGTAGATGGGCTGGGAATAAGGAGAAAATGGAGAATTTTACAGTTGGATGGAACTGATTAAATTCTGAAAAACAGAAAGGTAAGAAGTATGCAGAAAAGGCCGCACATGACTTAAAGACAACACATGAATTGTTGAATGGACATGGTGAGAAAAAGATGGTTTGCAGCACTGAAAAACATGGAAAGATGCAATAAATGCTGCTAAGTTGTGATATAAACTATACTTTAGTTTCCTTTTCTTCTCTCGTATTTCCTTCTGTTAATTTCTTTCCATTACTGATTCTTACTCCTTTTCTGCACTTTGCATAGTTGCTTCTCTCAAATGGGAATAGCATAAGAGCTAGATATCAATATTGGTTTAATATTTTTTCTATTGAAATAGTAAAAAATGTATCAGTTCAATAATTTATTTACAGCCTTTAATACACTTAGTTCAAGTACTCCTTCACAGTCCACATAGTCTGGAAGGAAGGTTTATTACACAAACTACAACTGAACATCTTATATCAAAAGACTATCCACTTTATTAATAATATGCTGAGGGACAGGACTTTTCAAATAATAATGGGAGGGGAAAAAGCTAATGGGAAGGAAAAGTGCTCTTTCAGATCTAAAATCCTCTTATTTCTGAATCAAGCAGAATTCTTTTCCTTTCAATTCCAGTCATATCAAATTGTCTAAGACCTTTTCCAACTCTCTATTATATCATTTTACTTTATCAGTAATTTGTTTTGGTTCTCCTAATTTCTTCAATTTATTTCTTCTTCTTCTTTCATTTCTTTCCTCTTTACAAAATCTTCCATTCTCTTTTCAAATGCAGCCACTATAAACAGATTTGGATACTCCCCCCCATCTTTTCAAACTTTTTTGTAATATTCACAAAATAATATTGTTTTTATTGGCTGTTTTAAGAATCTTCTCACATGACACTTCGCTGCTTTTGCAGTGGTAACCATTTTTGAAATTTGTAATCCAAAAGTAAAAGTGAGTCAAATGAGTTCCAGAAAATCCTGGTGAAGACACTAGAAAAAATTTAATCTTTAATATTTTGGGGGGAATGAGGTACACAGGCAGAGCAAAGTACAGTATGTAGGATTAATATATGATTTGCACAATTTAGAAATATATTAAGGGATATTCTTGTGTACTTTTTCAGGAAGAAGACAAAAGACCAGGTTTTGGTCAGCATTCCAAGATCAGACTGAAGATTAACAATGTAGATTCAATTGTATTTAAAAAAAAATTGATCAAGATAATGACAAAGGGAAGGGAGTTTTTTTTCCTGAAAAATTCAAACAGAAAAAAAAATTGTTTTATTGGGACCAAGTGCATCCTTACTTTTAAAAAACAGAAGTTTAAATTGAATTCAGTACAAAATGCAAGAGAATTTCTGGAAAATTTTAAAGGGGAAAGGGAAGAAATGCAAATAGAGGTCATAAAAATGACTAAACAACAACTACAGAATACTGAAGATGATGCTTCCATCTTAGGCACTACAGGGAGTGACTTTTCTAAATTCTTCATATAAATATGAATGCCTAACACAAAATATAAATGGAGCAAATGCTCCTCAAAAAAGAACATTGTTGATTATTTGAAAAAAATAATAAAACCATATGTATTCTGCTTATAAGAAAACTTATCACATAAAAGGATAAAATATTTGGTTCACACAGATGTAGGGTTTATTTCAATGGAGCTGTTTTGTATATGAATCTACAATTACAGTCAGAGTTGATATTAGCTGATGTTATGGTAGATATGTGAGAATGGAAATTAATTTAAACCGGATGTTCTTGACAGTTCTACTTTATTGTTCTTGATGAGAAAGTCAAGATATCAATAAAATTTGCTTTAGACCAGTGACCCCCAACCTTTTGGGCACCAGGGACCGATTCCATGAAGAAGGTTTTTTCCCATGGACTGGAGGGGGTGTGGTTTCACATGTTGCCTGCATCCCATGGATGGGGTTTTACTTGTTTACGTGGCCAGATTCTGCCATGCCATAGACAAGTGCTGGTCCAATGGATTGGGAGTTGGGGACCACTGCTTTACTCTCTTGCCCCCATTTTTTCTTCTTAGGAATTTAGAGAGTAATATATGTGGTGGCTTAATTAAAACATAACTATTAATAATGCTGTCAACTAAAAAGATACTCCTTTGGTCTTTTTAGCTGCCAAATACTTTCTTTGGGCTTCCTGAAAAGAGCAGTTTTCGTGCACAGTACAGAAATTCTGAATTTTGTATATAAGGGTATATAAAATACAAATTACAAGGAAGTATTGATCAATAATATCAGGAAGCTATTTATGCTTGATATTATCTTTATAATATTCACTATTTTTTTAACAATTGGTCTCCACTGTTAATTTTCTTAAAGGTCACATTTGAAATCCTAAGAAATATATAATACCATTTCTATTATTACTTTGGGAAAACTTAAACATGATATTAAACATAATTGGTTGATTTGTTTGATCAAATGTTTAATAGAATCCTCGTACCAGAATGAATTCCTATTCGAATCCATACAGGAAGGCCAGGAAGATGTTGTAATTCAAATGACCCCATGAAACTGAGTATATCCAGGGCCATCATAGAAATGTCCACTGCGTGACAGTTACCATTTCTGTTTGGTAAACCACTTACTACCATATATGCATCCCCAATGGTCTCCACCTGTTGAAACATGACAAAAAGTCACAAGATATATCTGCTTGGGGAAAACGTACACTGAACAACCTTCAATTAACAAAATAAGTCTATGATTATCTCAAATATACCAACTGGGAGCAGGAATCTAACACTTTTAGAAGACTCCAGATTGAAGAAACTTGTTA
The DNA here is from genome assembly GCF_049901715.1 of Pseudonaja textilis. Classification (NCBI taxonomy): domain Eukaryota; kingdom Metazoa; phylum Chordata; class Lepidosauria; order Squamata; family Elapidae; genus Pseudonaja; species Pseudonaja textilis. The sequence goes on from NC_141994.1 coordinate 45,189,263, forward strand.
CAGTGAGACTTCATGAGAGTATGGATTTTTAAATTTTAAGAAAAGTATCTCCTTTTTATTACTTTGGAAAAACATTTTAATTGAGAAGGACTCAGACATAAATAATTGTTGCCTTTTTTAAATTCATTGCTGCCCCCACTACTTTTCTTTCATCTCAAGGTAACTTTTTATATTCTGTTCTCAAATCAGATCACCTTGTAAACATCATGATGATCAAGAATGTGGTCAAAGTTCTTGTAGATGTCATTCAGCATGTCTACCACTTCCATAGGTGTGCTGTATTTACATATGGTTGTGAAGCCCACAATGTCACTGAAGTAGATGGTGACTTCTTCAAACAATTCTGGCTCTACAAGTCCAGTTTCCTTCAAAGATTTTACCACAGGCCTGTGGGGGGGGGGAAGGGGGTGAGGCTTATTAATTTCAAAGTGTGTTTTTAAAAAATAATTGTGGTATGATAGCCATAGCTTTTATCTCTTGTTGAATCGCCTTGAAAGAGATGGCAGCTGTAAAAATGTGATTAATAAATAAAATAAATAATTTGTTAAGACATATTAGTTAATAATTAGTTCACAGCTAATTAATAATTACTTAATTAAAGTATTAAAGCATATATAGAACAGCTATTCATATTCCTTATGCAACACATTGGAAATCAATATTATCAAAATTATCTTAACACTTTGCTGTTGTGAAATTCCTTTACTGTAATATCACACTGTTGTATATATAAGAAGAAGAAGAAAGCAAAGGTAGTACCAATAGTAGTAGGTGCCTCGAGTGCAATCCCAAAACAACTGGAACACCACTTGAACACTATCAGCACTGACAAATTCACCATCTGTCAATTGCAAAAGGCAACTTTACTCAGAACAGCTTACATCCTGTGACGATATCTGTAACAGCATGAACTATCTAGATCTGTCTATCCCAGGTCCTTGGAAAGGACTTGATAGGTAGACAAAAATGTCAAATCCAGTCTGAATGGCTGACTACAACGAACTATATTTTATAAAGTAAGTATATTGGTCTAATTATGTAGAGTTTGAAATAGCATAAATATAATAACATTTAAAAACCATTCTTCCATAGACCAGACATTCCATCTCCACAAATGAACCCTGCATGTGGCAAGCAGGATACAGTATTCCAAAGCAGCACTTGGTACAATACCTGTAGCCTTTCCAAAATCTGCCCAAGAAAAATCAAGACTATACGTCCTTTTTCAACAAAGTTACTTAAAAAGCATAAACTTTATTCTGCCCATTTGTAGAATGATCTTTCTCTAAAAATTGTATTTGCTTCTATTCCTTTTGAAGAGGAATAGAAGAATTTTTTGCATGCTATCCAGACATAACAAGATAAATCCCTCATGCTGTTCAATATTGTACAAGTTTTTGAAAAGACAAATATATTTAACATAGACTTTAAAGCTTATCCTGAAGTATTTGGACAAGAAATCAGCAGAATTCCATTGCAGGTATAGACCATTCCCTGGTGAACAACACTCACCGTGGGAGAAGCATGAAATTTAGTTTGTCAGCTCTATCTCGTTCTGCTTTGTACAGCTTGGTTCTCTCTTCTACTAAGTGCTCCAGGTTTCGTGAATACAACTGCAGACGTCGGATCAATGTGTCCATATAGCTCTCATTGTTTTGGTTGTGGTAGTTGCTAGGAATATTGTAAGAACAAAAACAAAAATTTTCAAGAAAAACAGCAAATAGAAATTGGTGGAAATTAATCTAATCTAAAATGTTATACAATCAAAAGGAACATCCACCAATTCTCTCCCTCTGAATAAAAGCTATAAATAGACAAAAATGACATTCTAGAAATGGTTTTGTAGTTGAGTCTTAAAAGAAAAAAAAGAATATTAGTATTTAAGAGTTTACAATGCTACACTAGATATCTTAAGGAAAGAGAAAGAAGAGAGAGGCAGAGAGAACACATGAATGAGAGAATAGCCAGGGAGGTACTGTATAATATTCAGGGTTAACTCTAGTCAGTAATGATTGGGGGAGGAGAGGGATTTCCCTAACCCCTGCTATGTGAGGCACTGCAAAATTTCAGTTCTCTCTTTATTTACATGAGGCCACCGGATGAGATCATCAATCACAATAAGCTGATTGGTGCCTTGACTTATGATCCTTATGATTTACAACTGAAATTCCAGCCCCAATTGTGCTTGTGGGCTACCTGAAGAGACAGAGAGACAGAGAGACAGAGACAGAGACAGAGACAGAGAGACAGAGACAGAGACAGAGACAACGAGAAGAGCCTGAGTAGAACAACCTATATGATCCAACTGGATTTTTGCATAATTAACCTTTATAATAAATAACCATATTATTTTACTTGATTTCTCTTTATTCACATCTACATGTTCTCTTCTTATACATGGACATTTTTAAAATCAAATAATGGGTTATCATTTACTTTTGCCCATGACCTGAACATTTTGTCATATTACTATATAAAACCTTGCTTTAATGTTTATTAGTTTCTTACCTAAATATCCTACCTAGAGTAGTTTCAATTTTCTTAAAATCTGGCCTCTTTTCTGGATCTTCTTCCCAGCAGCTTTTCACTAGAATGTATATCTGGCAATGCATATTCCAAACCAAGGTTAGTTAATATATTTTAGGTTCTATGATAAAATATCAAAATGGTGTTTTTCCTTCAGATAAGGTTAATTCCTTTCCCACCCAATTTCCACTTCCTTGACATACTATTGTATCAAATATTAATCAGTACCTCAACTCTTTTTCTTTGCAAAACTGAATAACTAGTGAAGCAGTTAATTTATTTTAACATAGCCTGCCTTTCCTCCTGGATCTTAAGACACTATACAATGCCCTGCTTCCAATTTTTCCCTATAATAAAAATTCTGTTGAGCTTGGGAGTGAGAGAAAGTGACTGGCTTAACATCACATGATGGAAAATGAGTACACCTTATCTGAAGGAAAAATTCCATTTTGATATCTTATCATAGATATACTGAATAACAGATATACTGTTATTTCTTAAATGTACATATAGAGCCTATTTGAACAGGAAAAAAACCCGGAATGAATAAATAAGTAAATGAACAGGGTTATAGATATGAACCGCAGAATTAACAAAACAAACATGTAGATCTTCCAGGTATTGTAGCCCAGATCTGGTAGCATAATTATTCCATTGTTCTTACCTCCCCAAAGGAAATTATTACCAGGCCTGTTTTCTCAGTGAAGCACCAAGGTTAAAACCATTTGTTCAGAGGTGGTATTCAGCAGGTTCTGACCAATTCTGGAGAACTGGTAGCGGAAATTTTGAGTAGTTCGGAGAACCAGCAAATACCACCTCTGACTGGAGATTTTACAGTATCCTTCCCCTGCCATGCCCACCAAGCCATGCCCACAGAACTGGTAGTAAAACATATTGAATCCCACCACTGCGATTTGTTAGAAGAAAGTTGGCAAGAAAAATATAAGGGCTTGTTTTCATGTCTGTTGAGGTGTGTAAAGTCTACATTCTAACAGCAGTAATCAACTAAGAGAAGAATTGCAGTTGGAGAAAAATTAATTACATTTTGCAGAACTCCATTAAGTTGTTAGCAGAAGGCTATTACATGGTGAAATTTAAAAACACTGGACCCACAACACTGTTTGTCAAATTTTCTAATTTCAGCTGACATGCATATATTTCACTCTATCAAAAACTCTTGTTTCAGTCAGAACGTACATCTAGCTCTCGCTCCCCTTCTGTCTCCAATAAAAGATCTGGCCGGAATGGTCGTTCTTCTTTGCTGCTTTCTACTCTATAAAGTTTTTCTGTAGTGGGAGAGAAAATGTGCAATACAGATGTATATAAATAAGCATAAAAAGACAATGGATAAGCTTGCCCAACCTGGGGAAACTCCAATTGATCTCCTCCTCTTTGGGAATAATGAGATTGGAAATCTAATACATTTGGAGGATATAAAAGAGTAAGAGCACGAGAACAAGAACTGTTGTAGGTAGATAGAAACCATCGAGAAAATATTTTATGAATAAAGATAGGCTCAAACTTAGCTCTGAATAAACCTATTCATTCTTTGATAAAATCCTATAGACTGATTTTTATATTTGTGAGGTATGCCAGAATAAAATCCCTGCTAGGGTAAACAGAGGAATCAAGAGCAATTGATGCATATTGTTACTATATACAGTATATACAGAAATAAGGAAACAGCATGATGTTGGCATTGAAACAACTTTTTCCTACTCTCCAGATACACTGAAGTAAAAACTAAAAGTTGGGAGTCCCAATTATAGATTTCCTATAATAAGTTATTTGACATTTAAAATAGTATGCCTTGGCTTACAGAAGCAAGTGACACCCCTAGTGAATTCCTTTGAAACAGAAATTTTCCTTTTATATGAGTTGGATGGCTATATAAATTTGTCTAATAAATAAATAACATTTTTGTAACAGGATAAATATAGTAGATAAAAGCCTTTAAAGTTATGTTACATCAGTTTAATATCATAGTCAGTGTGGGGGGGCGGGTTGTATTTGCTTTCCTATCCTGAACATATTCTGTGCTATCAGCAAATGAAATATAAATACAGATTTTATCTTGAAATCTTATTCCTGCTTTCATTCTTCACTCACATTTTCTCCAGTTCTCACAGAAAGAAAAGAGGTCATTAAAAACATCAGTGCCATCTGATAAGATCTTCCATAGTCACTCTCTTAACTTACCCTGCTTAAAATTATAAGGAGAAAGAGTAATGGGTAATGAGTAACATGCAGATGGTATAGATTCCCTCTCCAGCAAAGGCTAGATTGGGAGTATCTGCTACCACCTGGGGTACAGTGGCTGATGCCCTTACCACACACTTGTGAACTACTGCAATACTCTACATGGAGCTGCTTTTGAAGAAATCTTAGAAGTTGGAATTGATATGCAGCAACCAGGCTCCTAATACAGAACCTGCTATTGACGAATAACACCTATATTGCAAGTGCGGCACAGGTTGCCAGTTGATTTCTGGATCGCAATTCAACCTGAGGTCCTTTTGAGAAGGTTTCTTTAAGATTGTGCTTCTGAAAGAGGATAAAGAGTTGTGAGCCAGTTGGCAGGTCTTCTCCATGGTATTTAATATTCTGTTCTCAAAGATGAGCTTTGCTTCTTCTATTTTTGGCATTCAGGAAGATAAGAAAACTTACGTTTAAACAAGCATTAATGATCTATTGATTGATATCAGGCAACTATATTTTACTCATTTTTAATTATGAGTTTATGCATATAATAGGTTTATTTTTGTCAGGTGTTCCATGTTTGAGTTGTAAATTACTCAGATTTGTTTGACTGAGCAACATTTTATATAATAATTATATATGTATATATGCAATCTTGCATCTCTATTAGCCAATTGAAACCTGAAGATATGCTACTTTACTGCAAATAATTATGAAAGTAATCAGCAGTTGTCAGACTAGTTCTAGATGTAGATTACAAAGCCATGATTTTTGAATTCTTAAAAAAGGGCTGCAGTTTTAAAAAGCTGACTAGAAAGAAGATAGATTTTTAAAAACCATATCTATGTAAAGACCATGATAAGAATAAAGATATACTTATGAAAATACGATATTATGTTTTAATTGTATTTATGTATGGATAGGAAGAGTGTGCATTGAAGAGAGATGAGAATTTTAGGTCACCTTTTATTGTTTGCTACATATAGATTTGATTTCCTAGCACTCCTACTTTCACAAATGCTTACACCTCCATGAAATCTGGAACAGTCACATGAAGTATGGTGATATGTCACCGAGTCACCATCAGTCAAAATTCTGCTGAGCATTATAAGTTATTATGAAATGGCTCCAAGTATTATATATAATAATTATCATTAGAATTACATTATAATTATACATACTGCAATTGCTTTACTGCTATGAGCAGCAGCAACATATATTACAAAAATGCTACAGAATCGCAAATTTGTAAGAAGTTTCCAGACAAGAAACAATGGATGGAAACTAATTAAAGAGAAACTTCCTAACACTTAACTTCCTTAACAGTTTTTAAAATGTTAAAATATACTGACAAAACATTAAACATTTTATTATTAAACTTCAGTTGTTCTTAACTATGTATTGTTCAAAATTCTAGATTTCAAGAGAATCAAGGTCAATGTAAATGAAAAAAAAATGGGTCATTCTTGTTATGAATATTAAATTACTCTGCTCTAGAGGGTGTTTAGGCAAAATGCAGCCATTAAGCTCCTTCCCCTTTGTAGTGTTACTCATTCTTCATGTTTTTGGGAAATATATCCATACCAGTTTTCCAGAAGGAACTACACCAAGTTTTGTTTTTTTCTTTTATCACTCTCACCACACAGAAAGCATAAGAGCAGCCAGCAAAACAGAAGAGAGCTGGAGGGGAAAGATTCGCCACAGAGTTTTCTGCTGGAATATGTAGTAACATGCACTCAACAATGCTAACCAATAATATGCTCCGATTATTGGGAATTGGGGGGTGGGGGTGGGAAAGCAAATTCAGAAGGGGCAGTATCCATGTATATTAAACAGGGATCTTCATTCGCAGTCTTTGAAAGTTGCCAGACACTTTTGGCTATTAATAGGTAAGCACAATGTTTTGATCCCAAATCAAACAGAGATGTTTTACAAAATGCATAGGCCAAATAAGTTGACTCATACTAGTTGATTTATAGTGGTTCTTTTAAAGACTGTGCTATTTATTTAAAGACTGTGTTATTTACCTATAACTTCCGCTTGTCAAAATATAAAAGTGAAACCTGTACTAACTAAACAGTGTGGTCCAGATCCTTTAGCAGTCTCAGAGGTACCTGCAAGCTTAGAATCCTTAAGAGGTTCAATGCTTGAACTGAAACCAACAATCCAATCTGAAAGTTCATATCCATTACCTAAATGAACTATGAAATAAAGACTGAAATATCCAATTTTGGAAACTCCAGGATTTAAGAAATAGAAAACATACTGGTGATTTAAGACTGCAATTAATTCATCAGAAAATATTGTTTGTATTTGTTGGATTCCTCAAAGAATATTTAAAAAGAGATACTTTATTTTTTGTGCTAATATTCCATGAAATCTGAAGCTTCTTTAATTGGTATAGTTTGACTATATCCAACTGTAACTTTGTTTTGATTTCAAATTATATCAACAGTTTGGGGGGAAATATTAAGAGTTAAAGTCATAAATACGATATTGAACAATATTGCCTAAACATAAAATGTGTCATTTCAGGAAGTTTTGACCTAATATAGGGCTGGGCAAAGAAAATCTTATGCAAATGAGGTAAACATCTTCCCAATATTAACAATTGGGTTTGGGTATATAATTATCTCTTTTTTAAATATACATTTTATGTGCTAAAAATGAGATAATAAAGCAATATATTTCTACATGGTTTTAATTTAATCATTTAAGATTGAATTAATTCAATTAATACTAATATTAATACTACATGAACTATGAATCTTATTTAGTTCTTTTTACTTATTTCAGTAAATTATTATAACATTTATTATATTATCTATCTTGTACACGTATTATACTTTTTTCTATTTCTATTGCTGGGAATCTGTTGTTTTTTTAAGTGTAAGTCTATAGTCACCCCTCTCTTTATGCACCTTTGTTTACCTTTAGAATTCCGACAATGGTTAGTGTAGAAAGTCTCTTTACGCAGAATAATCTCTTGTGCTATAATTCCATAGCTATACACATCACCTTTCTGTGATACATCACCACAGCGGAGGTGTTCAGGAGCAGTCCAGAGATCTGATTTACAGAAAGAAATCATGATTGTAGATATGGGTGGACAGACAGGCATCTGATAATTTAATCAATTCTCATATTGGTTTGGCTTCCATTAATTCTATGAATTGTTTTATCGTGATCAAAAAAAAATTGTTTTTGTGGAATATAAAGATGACAGAGGATAGTCATCCCGACAGTTAATATCAGAGACAGTGATCTAACATTTGTCTATTTTTAAGGATAGTTGTTGTGCTTAGATCTTGCATATAGGTTGTCTAAGACATTTGGTTAGCCAATGTGAGACCTAAAAATTAAACTACAGAAATCTTTGGTCAGAACTAGTAAGACTGTTCTTCCATTCTGAAAGTGGTCAAGTAAAAGAATTTATTTATTTACTTATTTATTTGTAAGTATAATTTAATCCATTCAATAATTTGATTTATAACATTCTACTTAAACAGGCACTCAAGTGACTAACAACATTTTAAAATGGGATATAAAAGATTAAAAACTTATAGTGCCCATTGAAAGCATTCCATTATGAAACCCTGTGAAACAAAAGAAGATAACTGTTACTGTCATTTTTTTCTGTGGACACACTGGCGCACATTAAAAATGAAATTCTGTTGTTTGTTCTCAAAATTGTGCACATACATAACACACATATAGATATATTATATAAATACATAGGTATATACCTGTACCCTAGGATATAAATACATATAAACATTAATCACTGTCCATCTTGAATACATAGCAGAAAGAGGAAGCTTGAGAGATCACAAGGTTGATATTGTGTGGAACAAAATTGCGGTGACAACTCAGATTTCTTTTGAAGCTTGGCTTGAGACTCATGATTTAAGTAGGGCACCTGTTGAAACCCTGACATCTGGCTGAATCTGAATGTTCTGCTTTGGATACCATGAAGCCTCTTCCCAGAAGGTAACAAGGAAAACAGAAGAATCCTTACAGATTTTCTACATATTGAGCATGTGAAGGCCAAATTCAATTCCCAAGGGTACATGTCCAATAGGAGGTAATACCCATTAGTTGATGTTAAGACCATCTTTAATGTGCTATGCTTAGTCATTTTATTTCCTGAAATATAACTCTTGGTCAGAGGGATCTACAATGGGTCAAAATAGGGATTAAAATAGTTTGAGAAACAAAGTTGGCCTACTTTCCATGGAACTACACTGGCTGAACCAACTCTAAGGGAGAGGAGACTGGAAACCTGGTTGCCAGACAAAAGCATTCTAACTGCCTGGCATTTGTAGCAATTAGAAAAATTATGACTTTTTAGCAAAATCCCTGCCCTCCTCATTAAAAGGAAAGGAGTTATAATTTTTCTAATACATTATTGAAAAGAAATATAAGAAAGAGGTTATCAAGATCAGTTTAAGTATACTTGGATGTAATTAAGAAGTGGACGGTCAAGTCTCTTATTATATTAGTGAGTTCATATGGGACACAATTAAAACAAAGGTGGGGGATGTGATGTTTCAATAATTATCTTGCCTTGCTATCTCAGGATTTTAAAAATGAGAAGTAGTAAAACCTGATTTAATCACAAACAATCATTAAAAAAACACATTCCTGTCTCAGTGGCATCACCTGTATCATTATTATATTTTTTGGATTCTAGAGCTGATTGACTACAAAAGCCAGCATTCCTCGTAATATAACTGTCATCATGCTGCCTCAAAAGCCAAAAGGTAGGTAAAAGTAGTGCATTATCTACCACAAAATATGCTTGCTCCTATTGTATAAGGTATGGTCATGAGGGGCCATGACTTCATGGCCAAATATACCCTTTGTATATGGGTCCTAGTATATAAAAGCTTTGGTATCTCTGCATAAAGCTGGAAAAAACCCTTTCTGCAAATTAACTGCCAGTCAGTGTCAGTATTGGTGAATTAAATGGACCAATGATTTGATTCAGTATGAGGCAGTTTCCTATATTCCCATTCTCAATGCATGGGTTTAAAAAAAAAAAGAAAATAAATGGTTTCTTCCCTATCTCTTAAGTACCTTTTTTAGATAGCAGAAGAGAATTGCAGCCAAAATCAGTGATTTTCACAACCATGCGTTTATCAACCACACAATTTGTGGATTTCAGGCGCCCATGGACCTCTGTTTTGCTTGAATGCAAATAAGACATTCCCTGTGAAACAGAAGGTAACAGCATAATATCATTACTAACAAATGTATGAGATAGACTGGGGCAGAGTGGCATAGCTTGTTTTTTTTTTCTGTACATGTTGTAGTTGTAGTTTTCCTTTAACAATCAACATTTTTTGTGGACAGTGTAATGACTAGGTTAATACATTTTTCACACAATGTTAATAGTAATAATACAATTACATATACAGAGTTTTTATCTTCCAACTTCTAACCTTGATATGCTCATTATAATTATATTCTTTTATGTATAATATATATATTAAGGTGACCAACTTTTTTACAATGAGGAGAACACAAATAAATTGAAGAAAAATAACAAAGCCACTTGCGTGCGGTGCACTCTTGCACATGGTGCACTCTCTCAAAACAATTCTCCTGTGTGGAGCACATGTGTTTCATAATCGTGTCTCGCTGCACTGTACCGAGCCTTGACGAATCATCATGTCAAATACGTTACATCACACACAACAGATCAGATCAGCATTGATCAAATATGGAGATTTACAGATTAGTCTTCAAACATCAAAAAGGAGGACATGTAGGAGGACACTTTTCGAGGGAGGACAGAACTTACAAAAGGAGGACTGTCCTCCCTAAAGGAGGTCGGTTGGTCACTATCTATCTATCTATCATCTATCTATCTATCTATCTATCTATCTATCTATCTATCTATCTATCTATCTATCTACTATTTTCCAATTTATATTTATTTCTTTATTTTCCTCTTTGTTGGGTTTTCTATATTTACCTCATTATCTTTAAACAATACTATTCTCTCTTTTTATCTTTATCACTTTCTCCAAAAATGTATCAATAACATTTCTTCATACAATATATTTATTAACCCCTGTTAAGTCACTAATGTTTTAATATTATAAATATTGCTCCATGTTCCACCATATTTTCAATATCTCAACTTTCTGTGAACACCAGTATAACCAATTATTAATAAGATTTAATCAATCCTGAAATTATGTCTCTAAGTCCTCTGAATTTATAATCCTTGAAAACTATATATTCCAGTATATTTTTACATCCTGTTAATCATAATAATACATTTAAATATACCTAGTCCTAATCTTCCACCTCTTAAACTTAATATATTTGAGGTTATAATAAATTCTATTATATATCTATATATCTGCTACTATTTTCCCAATTTAAACTTTCCACTTATTTCTATTGATTTTTAATATAATTACTGCATTGCAAAATCATCTCTCAATCTTTTTAGAATTTCACCATTTATTGATTTTTGGGTGATTCTTTTATATTTCTCTCTTGAAATCTTTCTAGCTTTTTTACACAAACTGAGTGTTTCCTCTGCCTTACTCTTTATCCCCTTCTGCTGTATCTTTTGAATATCCATCTGTAGCCCTTTCATAATTTTTGGAAAGTCTTCCTTTTTTCTCTATTTTATTGTAAGCTCTTAAGGGATTATCTATTTGATATTTAGTATTTATTGTTACTGTCTTTTCTGTGCTTTTATCTGCTTGTAACTTATTTTTATCTTCTTGTAATTTATTTTGCTTTGTCTCCTCCACCACTTCCTCTAATTTCTCATCTATCTTCTGTGTATTATATTCAGCGGTGGGATTCTACAGGTTCTTACCTATTCACCAGAACTGGTTGTTAACATTCTAAGCAGTTCGGAGAACCGGTTGTTAGAAGAAATTACTGGCCTAATCCTGTAAGGAAGGCAGGAAGGAAACATTCTAGTGTTGCTTACAGAAACTGCCTCTCCATTAACCTTTATTACATTCTTGGCAGGACTAGACTTCCTGTCGCAGGAACTTCTCTGGAGTTTTTTCCCCCTCCTTTGCTGGTACTTTGCTTGTGTGGAGTGACCATTCAAAGTTACAATGGCACTGAAAAAAGTACAATGGCACTTATGACCATTTTTCACATTTACGACTATTGCAGCATCCCCACAGTCACGAGAGGCCAGGCGAGGAGATGTGTGCCTCGATGTGAGTGATATTGAGTTGGCCATGCCCAGCCAGTCACATTACCACCAAGCCACACCCACCAACTAAGCCACACCCACAGAACCAGTTTTTTAAAAAATTGAATCCCACCCCTGATTATATTCATCTTTTCCCACCATTTGTTGAGGGCCTTCTACTTTCACATCTTTATCTTTAAATATTCCCAACAATTTCTTATAATTCTTTGTCATCATTTCTAACATTTCTTCATAAAACTTTATGATCTCCTGCTGAGTCATTTTGTACCAAGTTAATATACCTTTAATATTACAATATCCTAATATCTAAAAACTTCAAAAAATATTATTATTTATAAAATTTAGTCAGCCTCAGAATTATTCCTCCAAGTCCCCTAAATTTCTAGTCCTTAAATGCTATAAGTTTGTACTTTTCAGTCTTTATAATTTCCAATTTACACTTCCCAATTGTCCAGATTTCAAAGTCTTATTTATCTTTTCTTTCATCACTTTTTTTCTTTTGCTTTGTAGGATAATCTGTCACGTGGTGTTATTAATCCAAATCTAACTTGGCCCACCAGGTTTCTTCAGATCTTTCAAATCTACTTTTCAATGCACAGATCCAATAAAGTTTTAGTGTTTAGTTTAGTTTGCCTTATGGATTTTCAAAAAGCTCAGTAAATATTTCCCAGCATCCAAATCCAACACCTTCCTGGTGTTGTTTACTTTCTCTCCTTTCATCACTTTCCTTTCAAATGTTGCAGTGACCTTCTTCCTCCAGTAGATGGCTCCCCTGCTCCCAATTCCAGTGTTCAACAGAGTGTAAAAGTCCAAAACAGCTGATTTTCAGGGGAGTTAGAGATAGAATTTAGAAAAGGAATTTCTCCCAATAATGACTTTTCACTATATTATTTGGCTTTTCCAGGATTTCTATATTTTAAATCATCTTTTAGATTTTTTTTTTACTTCTAAGTCTTTAATCTTTAATCTTCCTCTTTAGTTTTAGTCATTGATATTTCTCCATAAATTCAATTGCCGCTTTCTTAATGTTTGGAGATCATTTTTGGAACTTTTTACTTGGGTTAAATCTCTAAAGTAACAGTTGGAAGTTATCTCACCCAGTTTCACTGCTCTGCCAATGCACCGATCCAGCACAAGATCTTAGTGTCCCAGCTTGTGACAGACCAAAATGGCCATCACCCCTGCTGCCATTCAGTAGAGCTTTCTTCGGATCAATGAGGAAATGGCTGTTTCCTCATGATCAACAAGGTGCCTCTCCTTTCTTTACCACCCCTTCAGGGAGGCTTAACCCCACAGGGTCTCCCAGCAAGCAGTTGCTGTCTGCATTTCATGGAGCCTGGTGGAGCTCTGCTATTTTCCAGCCATTCTTGCCATAACCCCAACCGGAAGTCCTCAGCATAGCTTACTTTTGACAGTGGTAATTAGATCTCCAGCTCAATCACAGCATTGAATTGAAAACACTTCTTGCATGATTTTACTCTCCAAGCTGGCAAGAAATTCTAGGACTTGTAGTTCCCACTATATCTAAATTAAAACATTAAAGAGAGCTTGACTAAAAATTGTGAGCTCAGATTCAGTAGAGGCCCAAGCATGAATCCCCAGCAAAAGAAAATATCCCAGATTTGCAAGACTTACAACCTATTTTTGAAATACATATTAGAACATTGACAAAATTTTAAATGAGAAATGTAATCTTATGCAGTTAATTGAATTGGGAAATATCAGTTGGTAATATTTAATGGAATTATTCCATGCTTGCTTACTGAGGTGATACATATAAAATTCAGAAATGTTAAATGCATTAATTTTAAAAAGTGTGTAATATTTAGGAGCTAAGGTGAATGTGACAAAACTGCTTCCCACTCCATTTATAGTCTGGGTAAAATGAAGGCCAAAGCGAAGTCCTAAAATAACTTGGTCAACAGGTGAATGGCAGTGCAGGATTAAGTGGAATGATGTTTTCTTGATGCTCTGTTGAGCTCCTTACTACTGCACCCATTCTCCACACCACCCAGGCAGCTGGGCCATTTTTAAACACAGATTTACCAGTCTTGCAGAATATTTGTGGTTGCATGTTCAGGAAAAGCCAGAAAGACAGGTTACCAAATAGGCATCAAGTTCATTCACACAACAATTTATCATTCAGCCCATCTGAAAGATAGCTGAAGGCTCTGTCCCTGCCAGTTGCCAAGCGCCCTTCATTACCTTTGAGGATAGTGACCGATGATGAGCTTTCTCCCCAGCCAATGACCTGAATGGGAAGGGAAATAAAGCCAGAGGAATCTACCAATCACTACTCTTAAAATCTTGCAGTAAAGTTATATAGACAAGGATCTTTTACAAGCTTGATAATTGAGGCAGATTAGTGCTCAGCTGTTGGCATATTTTTTGCTAGTACATCTGCTCTTTTATATTTCAGAATGGAGGAGCAGAAGTAGATCAGCTTAGTACTACTATTTTCTACTTTTTTTCTCTCTTCTGTGCCCATATAATAAAATGACGCTTCCTTTTCCAATGTCAGTACCAGTAAGGGATGGGAAGGAAAGTAAAAATATTTCCCACAGATTTGTCTGCATTAACTATTGACGGCATCATGAGAAAGAACTGGCAATCCCATTTTAGCACTTTTTAAATATTGTCTTGTCTTATCTCCATGCCTTGATTAAGCTCTCTTATCTTGCTCTTTTTGTACCACAGAACATTGCCCAGCAGCAAAATACACAAGACAACAAAGAATTCAGGGCAAAGCATTATTATTCAAGCAATGTTTTCTCTTGCTGCAACAAGGGCTGCATTCAACTAAGAATCACTAGTGAGAAATCACTCACAGCAGGCATTGTACATGTACATGTCTATTATTTGTTTGATTCATCAGTCTTATCAACCCAACAGGAAGCAAATGCATTTCTAAAATGCTCATAAATTCAGATTATATCGGTCAATGGATTCCCAAGAAAAACTAAGGGTTCTTTGTGCCTCAGAAGGGGGCAAGGATTCTTGTGATTAGGATTGTGACATGAGACTATAGGTTCTCAAGTTCTATACCAAGAATAGACAAAGATGTCCATAAGATATAATGGGTGATAGTGATATTTACAACAACCACAATTATATCAAAATAATTATATGTACTTCATGCCTTTATCACACAAATGACATAATTATGTAATACTGGCATTATGTCTGACATAAGTCCATAAGTCATGCCATGATGCATATGTCATCATTTGTACCTTATGGATGCCTGCAATGAATGATCTCCTACATCAGTGGTCCCCAAACTTTCTGGAACCAGGTATCAGTTTTGTGGAAGACAATTTTTCCATGAACAGGGGAGGTGGGGTGGATGCTTTCACATGCAACCTAGATACTGTGCATGCTTTACTCACTCTCGCACTGCTTATGCGGCCCAGTTCCCAATAGGCCATGGCAAGGAACTGGTCCATGGCCCAGAGATTGGGGACCCCTGTCCTACATTATCACGGCAAATTACTATTTATCAATGATAAATTATCAATGCTGCCAGCCATATTAGTCAACTCATTTATTTTCGTCCGGCCTCACCTTGTTTGTAAGCAAATCCTTCTCTTTATTTACAGATTGCCAACCTTTTGCATTTAAGCTTTTCTTCTTCTGCCTCTGCCCCCATAGTCTTCATCTGACCCTGATTGCTTCATTTGCTAAAGGAGGCAGGACTTGAAAGGTGTTTTTTTTTTTGCTTCGAATCCCTACCTTTGAACATCTTCCAATTCCCTTCCTCTGTTCACACACTTCCCAGTTTTGAAGCAATAAGTAGACTAAATGCTTCCATATCAGTGGCTTTGTACCTGTCCAAGCATTTAAATGAGCAGGATGGATCTGTGAATTTGTAAATACACAATGTTTTTCCTTTCTGATAGCTTTTAGTTATAGTCTGCCATTAGAGATCCCTACCCCTAGAGCAAAGAACTAAACTCTAAGTTTGCTAAAGAAGAAGAAGAAGAAGAAGAAGAAGAAGAAGAAGAAGAAGAAGAAGAAGAAGAAGAAGAAGAAGAAGAAGAAGAAGAAGAAGAAGAAGAAGAAGAAGAAGAAGAAGAAGAAGAAGAAGAAGAAGAAGAAGAAGAAGAAGAAGAAGAAGAAGAAGGGCTATCCTACAGATTATATCAGAAGGAGAGATGGAAAGAAGGGCCACTCTGTTAATCTGTTGTGAGAGAAGTTCCTTTAATCTTGGTTTGATTTGCATTGTTTCCAATTCAGTTTGTATTGGATCACAGCTTGATAAATTTAAGGATGCTGCCCAATTTATTTATGTAGTCTAGATATTGGCAGTTATAATGCCCTTTCTCCAATTATTAATTCAAACTACCAATCGGAATGCCTGTTCTATAACAATAGAATTACAAAAAATTACCATCATGATCATTTATAAGCCTCCAATGGACAGTTGGACAGATTCTGTTTTATCAGTATCTGCAAGATATAATATAATCCTTGGTGATTTCAATAGCCACCACACAAATCTCAGGAATATAATCAAAGTAATGAGAATGGGAGCAGATTATTCAATTGGATAGAAATAAACAGTCTTATATATGATAGTAAAGATAGAGACACATTTCATTCTGCTTCTTGGCAAAAAGATTATTCTCTAGACCAGGGATTCCACAAAAAAAGTTGTTAAAAAAATATCCTCAAATGTTATACTTTCATATCATGGTGGGGCCACAGGATATCGTACTGCGGGCCGCAATTGGCCCGCGGGCCGCGAGAATGAGACCTCTGCTCTAGACCCTTGCTATGTTTCCTCTGTCGTAGTAAAATCAACATCTCAAATCCAGAGACAGGTTTTGTACAATTTGCCACACAGTCAGTATAGGCCTATAATCTACAGAATAGGACTCCAGATCCCAGTAATTACTGGTAAGTCCATTCCTAAACTTCATTGGAACTTCAGAAAGCAAATTAGAATACTTATACAAAGCACACTGATGCTAATTACAGATGGATCAAAGCAGTCCCTAAGGACTACAACAGGTTTGTTGACTTAATTAAATCTGTGGCTAAAAGGAACATCCCCAGAGGCTACCATAAAAATTATGCTTGGGCTACTGGAGAGCTGGCTATTACAAAAACATCTGTCCATGGAATGACTGGTCTGTGCTTTTTGAAACATATGCCCTGACCAATTGAGTTCCCTCTTTTGAACTCTTTTGAAATAGTACTAGTCCTGGACTATAGAGGTGAGCTTAAATTGGGAAAAAGAGCTGGGTTTTGCCTGTTATTTGTTGCCAATTGTCTCACCAATGAGGGTATTACAGACATCTAACAAGATTTATCTGACCATATGAAGAACATAGAATAACAAGGTTGGATGCCATCTTGGATGCCTTCTAGTCCAACCCCCTGCTCGAGAAAGAGACCCTATACCAAATGATTGCCAACCTCTTTTCGAAAACCTCCAGTGAAGGAGTTCCCATAACTTCTGGAGGCAAGCCATTCTACTGTTTATTGTTCTCACTGTCAGGATGTTTCTCCTTAATTCTGGATTGGATCTATCCTTAATAATTTTCCACCCATTACTTCTTGTAAAGCATCCTGAGGTGTTTTGGAAAATAAGTAGACCCTTCTTCTCTGCGACAATCCCTGAAGTATTAGAAGATTGATATTATGTTATTCCTAGTCTTTCTCTCATTAGACTAGACATACATAGCTCCTGTAACTGTTCATTGTATAGTTTAGTCTCCAGACACCTTATCATCTTTGTTGCTCTTCTCTACAAGCTTTATAGAATCAGCATCCTTTTTGTATCCTGGTGACCAGAACAGGACACGGTATTCCAAGTGTAGTCTTACTAGTGCAGTATAAAGTGCTACTATCACTTTATGTGATCTTAATACTACCACTCTGTTGATGCAACCCTATGACTACATTGGCTTTTTTGGTAGCTGCAGCACACTGCTGGCTCAAACATGATTGTCCACTAGATCCCTCTCACAGTCACTACTGTTAAGACAGGTACCACCTATTCTATATACTATTGCATTCGGGTTTTCCTGCCTAAGAATAAGACCTTACTTTTCTCATCACCACAATTGCATTTTGTTGGATAGTATTCAAGTTTGTCAAAATCCTTTTGTGTCTTGAATCTAGGTTCTAAAGTGTTGGCTATTTCTCCCAGCTTGATGTCATCTGCAAATGTAATAAGTTTTCCCACTATCCTCTCATCTAAATCATTTATAAAGATATCGAAGAGTACTGGGCCTAATACAGAACCTTGAGGTACACCAAGTTCCCATCTCCTTACTTGGGTGAAGAGGTAGCAACATTTTGCCTAAACCTAATTGTTGCTGCTCATAGACACTTAACTGTAGTTCTAATCAAAGATGGAACTTACTAGTTAGTGATTATTCTCTTACACTTCACCTTACACCCCTACTTTATGACCTGTATACTAGGTAGATTGATGGATGGGCTAAACCATTTGCATTTGCCTGTCCCTGCCATACCACACCTTTTGTACTGTAATTTGTAGTTACTTTCTCTGGCAGCAGGTAACCTTCAGTGGATGATGAAATAAAGGCAGGATAAGCCATCAATAACTTTACTTAAATTTTCTGGGATTAAAACAGGGCAGCATCACTTGCCAGCCTCATTACTCAAACAGAAAAGCAATTGTCAGTGAAAGCAGCACAGGTTTTGCCAGCCTGTTTCTCTTCCCAATCACACTTTGGAGCAGTTTCCCCAGCCTTAGCCAATTTAAGATATGTGAACTTCAACTCTCAGAATACCCCAGTTAGCTCGGAGTTAAAGTCCATATTCTGGGAGTTGAAGTCTGCACATCTTAAAACAGCTAAGGTTTGGAAATATTGCTCTAGATTAGGGGTGTCAAACTCACGTTGTCACGGCAAGCATCACATGATGTATTGGGACTTCGCTAATCCAGGTATGGGCGTGGCCAGCGCATGACACATCTGGCCCATGGGCCGGGAGTTTGACAGCTCTGCTCTAGATGAAAGCACTATAGAGTGGTTGTACCCTAAATGTGAACAAGTCAGTAAGTTTTTTGAATGAAAAATAGGATAATTGTGTTTTAAATATTTTATTTTTTTAAAAAAATCTGCTCAGTTAGGGTGAACAAAGATATGCAGCTAGCAGATGCCTTACTTACAGGAAAAACCAGCCATTCTACAGAATTGGTGCCTGACAATTCTCCACTGCCTTTTTAAAAGAAGAAGTTGTGAACTTCTTCTGTCATTAAAAAAAAAACCCTGGTTAAGAAAGATAAAAGAAGAATGTTCCTGTATGCATATGAATAATTCAAAAAGAGAAATAATAAGCCAAATATGCAACATATCTAAATGGGAATTAAAACTGGGACCCAATACTATAATTTACATTTATACTCGTTTTCTTAACACATCTTTTTTCTGGCAGTATTTATTTTCTGGGATGATTAAATAACATAAATTACACCCTCCACCCATGTACAATGACACTGAGGGAGGAAGTGGAATGTATGAATTTTGTCTTCTGAATTACACATTAAGGACTCCTAAGCACTAGTCTTTCATCAGCTGAGAGATAAACAATCAAACAATCAAACAATTTACTTCTATCTATAATCGGTGCCGGACTAAGAGAAGGTTCTGCCTCAGTTTTCATACAGAAATTTTGAGCACTCTGGGTGAAATCTCTGGTTCTGAAAGAGTTCCATCTACTCCTCGGTCATCAGAAATGTACACCTGCAATGACACTGGGCATCTTCCTTGCTAATCCTAATCCTGCCTTTCTTTCAAATCATTGCATATACCTGATTTACTTCCAGGGCAATAAGTGACATAGCCCAATAGATTTTATATACTTTCTGGGTAGAGAATATTAGAAGAAGGGGGGATATATTATCTTAACAGAGCTAAGGACTTCTTAAACGTATTTGTCTCAGAATGTGAACAAACTGAAAGCAACAGAAAAGATATCTTGTCAGGGCATGTTTGCAGTGATTGGTGCAAACCAATGAGGTGAAGAAAGGCCATTTGTAGTGCAGAAGGAATGCAATTTGAATTATCACCAGGCAGGTTGAATACCAGTTTAACTGCAGACACACAATACATTCAGGAAATGAAGGATGAGGAACTACTTTGTGCTTGTCATACTGGTATTGGATGATATTTTTTCTGATTCCAACAAACGCGTGGCACAATTAAACGATTGAGAGATTTTGCTAAAGGTAATCCCTACTGGAAAAAAGTCAAAATTATCATGACCTGAGTTGACATCCAGACATCTTTCTGGCCTCTTCTTTGGCTCCTACCCAGACATTTGTCTCACTGAGATCTTCCTCAAGGCTGTGTTAAAATGTTTCCTCCTTTCTTTGAAGTGACCTTCATTGCTGAGATCACTGCAGTAATGAGCCAGTTCGGTGTAATTATTAAGGCACCAGCCTAGAAACTGGGAGACCATGAATTGTAGTTGCACTCTAGGCAACAAACCAGTTAGATGACCTTAGTCTGGTCACTCTCTCTCAGCCACTTTAAGGCACTTCCAAGAAATCTTGCCAAGAAAACTGCAAGGACTAGCCCATGCAGTTGACAGAAGTCAAAATTTGACTTGAAGGTGCGTGAAGTCTAAAGAGCAGTACAGATATGGGAGAACTTAAGGGAAGTAATTGTGGATCGTTCAGCTTTATTTTCATTCCCAACATCAGTCAACATCTGATAGGAAAACATCCATGAATTGCTCTCTATTACAGAGATTGGGGCTGGAACCTCTGGAGGATAAATAATGTGATATGATATTAAAATGTGAACATGATGATCTCATCTGCCTTTTGGGACCCATGATCTGGGAAAAGGAATTTAATTCTGTCTGACTACCAGTTCCATTTTTAAAAATTCTTCCCATGGTGCTGGTTTTTGCTTATTGAAAGTACTGATCTGTGAATGTGCAGAGATTCCATAAGACACCATGGACACATGGGGATGATTAGGTCAAGTTGGCAGCAGACAGCATCTCTCTTTCTCTCACTCTAATTCTCTCACTCTCCTCCTCTCCCCCTCCCCTCTCTCTCCTCTCTTCTTTTGCCATATGTTCATATGCCGGAAGTTCAGCCTGGTCTCTTCAATTTTCTCTTGCACATTCTTGCTCATCTGCATATTTGCCTCTTGGTCTCCCATTTTGTCACAGTTTATTGCTCTTGCAGACTTTCATCTGTCCCCTCCCTCTCTTCTATAATCAGCCGACAAAAGGGCTGTTGACAAGTTCTGATAAGTAGACTCCCCCCTTTTCCTGCCACCATCGCAACCCACACTTTGTAGTTCATCATAGCTGATCCTCTCTACCACTTCTGCTACCAAAATATAATAAAAGCTTCAGTACTAGTCATTTTGCAAAGGAAAAACTGAACTGCCCAACAATGCCAGATCTGCAAAATATAAGCCTGTTCACTATAGGACCTTCAAGGACCCCATTCTCTGCCCCCCATGTCTTTGCAAGAAGAACTATTTGGTAAGAGGAAAAATTCCTGTCCCCCTCTCTATAAACATAATTTTAAGTTGCCTTTGCATATACACTTTCAGCTATGTAAAAGCTATTGGCTCAACAAATTTCTGGGGACAAGAGTTGCAGATTTAACCTTCTGCTAAACATGAAAGCTTTCACTGATTTACTACCTCTCTGAGAATTAGGTCTATGTACTGTAAATAAAAAGCATTCTGAGAAAATGAATACACTGAAAGATTACTGGAGAAAATTCTAAGTAAGAAACTATGAGCTTCATGATATTTTTAAAAATAAACATTATTTATCTGCATAACTGGATACAGAGTGAAGCCTATTTAATGTGAGTTCAGAATGACTTTTTTCATGCCTCTTTTTAGTTTATAATTTTAATTTTATAAATATAAATATATTTGTTCTCATTCTATAAGGAAATTTCTATCAGTTAGATTACTTTTATTTTTTCTGTACTGAAATGTACCAAGCTTATTGTGGCTCAGCTCTTGACAAATCTGCTATTTCATATTTCCAATTTCTAATGATAGGACTGGAAAGAAACTTGCACAAGCTGCTTTTATATACTGGCAGTTAGGGCAATATAGTAAGCTCCAATAGTTTTCTGTTGCTAGGTTTTATAATCTAAAACTATCCTCATATACTTACCTTAGCAATGTCATACATGACAGAAATTTTAAACTCCCAGTCCATGAAAGTTCCATCAGGGTAGGAGATTTTATCATTTAAGACATCCTGAGATGAAAAAAAGAGACAGAACTGCTGGTAAGAACATAAAAACCAGCTTAATCCTGAAGTTGCTAAAAGTTGCTAAAAGTTGCTAAAAGTACCCAAAAGTACCCAAACCAGAAGTTGCTAAAAGTACCCAACAGTCAAACAATATCTTCATTCAGATCAATTAAAATAACACAGAATAATGAATCCTTGCCAAGCAATTCAGGGCAACTGAATAAAGAAAATTTCCTTGAATAAAGTAGCTATTGGGAAAACTCAATTTTATCTCCAGTTCAGTTCAGATATCAACTTAGTAATTTGTTTTTTCCTGAAGTTACTTTGATCACAGTGGACAGTCCTATCTGAATACAGTGGGAGATGAAATGTTTGTATCCTTTTTAAATGGCTACTGTGATTAAATAATTCAATAAGAGAACAAACCTAACTCTGTACGCCTTAGTACCTGCCACCAGTAACCTAACAGATAATTGACTAAGGTATGTCTGAGAAGGGGGAAAGGACTATACTTAAAACACAAGTGTACATTATTGCTTTCACAATATAGTTAAGTTAATTCCAGCTGGAAATTTTCAGAACTATAGTTCTAATAGCCTGGAGGGCACCAGTATGGAGAAGATCAGGCTTGCCTTTTCATTACTGGTCTGTCTAAGAGGGCTGAACTTTTATCCTAAATTGAATACTGTAGAGTATTTGCTTTGCGGTTAAAAAGAACCTCAGCTTCTATCTGGAATAGTCCCTATTTCCTAACATGCAGGAGCAAGCCCTTTTGGTTTCTCCTTATTACCTCAAAAATATCACAAAATCTAGTTCTTAATAGCAGATTAAAATAAGAAAATTGGTATGTAATAGGTAATAAAGAAATAACTCCATCTAGAGCTATTTGTTTTGCTTCTGAAATCCCAACCAATGTCATTCTCTCTGATGTATTGTGGTGTTGTGGTGTCCCTTTCTTATTACTTTCCTGTTCTTTATTATTAAAGCAAAATCTCATTAATTCTGAAAGATCTCTAAAGGTACTATTTCTCTTGCCGCCACCATTAAACCCCTTTTCTGTTTTAGAAATTCTTTTGTTTTTCTCCCTTCTTTCTTTGTATTTTTATGGTAAAATGATTGTGGAACATGGGGAGCCTATAGTACACTACAATCATTTCATTAACATTTAAACAATCACCACCAAATTAAATGAGTTATAAACAGACTAATATTCTTCTGTAGTGCCCCCCTTGACCCTCACTAATTTTTTTCTTTGAGATGAAGGTTAATGTGCCTTGACACAAACTAATCAGTGAGCTATAAAACTGTTTACCCGCAATGATCCCCTTTCACAGTATTCAATTACTCCGTAGATCATTGTATCCATCTTGACTGTTCCATAGAATTTAGTCAGGTTATAATAGTCAATTTGAAGAAGCTGGAGAAAATAATTGCATTTATTAGAAGCAGATTGTTACATTTAAAGTAACATACAATACTAGAAATGAAAAGTATAAAATCTCTCGGTCTTTCCTATGGCATGGACATAATGTATTTCGTGTTGGATCTTGTAGCTTTTCAACTCTAAGGTGATTAAAATATTTGCAAAAACTGTGCAGCAAGATACATATTTTTGGATATCATTAACCCTACCTAGAATGTTACGTTTATTTTGTGCATGCTCTAAAAAATGCCTGCCATGCTGGAGGTGCATGGGGAATTATAAAATGACAACTGTTTACTGGAAGAGAAATTAAAGTTCCCTCCTTATGTTAAATTATATTTTTCTTGCTTCCAGCTAAATGAATACTTCTTAGCAGTGCACAGAACTATAGTTAATACATTCCCCACTTTCATTTTCTTGGAATGCCTATAGGGTTTATTTAGGATTCAGCAATATTCTTAGAAATAAAGGAGGACAATGCTTTTTTATCAAGCCAGCTTCCTAGTTAAGCTTTTTTTAAAAAAATCTATGTAGAAGAATGGTTGCAAAATGACTCAGTACAATTCAGAAACTGAGCTAACTCATAAATGCTCTTAAATAGATTTGGCATAGGGTAGAAATTTAAGGGATTAAAATCAGTAATATAATCATCAAACTGGGAAAAAGTTTTCAAAATTCTCAGCAGTTGCCCCTTAACAGAGGGATGGGAGGCCTATTAGGTTGTCCTGTCCTAAGTGCCTGATGGACCCAGTATATTGTCAGAGGGGAAATATTTTTTTCCTGAAGCTCTAACATGCAGCTTCCAGCAGGCTAAAAGCTAGGGATGACCTTTGGAGGGCTTGTGATGGAATGGTGTAGCTATCCTGACACTCCTGCATCTTTTGGTGGCTTTCACTACTCTCATGCAGTTAAAGGTTGCTGGTTTATTGTCTTTAAAGCTCTATATGGCATATTGGCACAAGACCTCGTTATTGCGGGACTACCTCTCCCGAAGAATATCTGCCCATTCCACTAAATCAGGTAAGGTAGTCTGGGCACCAGATCCCTTCCCTGAAATCTTGCCACCTAGTGGGACCTCAGAAAGTGTGCTTTTTCTATGGCTGCCCCTGTCTTGGGGAACATCGTCTCCTTGGTGGTTTGATAGGTCCCCACCCATTTAGCCTTTTAAGATTGGGAATGTTTTTAATAGGATAGGATAGGAATAGGAATAGAATAATAGAGTAGAGTAGGAATGGAATGGAATGAAATGGAATGGAATAGAATAGAATAGAATAGAATAGAATAGAATAGAATAGAATAGAATAGAATAGAATAGAATAGAATAGAATGAGGGTAATTGAAGCTTGCTGCAGGGCATCCTAAGGGAAGATTAAAGACACAGTGTTTGTATTTTTGCTTGATTGTTTTTCTGTTTTGTTATTTTATGGTTCTTTTATAGTTACTGGTTTTACTGTTGTTGTGAACCATCCTGAGCTGTTTAAGATGAGAGATCATAATAACATTTTATATAAATTAAAAATAAAAACTACACAAAAAAACTGTACTCCAGCATTCCTTAATATGGTACATTGCTTACCTTATTCAGAGCTATTTTCTGTTTTTCTGTAAAATTTCCATCTTTGTGTTTGAAATCCTTCAGGATTATTATCTAGAAAATGAGAACAATTGGAAGGAAACTGTAGCTAAGTCACAACAACCTATCACTAATGTCTACAATGTCTAGAGTAATAGTTTATAACAATGATTAAATAGCAAATACATCATATTGTATAGACAAATTGATATTTACTCCAATCAATAACAAGCAAATTATTTTAAAAATTCTACACCTGCAGCCCACTTTGTTCATTACTTAGGACTGAGAAGTTACAAAGGAATCATTTAGGAAAATTTTCCATACATTTTTAATGCATTCAACTTACAACAAAATGAGAATATGAGCGACATCATGAAATCTGTCTTGCACAAGAGCATCAGATCATTTTTTAGTGAAGGCAAGTAGAATAGAAAGACTGAGAGTAAGAATACCTTCTTATCATATTTGCCTTGACGCAGCCTTTGAGCAGTATCCCGCCTTTTATCTTCATCAATCTGGGAAACAAGAGGACTCCTTTAGAATTCTTCAATAAGGCCTCTAGGCCTTAGAATTATTATTTAGTTTACTAGGAACTAAAATGCAATACCCAGCTGCTGGAAGATTGTCGGGGGAACAGATTAAAAATACTTCCCAAATACTTTTGAATAATATTAAAAATACTTGAATATTATTTTGATATAATAAGTGCTGTTTCTCCTTTATTTCTCATTCTGGTCTCAAGATGTTCTTTATGTTTTTGTGGAAGAACATAGAATGCATCACACTGATGTAAGAAACAACAAGGTACTTCCAGGTTGAAAGGATTAGCTATGACATCATCATTGCCCAGAGATGCCCAGCAGAAGCTGGAGCGAAGGACAAGAGCTCACCCCACTCCCAAAGTAGTACTCGGATCTCAAACATGGGCTTCCTAACCTCCAACCAGTGTCCTAATCACACAAGCCATCGTGCTCCTTAGAAGAACATAGATGAGAATACTTAATGCCTAAACAAAATCAAAGCCATATCAATTGGTAGTCTGATTCCTAAATGAAATACTGTTGTGTAAAGCATGGAGAGCTAATAGATAGTCTGTGTCCCACAGATAAAATTAATAGTATTGCAACTTTGACACTCACTGTCCTTGGAACTATACATAATTCATGAAAGAGCTGTAATCAGCAAATGGGAGAAAGGGAGGAGAATAAAATTAGATTCCAATTTCAGGTGAAGCTGCAATTAAGAGTTCTTCTGCACAACCTGCTTTTCCAGTGTGAAGTTCCCCACTAACCATTTGTTGAGGACAGGAATGTGTGATGTTATACTCAGTTCAGTCTCCTGCAAAGATAGCCTGTCCCTTCTTGTTCATCTCAGATGAGATAATGCATAAGCCATGAAGTGCATGAATTCTATCCATAGCATTTCATTTCAGTAGAAGCAGTGTTTTTATTCCTACTAGATAATCTAAGTTGTTGCTCTCTTTCCCTCTAGTCAATAGTAGCTGCCATTTTGCCCATGCTGACCATATTTGCATATGCATGGGACACTTGTAGGTGCTGTAGCCACCTGCTTCCCCAATTCCCTTGCAAGATTTATTGGAGATACTTGGCAGGTAGGATGAAATGGCAGGTGAGGGGGAAGAATAATATTGGCCACTATCTGTAAACTAATAAATGTTACTGTTTCTATCACATGGTCCAGAGCAGGGGTGTCAAACTCGTATCATCATGGCAGTGTCATGTGACATATCTGGATTTTTCCCCCTTTGCTAAACCAGGTGGGGGTGGGGCCAGCACGTGATGCATCTAACCCATGAGCTTGGAGTTTGACAACCCTGGTGTAGAGTCTTTTTGAAAGGGAAATGTCTACTTGCTTTATACAATCATGAGAAAACTGTTAATGCACATATAATAAACTGAGCAATTGGCCTTGTCAGAGTGATATCCGATGTACCATTGTGAAGAATGTACAGCTTACTTCATATTTTGTGGGGAGAAACTTTTGCCAGACATGTCTGTCACTTCCTACCTTCAAACTAACATGATTTGACTCATTAGTATTCAATGGTAGTATCTTCTCAGGTGGAATATGGGACCATCTCTTTTGCCGCAATTGATTGGCTCTTCTGTACTTCCTGAAAATTTAGAAGTATTATAGAAGCAATTCTGAAAGTATTAGAATTTGGAATTTTAGGAAGATAAAGCTATGTTAACCTTTTAACACATGTACACATACATACAACATAGCCCTTAATTTGGGAGGGTGGAGGGAAAGGAGAAAGATCAACATGTCCAAATGGAGGATGCTGAGTCTTTGCAGGCTTTAGCTATAGAGCCTAGGCAGTCAGATAGACAGCTAAAGCTTGCAAGGACCCAGCATCCTCAATTTTGTTGCACAACTTTTGGAGATGACTTTTTTTCTTCTTTAGTTCAAGGAGGAAAGCTGCAGAAAGATTTTATTTCCTTGCTTGCTTGAGTTCCTCCACTCTTCATCCTGAAATCAACACTTAATCAGAATGGGGGGGTTCAACAAGTCTGCTTTTGTGTGTGTGTGTGTGTTGCTTTTTCTTTTTTTTAATTGAAGAAATGTGATTTCCTGGATGTGGGGAGAGGGAGGGAATCAAGCAAGGGAAAGGTTTTGGGAAGCTTATCCTGAAGTTGCCTTTTATGCAAGGGCCAGCTTCCCAAAGCCTAGGGAGGCAGGAGAGCTTTGCAGCCTCCCATTGGCCGGTTGATTGGTAGCCATCTGCTAATGCATAAAGCTCTGAAAAGCTAAGCAACTGGTCCTTTTTTTGCCCCAGAAAGGCAGGACACCTTGGCAGGAGGAAGAACAGGGGCAGCATTAGGAAAGGCAGTCGTGGCTACTGTTTTCCTTCCCCATTATTTCTCTCTGGTAAGATAATCAGCTGAGTAGTGGGCCTTCAGGCTGGGGGAGACCTTGAGAGGCCTGAAGCAGGCGGGCTTATGCATGAGCAATGTTGAATATTGTAATGATCTACTCAATAAAGAGCTGTAGTCACTAGTCTTCATGTCCTGCTTCTTCAATCGACTCTAATCTAACAAGCAAGGCCTTCCACGATCTACCCAACTTTAACTTAAGCCTCACTTAACAACCCATGCATTCATTTAAAGAAAGCATTGGAGAGAGCAGGGTTGACTGGTTGTTACTTTAGCTAGTTCATTTAACATTGTTCTGACTTTCAACACTAATGGGCAGGCTCCAAGTTAGGGTCATAACTTGAGGACTACCTGTATTCACATTGAGCCTTTTCATCAAACATATGAAAAAATTATGATATAATTCTGGGTGTGTGTGTGTAAGTTTTAATATACTGTTTAAAAACTGAGTCACAGCTGCAATTAAAAAGATTAATATTTTTTGTTATTTTGACTGAGGTTTATTTTTCTTACTTATGTTAGATTAGCATTTGTATTCTTCATTTTGTTTTGTTTTTATTATACCTCATAACAGGAAAAATAATAAAAGACAAGTAGTAATTATAAATTTGAATCTTGTCCAAAAAAGAGTGATGGGATTTATGCAGTCTAAGATATTTGTGCAGAGTAATTTTTTTTTTGGCAGAAGGAAGACTTGAAAGAAGCTGAAGGTATTTGTGGGCTGATGCTGGCCTTCCCAGTCTGAGGTTGTCTACAATTTCCCTATTTTTAGCCCAAGGAGGACAAGGTAAACAATCATACCTCAGTACCAACAAAGCAATGATCAGAACTAACACCACAATTGCAGTAAGTGTGAAAACAGCTATGGTCAGGATGTGGGGACCTATAAAAAGAGGAATGGGTAAACTGAGTTCCTTAAAATGCAGTTTAAGAGGTAAATCATAGTATAACAAAATTAACTTGTATTTCTCTACACAGCTTGTACAACAAAATAATAAATTTTACACAACAACCATTCTTAAGCCACTGTTTTGAAGATACTGTAATGAATCCAGTCTTTCAAGAAGTTAGCATCAATATCTCACCATCAGAGATTTAGGAAGCAAACTCTCAAACTGATACTTTGTCAGAAAAACAATGTTTGGCCTAACAGTGCTCCTGGATTTGTAGCCACGTATTTTGCCTTAAATGAATTTGTCTAGTTTTGTCCTAATGTCTACCCTAAATAATTGCTAGGTTGATTTTTCACATATTGTGTCAGTCTTGTTTTAACCATGGTTTGTTAAAACAAGAGCTAAACAAAGAACTAAAATCCTTTTCTCCCTGCTCCCCTCCCCGGAGCTGTTCCATAGAGATGGATCTGCAGGGAGAAAAGGATTTTAGCTCCGTGCTAAACTTGAATTTAGCCTGCTTGGATTTTCTTTCCTTGTCTCTCCATTTCTGCACCCCTACGCGTGTTACCTGGGAATCCATTCACGTAACAACTCTTGAGATCACTTCAAACTGAAACTGGCAGTGCTGGGATCATGGTTATTGAGTGAAGTGGTCATGTGATGTCTCACATAAGACTGCTTTGCTCAAGCAGTCTTATGTGAGACATCAACCAAGACTCCAGTCCCAATTGTACAGTTAGCGAAAGCCTGGCTCTAGTTACTTATTCCAATTTTGAGAAAGAGGGAAGGAATGGATCACTACCAAAGCTATAATGATTCTGTGCTAAATTCTTTTGGGAGTTTTTATATTTAGTACTACTTTTGACAGCTCTTGACATTTATTTATTTTGCTTTGATACATCTATCCAATTCATCTACATTTTCAATTACAGATCAGCCCTATTTTCTTAATTCTGTGACAGGATCAAACTTGTCAGAACATCTGGGCTGGCTGTTCCTATTAGAAAAGCAGGATGTTAGGTCAACAATAAATAGAGCAATGACATGCTCATGTACTTGGCAGGTTACAAAAATCTTGCCTGCCCTGCACCCTAAACTAATGACAGGGGACTAAATACCTCCAAGCACATTTTAAATAAAATTACAAGCTCACATTTAGAATATAGAATAGCAAGGCCATATATTTCTGGTATGCTGCTGCCCCCTACTGGCTACAATTACTCCAACGGGACAAATCTGGATGCCTTCCTACCTAATTTTCTTCCCAATTTAAGATGTAATTGGAATATTAATAGCAGGCATTATTATAATATTAGTTTTGTGAATTTCTGATCAAATGGGGAAATGAACTATATAAGGCAAAAACAACATATTGTATTTTCAGGATATCGATGGAGAGGTTCTTCTTTTATTTTCTGCACTGAATCTTATTACTGTTTAAATAAACCTTTTTCTTTTGGGGTGGAGAAAAGTGCTATAAACAGTGCAATGAGAGACAGAACAGCAGTCTCTAGAGCCACAATGGCACAATTTAATTTGGCTATAGACAGGGTGGGATTCAAATTTTGTAACAACCAGTTCTGTGGGCGTGGATAGGTGGGGATGGTCATGTGACTGGATAGGTATGGCTTTCTTCTTTTTGGCAACAATCCCCCCACCCAATTTTTGGACCTCCTAGGCCTCAGGGAAGCTTCCTGGAGGGGTGTTTTTGCTCCCAGGAAGCTTCCCTGGGGCCCAGGAAGGAAAAAATGGAGCCCACCTCCATTTTTTGTCTTCCTGCGCCTCAGGGAAGCCTCCTGGATGAAGCAGTAAGTAAGCAAGGGGAATCCCAGCACAGCTGATCATAGGAACGGATGATTGTTGGGAAGAGGAAAAAAAGAAATACCTTAAGGAGTGACTGGGTGGGGAAGAATGCTGTCAGTGATGTTGGGCATACGCGCGATGTGGCGCATGCATGATAAGGACTGACTGGGAGGGGAGGGGAGAGGCAGGCAGAGAGGGGTGGGGCCATCCAGACACACGATTTGCCAGTCCTCTGAACTGCACAGAATCATAACAACCAGTTCTATAGAACCGCTCCGACCCAGTAGAATCCCATCCCTGGCTATAGATAGAACATTTTATTGGTACTATACTTCAGGAAATATATACCAGAAATCCTTTTGGAATGCTTTTCTGAACAAGATTTTTTTTTAAAAAAAAGAATAGTACTGGTATTACACTGAAAGTATGTAAGTTTGAAAGCTGCACATCAGCTATTGGGTAATGTATTTGCAGTCTGTTCTCAGTCTGCATCCAAAATGCCCCATATTTATCAGAATCTTGACATTTATTGATATACCATATTTTTCCCAGAAAGGGCGCATTAAATACCATAGATCTGTCATATTTATAAGGATGACAATAAAAGCTGGTACGGAAAATGACAGGACCTTTCCATACCTAATGAAAATTATAGCATGCAAGATTAAAGTTTAACAGGAATCAGGAGTGAAACAAACAACTGGAAAATCCCCACCCACCTTGATAAAATTTTGATAACTTCCTGAACTAAATAAATAGCTTTATGCTTATTGAGTCCTCTGTGTAAGGCCTTTTAATAATCTGCTGGGCTCCAGATGTGTGAGCTTAGACAATTGGAGAATTGTAATTTGAGGAAGACTAAGCTAATACTGTAAGTCAGCTATCAGTTACTCCTACCGCTGACATTTAGAGAGGGGGGAGGAATAGGGGATCAAAGCATGTGTGTTTGTATCATTCCCTCTGGGACATCTTATTTTGAGAGCCATTCTAGGTTAGTGTAACATCTGCGGTTAGGAGGATAAGGAAGACTATATAAAATTTTATAAACCCTGCACATTCATTCCTTACCTGTTGATAAATTTATTGAGCAGATCATCAGGGTCACTTTTCTTCTAACACTAGATAATATATATGACTCACAATTATGCTAAGAAGTGAATGTGTTTTTTCAGCCTTGTCTGTTATTCCACAGTAGCATAATCCAACATGATCATTTGTTGTGCTGCAGCAGCACTAGTTATGGTGAGGGGTCCATAATCCTTTCCAGCTGGGGGCACATTTACAATTTTGAGAATATACTGTGCGTGCCTATTCACTAAATATCTAATGTATTCTAGCTTTTAAGAATATTATTGGAAGGGCGGAGCTGGCGTTGCAACGATACGGCATGCGATCTTGGAGGTCTGAGATCGCTGCCGATATCTTTGCTCCTGGACGGTCCAAGTGGATCTAAACCAACCCGAAGAGAAGGTGAATGTAAAGAGCACATCCTGTCAATCCCAGGGATACCACAAAGTCCCTGGTAGATCCAGGAGAAGCTCTTTTTGCCAGCGGCAAAGAGGCAGCCATTAATGCTGCTGAAGTTGGGACAGCTCCGAAACGAAAGAGAACGGAAAGAGAGAGTGTGCCGGTTTGGTGAGAACTTTTTCTTTATTTTAAGATTTGAAAGGACACCCTAAGGAAAAGAAAGAATCTGTAAAAGTTTTGACAGAAGTGATTAAGTGGCGATTTTAAACAGGAATGTCAAAGTAATATTTTTATTTTTATTTTCTCATTACTGGATTTTCTACACATGATCTTCTTATATTTTGAAACTGGACTGGTTTTTTTCTCTTCTTTCATCTATTCTTTTTCTCCTTTTTGACTTTATAATATTTTAGGCTAGAGACTCCCTTTTAGTTATTTTTTTAAAATATATTTTTCTTTTTTTAATTAATTCTTATTATATTTTGCTTGGAAAAGGAGGGGGAAAGTAAAAGCAAAAGAAACTTTGTAACATTGCCAACTAGAGGCTTGGAAATATTCTATTTCTCTTTTGACCAGACAAAGCTGAGAGGGGAACTGATACTTCTTTTCAAGGACATTTCCTGTTTGATAAGATAGAGGGAAGAGCATGGGAGAGTATTATTGCAGGTGCTCTTCTGCGTTTCTATCAACAGCTGGAGTCTGGTGTTGAAGCTTATAGGAAAAGAAAAGGTGATAAGTCTCTGGAGAAGAGAGTTATAACAAGAGCCTTGGATAATTAAACAAAGTGCAGTGTGCTTTTTTTATTTTTTCTAAGCTGCGCTATCCCTCCTCATCAGTTTACTTTTTGCAATAGCTATTTGGATTTTTGGCTCTTTGGAACTTGTCTTTGTTTTTTTTTCTTGTCTTTGGAAGTTAAATTTCTACGCTTGCTTTTTATTTTAAAGGAAAAGCTTTAGTATTAATGATTCCCTTCCTTTTCTTTTTAAGGGAGTAACCTTTTTTTCTCTCTCCCTTCCTGGTATTTTTGTCTTTCCATCTACCTATGAACCTAGCTATGAGCTCTTGTTCATGCAGAAAGGGGATAATTACAGGTTAAACCAAATAAATCATTACAATGCCTGAAAAAGTTCTATGGTTCTGTGGATATGGTAAATCCTCTATGATGTTTTGTATTTGATTTTTATATTTGATTAATTATAAGTTGCTTTGGAACTGAGGTTGGCATTCAAAACAGAAAAAAAACATGTGTGTGTATGTGTGTATGTGTGTGATATTGTTATCTATCCTATTGATACACATTTCATTGACTGTTCTCATGTAACAGTAAGCCCTTGTTTTAAACTGCTATTTGTTGAACAAGCCAAAGGCAGTTATGCAAATCAGCAAAGTAATTATGTCTTATTGGATCAATTCCCGGTTTCTTCCATTTTGTCTGTTCTTGTTTTGCACATCTATAGCTGGTTTGAGATTATGGGAGAAAAATAACAAACCAGTAATTCAGAAAACCAAAAAGAATTTATTATTGCTTGCATTTCATATTGTAGCGCTTACGGAACATAACCTTGTTTGAAATGCAGGTAGTCCTTGTTTAGTGACCACAACTGTGATTGGCAACTTGGTCATTAAGCAAAGCAGTTAATAAACCTGCAACTATTCTTACTTCAACCTTCCCTTGCTTTAAAGACCTGCAAATGTTGTAAATGAGAGGATTAGTCACAAAGTTGCTTTCAGACAAAGACTAGTGTCAGCTTTGGAAGCCATATTGAGATCCGGTGCTCCCACGCTGCCACAATTGAGCCCGGGAAAGTGGGAGGGGGGAATTCATTGGAGCAGATCTAGTTAGACATGATAACATTCTTTTTCTTTTTCAAGGTCAGGTCATGTTGCGCATAGTGAAAGGAAGTCTTACTTTGGGACGGATGGTGATTGGGCCATGTGATGTGGTGCAGGGGATAGATTTGTAGTTTTACTTATTGTAAGGAAGCCGGGAACTTTCAGATTTGGGATTCCACAGTTGTGTGCCAGTTACTGTCCAAATAAAAGGAACTTTTGAGAGAAGTCTGTCTCGGAGTTATTGGCTGGAACGGAGATTTGCTGGAATGCTGACAACTAGCTGTATGCCGGAATTGTTATCTAGGCAAAAGGGGCTGATACATTTTCAACAAGATAGTATTCAGAAGTGGCTCAAACAGCTACATACATCCTCAATACACATTATGAATTATGACAATTGCAAATGAGTGGTTCCATTTTTAGATATCCTTCTTAAGAATTAGATTGACTTACCACTGCTAGGAGTATCTGGAGGTAGCATGTTTTTTTTCCAGATGAATTCAGGAGTCTTTGTCTTCACAACAGTTTTGTTCAAATTTGTGTCAAACCACAGAAGGGGTTTAAACTGGAAGAAGAAAAGAGAAGGAAGTTTCACTCTGATGCTTCTTTTCCCTAGTTTACTGGTGATTAAAAGTAATTTTCTCAGTCTCCTTCTTTGATCTTTTCAGCCTCCTTTCTGTATCCCACCTATTTCATATTGAGCTCTTGTGTAAATTATTAGTCAAAGCATAAAGGAGTCTTTTGCTTAAAGACCAAGCCCCATTGATTTCCTTTACTTGAATTGCAGTAAACCGGAAAAGTCCTAGAAAGGGGATGATGGCAAACCACTTTTGAAAACATTGCCAAGAAAACTGCAGAGACTTGTCTAGGCAGTCACTCAAAGGCACAACAAAAACAATAAGAGGAAAACTCTACATTTCCTATTTCACTTTAATCAGGCAACAGTGTTTACCAGCTTCAAATTACTCTAAATAGTACATCCAGAATGTGCTTTCTATGCAGAAATTTGCAGATTTAATCTCTGGCTCTACAGGTACAATGGGCAAAAATCCTGCCTGATGTACATCTGCTAGTTAATATATTTATCTTAATGTAGTGTCTTGTGTTTTTGTTCTGATTAAAATGAAAATAGTAATTGTAACACAGGCTTTTATCTAATCTGTTTCCTCCCAAAATGTAAGCACTTAAGACATATTTAAAGTGCTACAGATAAAAATAATTGAATAGATTTTTAATTCCTAATGTTGGTGACAAATTTTAACATTTCTGTATTCATGCTACCAAATTCTGGCAATAATTAAAGGAGACACTTCAGGGGCCCAAGGCTATTAGGAAGTCCAAATATTTATGGGCAAAGTACTGTATAATTCTTAATAACTTTATATATAAGGATAAAAATTAATATAGTTAGCAAGACGAATAGCCTCTTCTGATATACACCTGCACTAATTTGTGTACCAGTTGGAACATTTCTGTATCAGAAATATCATTCACACTTTTGGATATTTCTTGTTTGAACCACTGGAATTTACTCTATATTGGGGCTGTTCTTGAAGCCTACATGAACTCCCCACCCCCTTAAAATCAATACTGCAATGTTACATGATTCAGTAGCTGAACAACTATATGATTAACTTCTCCAAGTGATTGAACCTCTACTCAGTGATTGGTTTTGGTTCATTAATTCTTTCTAAAAGTATAGTTTCACAATAAGATTGTACTCACTTCTTTGTTATTCACTGATGTGTAGAGAATACTGAAATTGACATCAATATCCCCATATCCATCTAAGATTTGAGGACCTAAAATACCTAAGCAATAAAAAAAAATCATATTAACCTGTAAGTTTCAGTCAACAAGTGACATTAATTTACTAGTAGTAAATTATAATCAAATTAGTTAGAAACAGAGAATGCCTTTGACAATTTGTACTGGATGGCAGATAAATGGTTGTTTTAACACAACCTATTGGAAAATTATTGAGAATTTAAAATTCAAATCATAGAACAATAGCAGAAAGATATAATTATCAATGGATCTCCTACCTGCAGTTATAAAAATGGATTGAGAGACATACAGAGAATTTAAAAGATTAATATTAAATTGAAGCCAGAACTTTTCCTTTTAGGATTAATGGACAAGTAGTTAGAAAAGAGGAAAGGAAATGTATTTCAATACATGATCACAGCAGTGAGATTATATATGCATAGAGATTGAAAGATTCAACACTAACTACTGGAGAAATGGTTAGTAAAGTTGATAAATTTTGCTGAAATTAATAAATTAGTCTCATTTAGAAAAAAGATTATACTTATGGCTGACTGGAAGCCTTTTATAGACTTTTTGTGTAAAAAAGAAAAGAAAAAATGAACATACTTTTTTTCTTTTCTTATACTATGCTTTTTCCTTTATTTCCTTTCCTTTCCTTTAGCTTATTATTTATTAGTTTGGGCTTATTTACCTACATGTTTAAAAGTTTTAATAATACATAGTAAAGTATAATCAAATTATTTTTGAAAAAGTGTTTCTTTTGTCCTGTATTGTTAAGATGTTTCATCCTCATTATTTGTAAGGTAATGTTAAGAAACCTCTTCATAAACTCTATTTTTGGTACTTAATTTTGCACACTACCAATTTGATCCCTATAGACATTTATGGATTGCAATGCTTAGAAAGTTAACCAATAATCCTAAGAGTTGCTGTCCTATTTTAAGAGGCCTGCATAGCAGTGGTGGGATTCAAAACTTTTTACTACCGGTTCTGTGGGCCTGATTTGGTGGGTGTGGCAGGGGAAGGATACTGCAAAATCTCCAGTCAGAGGTGGTATTTGCTGGTTCTCTGAACTACTCAAAATTTTTGCTACCTGTTCTGCAGAACTGGTCAGAACCTGCTGAAT
Organism: Pseudonaja textilis; assembly: GCF_049901715.1. Taxonomy (NCBI): domain Eukaryota; kingdom Metazoa; phylum Chordata; class Lepidosauria; order Squamata; family Elapidae; genus Pseudonaja; species Pseudonaja textilis. The sequence continues at coordinate 45,226,192 of NC_141994.1, forward strand.
ACCACCTCTGCTGCACAGGCTATCCATAATAGCTAGAGCACTTAGACTTATATACCACTTTATAGTGCTTTACAGCCCTCTCTAAGCAGTTTACAGTCAGCATATTGCCCCCCAAAATTTGGGTCCTCATTTTACCCACCTTGGAAGGATGGAAGGCTGAGTCAACCTTGAGCCTGGTGAGATTTGAACTGCCAAATTGTAGGCAGCTGACTGCAGATGTAGCTTGCAGTACTGCACTCTAACCACTGCACCACAGAGGCTCCTAATAATAAACTAAAAGAAACAAGACCTGTAATTACCTTGAAATGTGGTATTCCGGAATTGGTCAAGGAAATCACCAGGACAAACTGATTCTTGTCTAGACATAAGGACTTTCAAAGCATGTCCAAAGAGTAAAACAGCATTCAAGTATCCCACAAGAATGTCATTTTTCAGCTAGAAGCAGTAAAAGGAGAGTTACATCCTAAGACAGTCTTGGATGAAAAGTTGTATATGGTGTATTTTTATTCATTTCAGGATGTGTTTTACTCTAAATTGTTAGGGTATCAACTGAGTCATTGCTTTGGTACTGCTTTTTTTGCTTTTCTCCTTCAAGTTTTATTAGAATACTACATAAATACTCATATTTTGTGTATATGGGTGGACATGCCCACATTTGTCTGTGCCTCTTAATACTGCCCTTCTCCCCTCTGAGGCTCATTTGAAAAAAAATCCCAAGTAAATGAACTACTTAAACAAATTAATAAACCTTGTCCTCTTCCAGAAAATTATATGGATTATGTGAGTATAATTTGTACACCATGCGAAGTATTGGGCAAGGTGAGTAACTTTAGGAGGGGAACCTGTACAGAATCAGATGATAATTGGCAAAGAAGGTTACGGTGGAAAGTGAACAAGACTCAACAATACTAGCAATGTTCAAAGCAACTGGACTGCAGCTGGTAGATGTAGTTCAGCCATCAAGCCCCTGAAACAAGCCAAAAAAGTTCTTGTATACAGGAATGCAAATAAAAGAGTTACCAAATGGATCTTCTCAGTATCCATGATAGTCCTATTATGGTTTAAACTTGAGCTGTAATTTGTTGGTGCAAGAGTCAGAACAAGGACATGCTGCATGTAACTAGCTGAGGGACTATTTTCATAAGAAATGTTACTGAAAAGAAAGCACAAATACCCATATGTGGTAAGTAGCAAGAAGAATTAACAGTCAAACATTATTCAGCTACCACAGAGAGTTTCTCTAGTAAAATAATCATTTTTCAAAGCAGAGAAGCTAGGTTTTTTTAAAAGAATCTACTTGGTAGAAACAATATTTAGCTCATATACATGTGACATAAAGGTAGCATTTCATAAATCAAGATGGGATCTATATGATCATTTGTTCAATACTGAAGCAAGTGAAAAATCAAAGGATTTGATCTGGACATGCAGGGATTCCAGTGTCATGCATATCATATAATAGTTCCATGTTTTTTCATTGTCTCATTCAAATGATAGTCCCTTCGAACAGGGAGCATAAATGGCAATCATTCTACCTACATCTAGTCTGCCCGAGCATCTCGAGAAAAGGCATTTTTAAATTTTCCAACAAAAGCTACCTTTGAAAAGAATAGTGTACCTAGAGGTAAAATATCAGTGTTTCACAGAACACTTTGTCTTAACAGTTTCCCAACCTATTATCATCTCCAATTTTCAATATCAGAGAAATAATTTTTCATGATTTCATTTTTGTTGTAATGGATTTTGTTGCAATATTTTAACTGAAATGTATTAAATTAATTAAATTCATTTGTGTGCCTCTTCATGCATCTAAGAGCTGTTGCAGGAATATAAGAAATGTTCAACATAAATATAACAATACAATAAACATTCAACATCATAAATGTTTATAAGATGTGGAAAACAGCAAGAAATTTATACAAAATATTAGAAATGGAAGATCATTTCAGTAAATCCTTGAAATAAAATGCAAACACTCTTTTGAAATATAGTTTTATAATTATTGTATGTTTTAAATGTGGAAAACATTTAAATGTGGAACACAAATAACCTTTCTACCCCACATAAAAGGCAGCATAACTTTATTGAATTGATTTAATTTATGGTGTAAGTTAGTGTGAGTGCTGTGAACAAAATGCATAATAAAAGACTCATAAAGTACATAAAATTATTTGTCTATATAAAGAAAGGAAAGGAAATGGTTCAAATGCAATTTATCAGCTACGTATGACAACTTCTCAAATGCTTATCTTTCTGTTTTAGCATTTCAAGGCAGCCAGTTAAAGAGGAAGTATAGTGATATATTGTGATCCATCATTTATACACTGTGCATAGTTCACTTAAGAAATTGAGTACATGTACTAATAGCACAATGGCAAGTGACCCTGTACTTCTAACATGCTAAGCATGTGCAACAAAGTTTACAAGTTACTGCTTGAAATATAGGCACAAGTTACCTATCCATTAGCCTTAGGTACCTCCATCTCTCATATCAATAGTGGTCTACATTATAGGGAATAATACACAGAATTTTGAAATAATATTAACTCACTGAACTCTATATGAGCACTAAATAAGTAACAGGATGATAAATAAACCTGCATTTTTTATGCAGATTTGTATTTCATTCGTTAAAATTGCTGGAAGTCTTGCAAGCAGACTGAATGTATATCCCATGCCAAAAGATCTTGTAAAACAATTGCAGTGTCATGTGTAACTTCCTCACTACTGAGTTGAAGTGTTCGCCGCTTATCCTTGAGGCAACAGAAAACTATGCCAGCATGAAACTTGCTACCCTTTATATATATTCCACTTCTACTGCCTCTATTGCAAGTAACTGCCAATCATGTTTTTCTCATTAAATACATGTAGGCATGATAGGTAAAGTGATTGACAAACTTTTCAAGTACGTTTGTCATCATCTAGCATGAAAACAATAATCAGCACAAATGGCACAGAAAAATGATGCCATAGTTCTTTTTTCCTTTGCTAGTTGCCAGACACATGTCAAATAAAGTGTGTGTATGTGTGTGTGCCCATGCCCATACATACAGATGGTATGTAAAAAATCCTTTCAGTCCCCTAAGGGTGGTATGTATCTTCCTCAATCTCAGGTGCTCTACCAGAGGCCTGTGAGTTAGAGGGTTGCATGCAGTATTTTAGCTCTTCCTACCACTTCCTACCACTTACACTTTTCTGGACAGAAAGTTCTGATGCTGTTCCTAGCATCTGTTGGAGCCAGTCTTCAGTTTATGAGTCACAGTGATGTGCAAATTTAGTTTAATTAGAGCATCATCATGATATAAACTATTAAGTTAAGGTAAAACCATAATAAAAACATCATAATATGGAGCTTTAGAATTGCAATGGGATAATAAATGTTATAATTCAATATCTAAGGAAACTAATCATTTAAGTGCTTCTGATGTGGCTGTGATGAGATTGTCCCAAGTGCCTTGAAATTTCCTGAGGAGACATTCTATATGTGCTATAGTTTGCTGTCCAGCACCACAGTCACACTGTGAGCTGTTGGCCATTGCTCACCTAAAGAGCTTTGCCTTGGTTCTTAGCTTTTGATAGTAGTGATAAGGGAAACATTTAGAATTTCTCTTTGTCCTACTCTTTTTTTCATATTGTCACTAACTGCCACATCTGCAATTTCTCCTATTCTGGGATGGGGTTGGGGGAAGAGATCTGTCTTGGAATTTTAATGTTAATATTTGTTATACCTCCTTATATTGTTACACTAGTATACTACGGACTATTTTAGGCACCATTATACTGTTTACCAAAATGGCATCAAGCTCTTGTGAGAGTAAATATCACAAATATAACACACATTTTTGTGGCAAGGTTTCTTTTATCTCTGCCTCACCCTTTTTAAGAAGCCTTGCTTTCCAGGACTTCATTTTTTCTGTTGGCATTCCCTCTATCTCTTTTGCCAAACTCAAGAATTTCTGGTGTATTTCTTTTGCTCTCCGGGGAGTCAAATAATCCTCCACTAATTCTGCCTCTTTCTTTTTCATCTCAGATTGCTGCTCTTGAACCCAAAATCTGTCTGAACATGTCTCTGGGCTGGACAGAATTCTTCTTCTTCTTCTTTTTCTTCAGCGTTTGTCTCGCGCTCGGGCGAGGTCCGCTAATGTCCTTGAGTACTGCTTCCACACCTCTCTGTCTGCCACGTGTGTCGGGTCTGCCTTCGCGATCTCTAGATCGGCCTTGATCGTGTCCATCCAGCGTTGTTTAGGTCTACCACGCGGTCTCGCTCCTCCTCTGGGCTGGACAGAATTGTTCAAGAAATATTTTTTCTTCTATTGCTACTATTACTAATTAGTTGATAACCAATTGGATTCCTGAATAGGATGCAAGAACCATTTGGCTAAGACATCTAAAACCCCATTGTCCACAAGGGATGAGCTGGCCAGCTGGGTAGATGTCTCCTTCATACCTCACTGTAGCATACAGTATATGCCCCTCAAAAAACTGTCTATTTGGTGGAATAGGACGCCATATGAGATAGAAACTGTGTACCATTCAGTCAACAGTATATGATAGCTGTACTCCTACTACAGTGTCCAAAGAAAAACAAGGTTCATTTACAGAAAAAAAAACAAACCCTAGGGATTCCTAAATCCACCAAATGAATCAAATAACCTTTCTTGTGAGTAGCAAGAATGTTCTCTCAATTCCTGCCATGGGTGTACTGGATTGCTTCTGTTGGAAGAAAAATATGACTTGCCACCTGAGTCATCCCTGAGGCAAAAGACACAAACAGTTATAGAGAAATCTAAAAAGCTTTTCATCTTATGAAGACTAAAGATGACAAAAGCATGCCTCCACAGGAAGCTAGCCAGGAAGCAAAATCCCCTCAAGATAAGGAAATCTCATAAATCACAATACTATGCCAGACCCCCTCATAAAATTCCACATCTAGGAAGATATGCACATCAAACATGCACCTCATGTTCCCTGCCCATTTTGGATTTCACACAACCCCATGGCAACAGCACTTTAATTTGCACATCTACCATGCTTCACAATCAAAGCCCATTGTCACTATAAATACTTCTACTCTCAGCTTCCTAACATCATATATAGCATAACAGAGCTGGAAGGGATCTTGGAGGTCATCTAATCCAATCCCCTGCTTGAGCAGGAGGGTCTATACCATTTCAGACAAATGGCTGTCCATTCTCTTCCTGAAAGTCTCCAGTGATGGGTCACCCACAACTTCTGAAGGCAAGCCATTCCACTGGTTTATTCTTCATGATCAGTATTAGGAAATTTCTCCTTTGTTTTAGGAAAACTAAGACTTAGGAACAGCTTCATTAAATTCTCTAATTATTGAACCATAGAATGCTTTCAATTATTATATTCAGTTTTCCGACCTCGGTTCTTCAAGCTAGTATTCTTGTAGCACTGACATAATTTATAAGGCTAGCAACCTTTCTTTGAACTCTCCAAGCCTTTGCTGCTCTTTGTTAAATCTTGGCCTTGGCTAGTGTCAGAAGATTTACAACATGATGATAAAAGCTCTCAGGTCTATAATTGCCTTCTTTCTAGTCTTGCACAGGGCACAAAGACTGCATTTTGTTAATAAACATCTCAGATTAGTAGCAAAACCCTAGGAAAACCAAATGTGCAGGAACATAAATTATATGGATGCAAACTCTATTGCTTATCCCCTTAAATCCTTAAACAAATGGGGGAAAATACCATAACAATACTGAAAAAGAAAAATGGTGATAGTCAAGATAGACAGATCACACCCCTTGTACTCATCTTTCCTGAACCTCCTTAGAGAAGCTGTAAAAATGCCAGTTACACCATGAAATGCTTAGAAACAAAAAGAATGATAATCCTTGAAAGCGAGAAGTGCTATGGGAAACAAGGCCAAGAAAGGTAGCACTTCAAATAAAATCAATAATCTTTATTCCACACAGCCTTTGTTTGCAAATAAACCATTGTCTTTGTAGTTCTACTTTTATTACCTCTATCACTACTGTTCCTAGCCTCACAGATTATATGCATATTTTCTTTGCATAAACCTGGGGGATGGGGGGGGGCAGTCACACACAGGTACTTTTTTAAGCATTGCAGCCAATTTATGCTTCGGATGGAAGGGTGTTGCTGGCTTCTTTTACTAATGAACTTTAGTAGATATTTTCTTCCTAGAGTATATATCTTCAGCCCTGCAGCATCACACCCCTGGGTACATAACAAATCATGCTGGAAATCAGGGATTTTAAAAGAAGTACTTCTCCCCTCAAGCTTTGAGCATAAATACTACTAACTTGGATATCAGGGAAGAAGAAATTATTCTGTCTCTCTCCATAAGGGAATTCACTGATTGAAAAGCAAATATTCCTTTGCATAAGTTTTACAGAAGTTAAAAATAAGTTTAAATTGAGAGTTACTTTGGAATAGAATATATATACAGTTCCCTTCTCCCCCTTATGGGTGGTATTTGTCAATTTAGGATCCTGAGAGTTTGAGGGTTCTGAGTAGTATCTTGGGTGAAGTATCCAGATTTTGTGGCTTTCTTTTATTATTTTTTTATTTGCTTTATAAAATTTGTACCTGTAAAGATCTATCAGGATGAAAACTATATTGTCATCCACCTCTTTATTCCCAAGGGCTATTTTGATATCATCTGGAGTACCACATGTGAGGATTACTGTTAAAAAAAAAGTAAGAGAAGGTGAGAAATAAGCAATATTTTGCTATATTTTAAAAGAAAAATCTTATGTTTAGAACACAAAATAACATTAAAGCAGTAAAACTATTGGGAATCTAATACACTAAAAAAAACCTAATAAGCAAAATCAGAGAGGCTAATATAAAAGTATTTTGATGGTTATCAGGAAAGAGTGTGGACTTCCTCTATTTTATTGTTAAAGGAAGTTATGAAATATAGTTTAGTGGAACCAACAACTACGGCAAAATGAATAGCCAGCAAGTTGACTGGCTCTTTATAATTCTACTCTGGACAAGGGGAAATTTTGAGATCACCCTCAAGTGCTCCATATAATTGCTCTTGTGGGAAAATTATAACAAATCAGATTCTTCTTCTAAACTTTATTCCTTACTATCTCAATCACCCCTTAGGCAGGTCACATACAAACCACCTTTAATCTACCGACAATTCTCAAAATAAAGGAAATGATTAAAAATACCTTACAGCCGCCAACGGGGAAATGGAACCCCTTCAAGATTAAATCATTATACCAGGGGCAGGTCCCTTACAGTAAAATCACAGTTAGAAAAGCTTGTTAACTGATTTTCAGCTATTAGGACCTTTTACAGAACTATAAATGCCTTACAGAGCTTTTTCAATCCTTAGTAAAAGAAGTTTTAAATACAAGTTTTAAGTTTTAAACTTTCTGTGTGTCATATAAACTGTTTTAATTCTTCCCCTCAGGATACCGCTATAAGGCATTGCATGCCAAAACAACTAGACACATGCCATCTCGTGCCATCATTCTGCTAAACACTAATTCCCACAGCACTGTCTTATGTCTAAAGATATTTAGGGCTGAGTTACTATTATCCTTCTCATCTTTCTTTTTACCTTCTACTATTAGTAACTGATGTTTGTACTGAGAGCTTATGCACCAGAGACAAATTTCTTATGTATCCAATCACATTTGACCAGTAAAGAATATTCTATTCTTTAAAAAAAACTGGAATAAACAGCAAAAGAATACCATAGTTAAAATTTTGATTTTAGAAAGTTACAACTGAAGTAAGGATTCAGATAAATTTGAAATAAGATTTTGGAATTAATTAAAATAATATGTCCCATGAGAGCATACTTTTCTTTTGAATACTTTTTTAAAAATGGTAAAATAGAATCTTGAAGTTGGAAACTAGAGAGAACTAGAAGGAACTAAAAATCCCAATACTACCCAATACTACTAGAATTTGACTTATTAATTCAGAGTAAAGCAAAATGTGTTAACACTGGATATATGGAAGGATATTTTTGAACAATGGACCCAGAAGCTAATTTTAAGAGAGTCTACCTCCATAGGTAGATTATGTTTAAAAATGTTATGGAAGAGGAACAAGTTTTACTGGACAAAAGTGAGACTGATTTAAAAATGGCAAGTTACAGAAAAGTTATAAATATCTTAATATTTAAAACAGTTATACAAACAATGAACTGATAGAATGATCTGGCTAATAATCTTCATATATTCAATTTACAAAAGAGGCTTGAAGGGTCAAAGAAAATAAGTAAAGACATTATTTCAAGATAAAGTTTATTAAAAATAAAAGGATTAGACTAGACTAGACTAGACTAGACTAGACTAGACTAGACTAGACTAGACTAGACTAGACTAGACTAGAAAAGAACAGGACAGGACAGGACAGGACAGGACAGGACAGGACAGGACAGAACAGAACAGAACAGAATAGAACAGAATAGAACAGAACAACAAGAGTTGGAAGGGACCCTGGAGGTGTTCCAGTTCAACCCCCTGCTTAGGCAGGAAACCCTATACCATTTCAGATAAATTGTTGTCCAATCTCTTAAAAACTTCCAGTATTGGAGCATTCACAACTTCTGGAGGCAGTATATAAAGCTGACTTATTTGATCAAGGTGTAGCCAGATATGTTGTTGTCTCTGGTAACCCTTAAATGGCTGATTGGGGCTGAAATGACAATATATTAAGGGATTTGTTTATAGATAAGAGATGGGATATTTGCTGTATTTTAAAAGAAGGTGATAAGCACTCTGTCTTAAGTTTCAGTCTCACTGGCACTCATGGTTTTTCAGGAAATTATCAGTTTTACTTCAAGGCTGAAAAGCTATCAATGAAGCAAAGGAATGTAAACAAGCCAAAGACTTATCTGCAAAGTTTGTTTTGACATAGGAGCACTCAGAAGAAGAGTTCAGTCCAAGTTTTAAAAAGCTAGGTCCAGATTATCAGGTAGTCCAAAGGTCAGAGTTTAAAGAGAAGACTCCACATATTATTGTCATACATAGCCATACAGTCAGAAGTTATCTCCAACAAAGAAAGCCTGATTCAGGACTGGTTCTTAAATAAGGCCAGCTGTCAATAGCAGTTTACTTCTTTGCTTGGACAGCAGCGTAATTAACTTCACTGTGCTGCTCTCTTCTCATCTAGTACATGGATTGGAAGGCATTACATCATCCCCATCTGATTTTTCTGGATGCTTGGCTGGTCCCTATGTTTGATCAGTCTCATGTCATTCCTGGCTCTGTTCTTCCAGGCTGAACTGAAGCAACTTCTTCAGGATCAGATTTAGGATCAGAATCTGAGTCTTGAGCCTGGGCCATGCTATTAAGTTACTAAAATAGTTTATACTTTTGAAAAAGAAGAAAGCTGTTTCTTTATATCTTTTCTTTTTATTTACTATATTCTTATTTTTTCTGTTTTCTTTTCTGCACCTTTTATGGTGAGATCAAGATTTAATCTTTGTGATTCTTTGTCCCATCTGCACAGTGCAGTGTCATTGAGACATCCTGTTTCTAGGACACATGAAGGGTTTCCATCTGTCACAGGAACAGAGTATCTGGTTTCAGGTGGTTGGCTTCTGAACTTATCAGAATTAGTACTTATCCCACTTCTATGGTTGGAATTTTCCTTTCTCCATTCCTTTATAACTGGAAAGGCTTAGCAGTTCTCATCTTCCTTTCTCCTAATTCAGCAGCCTTGACAGGGTCAATGACTCTTCCTTTGCTTCTGTTTGTATTTCTGCTGATCCTGAATAGTTCTTTCTATCTACCAACTCACCTATGGAACCTAAAGGAGGAAGGGAATTGGGAAAGAAAGAATATCCATTTCCTCTAGAGCAGGAGTGTCAAACTCGTGATGACACATTGTCATCACGTGACGTATCATGACTTTTCCCCCCTTCGCTAAATAGGGTGGGCGTGGCCAATGTGTGATGCATCCAGCCCACAGGCACCAAGTTTGACAGCCCCACTCTAGAGAGAATATAGCAGGCAGGAAAATCATCCAACATCATCATTTCCTGTTCAGATACTTTCTAGTCCAAACCCAAACATGTTTTCCAAAAGATAACTGGGCTTTCTTAGTTTTTTTTTCCTTGAAAATGTTTCACTTCTCATCCAAGAAACTTTTTCAGAACTGAACATTTTCAAGGAAAAAAACCAAGAAAGTCCAGTTGTCTTTTGGAAAAGCACCTTTGGGATAACCATGACCTGGATGATTGAGAATCTCCATAGACATATTCCCAGTCCAGAACTCTTCCACTATAGACTATGTTGGAGTGTCGTAACAACAGGAAATGTTTTTCATGTCCAATAACCAACAGCTCAAAGTGTAACAATCCCATTCGCTCTAGTTTAAGAAGAATACTCATCTGTTCCAGTGGATCAAAGATATATAAGTAAAAAATGTTCACTTCTGTTAGAGGTGTCTTAAATAATGTCCAGTTTCATGTACATGTGGAAATTTAATTTTCTATTTGTAGTTATCCAATCATAAAACCATCCACAAGCTCCTTAAGTTCAACTTCCTTCTGCTCCAAGTTCAAAGAATTGGTAAGTGGTGAGACACCAATGCAAGGCTTAAACCTGCATGTTTATTATAAGTGGAATGCTGCTAGCTGGGCAGTTCTGGGACTTGAAGTCCACACATCTTAATTTTGCTGAAGTTGAGAAACACTGAGCAAAACCAACACATACTAATCTTGTTACTGCTACCTATGAATTTGGTCAGTGAGGAATGATCTATGTTTTCAAATTAAGGAACAAAATATTCTATCTTGCATGAACAAGTATTAGTCTGTTTGTTTTTTGAGTAAAAATATTAATTAAATTAAAGTTAAAATGAAGGAAAAAAATTCATATGTTTCATCATGCATGACCCTTTGTAAAATGTTTACAGGTTATTTTGTTTTGTGTGGTAGGAGATGAAGCATCTAGAGGGAAAGCTAAACAGAGGTTTCAAAGAGTATCAAAGGTCATAAAGTGAGATGAGGAGGGATTATACATTCAAAACTTGCCATGTCCAGATCTGCATTGATAGTTTTGACCCTCATGAGTGGTTCTGCCAGCTTGGTGAATAAGGCATCTTTGCATGACTACAAAAAATGTCTTCAGACAATGCTGGCTCCCTCAGCCAAGAAACAGAGATGGGCACCATGTCCTAGAATCAGGCACAACTGGACCTTGTGCGTACAATTATAGATTATGAAATTCTTGTAACTCCAAAAACCATCACAATCAGAATATAATAGCAGAACCAGTCTGAGTGCAAAAGTTTAAAAAACATATGAAAAGACATTAGATACACAGCTGGAACACAGGACTGGTCTCAAGCAAAACTAAACCCTTGAATATGAAGTCCAGAAAAATAATGACAAAATATTGTGCCTTCATCCCTGTAAGCAATGTTGACAGATTCTACTTACTAAGAAAAATAGGTGGGCATGGAATATTGCAAGTACATCATATGACTGAAGAAGAAAAAAAGGACAGTGAAGAAGCTAGTATAACAAGAAGGCTTACTGAGTACAAAACTGTCATACAAGGAAGATCAAATAAAGAACAAAAATGAGGCATAGCAAGATGTGGCCAGTACATTAAGAAAAATAACAGAACTTGACAATGGCTAAGAGCAGAAAAGTTGAAGGAAGACACAGATGGGCTAATTCTGGCTACGCAACACCAAGCTTTAAGAAGAAGCTTTAAGATTATGTTTAGAAGCGGCTCAGACAGATGGCTCCCTAATTCGCCATGGGCAAATAGGCGGCAATATAAATCCAATAAATAAATAAATAAATAAATGGGGGGGAGGAGCAGACTTGATAAATATTTGTTATAACCAATCTCAATAAAGTAGTGTTAGGCATACTTAAAGTTGATTTCATGGCCTGATCTACCTAGACCTGTGGATTCTAGATGCAAAGCCCTTACCATTGCTTTGTCGATTTGAACTTTTCACAATCTTTTGCAAGTCTTCTGGGGTCCTTATAATTTCCCTGAATTTCATGTATTTTGAGATATCTGTAACTGAAGCATCTAGAGCATTCATATACCTGGGATTGGAATAAGAAACAATAGGAAAATTAATATTTGGCAGTTGCATGAAGTTTAGCAAAATATTTGGTATGAAGAAGATGATAGTGTTGTGGCATTAAATTCACCCAAATTTCAAGCTGTACATGTCTCTAAAAAGATGGCACTTCATGTGCATCAACATTTTTAGTATTAAAACCATTATATCTCTATTGCAAAATCTGTAATAACTATAGGCTTCCATCATATTAAGCTTACTTTTGAAAATGGGATTGCTTCTCTTTCTCATATCATCATATACAGCTTCCTGGACCATAATTGAGCCTGGAAATGAAATGAATATTTGTGTTTCTATGGTCATTGGTACTCAGGGATTGGGATGTAAGTAGCTCTGGGGAGTTTGTCGTAACTTTGAATGGTCATTAAGCAACAGGATGTTAAATGAGGATTATCTCTATTGTTCTAAATATTCATGTCATATGTCAATGCTTTTGTGTGTAGCATTTTTAACTCTGTATCACATAATAAAGTACATAATGTATAGCTTTATAGAATTGTAAGCTATGACAACCCTTGCAATTCACTTCTGTATCAATGGAGCTTCCTTCTTGTCATGGTGCCTGTGTGTGTGTGTGTGCGTGTGTGTGTGTATACAGTATACATCTCTATCTGTATATCCATCCATCCATCCATCCATCCATCCATCCATCCATCTATCTATCTATATGCCACCTATCTTGTTATCCAAGCCCATGCAAAATATCTTTTTAGTCAGAAGTCTCCTTCCATTTACTGGACAACTTCTGTCCAGTTTCACAGTTTCCCTTTCTAGGGAAGGTAGTAGAGAAAGTGGTTGTGTTACAGCTCCAGAGGGTTCTGGATCAAACAGATTATCTAGACTTCTTTCATCAGGTTACAGGATAGAAACATGTTGTACTTGTCAATGATCTCTTGTGAGAGCAGATGGAGTAGTGCATCCATCCTTGATTTCCTTGACCTCTTAGTTGCTTTCAGTACCATCAACCATGGTATCCTTTTAGACCAGTTGTGGGGTTTGGGACTGGGTAGTGCAGTGTTGCACTTGTTTGATTCCTTTCTCAATGGCCAGTTCCATTCTGTTTTGATAGGGGGCAAGAAGTCCAGGCCACAGCCACTTCCTTGTGGAATGCCACAAGGCTCAATACTTTCTCCACTCCTTTTTAATATCTACCATTGGGTGAGATTATGGAATGGAATGAGAAATCAGTAATATGCTGATACTCAGATTTACATTTCCATCTCTGGTGAGCCAAGTGATGCCGTGTCTGCCCTTTCACAGTGCCTGTAGGCTGTAAGAGTCTGGTTGGGGGACAACAGGCCTCAACTATACCTTGGTAAGATAGAGTGGTTATGGATATGTGGAACCTTGAGATCTAGAGGTTTATCATCATTAATTCTGAATGGGATGGCACCACTCCAGTAAATGCTGCCTATGCAAAGAAACTGAAGAAACAGTGGATCACCTGGTAATTGCTGCAAGAAGATCGCACAGACTGACTGCAAGCAGTGGCATGACAACGTAGCAACAATGATACATTGGAAGATCTGCAAGAAATATAATTTGCCTGCAAGCAAGAACTGCTGGGACCATAAAATTGAGAAAGTCATAGAAAGTGAAGAAGTTAAATTGCTCTGGGACTTTAGAATTCAAACAGACAGGAACCTGCCACATAACAGTTTGGACTTAACAATTGTCAATAAGAAAGACAAAAAAAGTCTGGATGGAGGATGTGGCAATGCCTAGAAAAGCAGACTAGAAGAGGAAGAACTAGAGAAGATAACAAAATGTGAAAATCTACAAATAGAAATAGACCAACTGTGCCAAAGGTAAGCAAGGGTAGTACCAATAGTAATAGGCACCTTGGGTGAAATCCCAAAACTGGAGCACCATTTGAACACCCTTGGCATTGACAAATTCACCATCACTCAATTGCAAAAGGCAGTTTACTTAGAACAACTTCCATTCTGCGACAATATCTGTAACATCATCCAGATCTGTCTATCCCAGGTCCTTCGTAAGGACTCAATAGGTAGACAAAAATGCCAAACCCAGTCTGAATATCTGGCTGACTGTGCAAATAACAACAACAACAATAACAATAATAATTCAAAATGATAACTTGAAAGTTTCCTACCAGTAGCAGTCTTCATTGATGTCATTCTTCCTATAGACATAAACTGTTTCCCACACATCAGTTTTGAATGGCAAATTGGCATTTTTCCAGAAATCAATCAAGAAGTAGCTCACTTTCCTAGTTGGTGTTAACATTCTTGTTAAGTTTTCTTTGAAGTCACAAGCCAGACCAAAACTCCCAACAGAAATCAGAGGGAGGGCCAATACAGGTTCTAATCTAGAAAATAAATAATACACAAATTATCTTACCATTGCCGCTATTGCTGTCAGTATTTCGTAATTGAACTAATGAGAAACACACTTGTAATATTCTTCAGTTTGACTTCAGCTTAAAATCAATATAAAACCAAAATAAAATAAGCTGTTTCTTTTAGAAAAATGATTTAATAAATTACACAAGTAGTTGTAGTCCAATGTTTCAAATGTTACATTGTGGATTGCTTCTGTTGACTCTTTCAATCAGTTATCAGCTATCAGTGCCATTCGTAAGATGGATATTGGGCATGGAGAATCTGTCAATGTACCTGCAATTCTAAGGTTACCAGGTTGGGGCCTCAGAAATATGGATAACTCCTAAAGAGCAGCAAAGAAATAGATAATCTATAAAATGAGAAAGGATCTGAAAGTAAAACCTTGAGCCATGGTGGCACAGTGGTTAGAATGCAGTATTGCAGGCTAATTAGGTTGACTGCTGATTGCCAGCAGTTTGAATCTCACCAGCTCAAGGTTGACTCAGTCTTCCACCCTTCAGAGGTTGGCAAAATGAGGATCCAGATTGTTGGGGGCAATATGCCGACTCTGTAAACCACTTATAGAGGATTGTAAAGCACTGTGAAGTGATATATAAGCCTAAGTGCTATAGCTGTAATATTTTATACATTAATCTCTTAAATGTTTAAATATGTAATAAATTCATTCAATATTTTAACCTTATTCAAATACAGATAGTCCTTCACTTATGACCATAATTGGGACTGGAAATTTATTATTAAGTGGTGTAGTCATTAAGTAAGACATCATGTGATCATGATTGTTAAGCAAATCAACGTGGTTGTTAAGCAAGACATCACATGATAGTTGTTTGCAATCTTCCCTGGTGGCTTCCCCACTAACTTTGGTTCTTGGAAGCCAGCTAGGAAGGCCACAAATGATGGTGCAATCATTGTATAAACATGTTGGTTGTCAAGCACTGAATTGTGATCATGTGTCCATAAGGATTCTGAGATGGTCATTAGAGCAAGGACCAGTCATAAGTCACTTTTATCACAAGCATCATAAATTTGCATAATCGCCAAATGAACGGTTTAAGTTGAGGATTATCTGTATTGGTTGATACTTACGTGACCATTTGATATGTGGCAAATGAACACACAGGACCCAGGACAACACACCCAAGTTTTTTATAGGTCTATAATATAAAAGATCAAAATAAAGATAATATTAGAATATGCCTTTATACAACTTCATCAAGTGTTCTAGTTATAAGCATTACTGGACAAGAGGGCCTACTTTCTCTCATGTTTTAATTACCTCTTAATCGGGTTACTATTACGGTATATGCTTTAAATGGAGCATTTAAAATAGTTATGAGTGTTCCTTATTTTGCCAAGTAGTTCCTCTACTTCAAGAGGCTTCCAGGAGCAATTCAAGGTGCTGATTGTCACCTTTCAAGCTCAACATGTCTTGTATTGCATATTTTCAAGATTTCTTGCTCCCAATGGTTTCTGTCTATCAGAAGACAGGAAGGGAATCACTGTTTTGGAATCCTTATTCTAAGGAAGTTCATTTTATGGGCCATTAAAGCAGGTCTTCAGCTGTGGTCTCCCTTCTCTTAAACAGCATGCCCCACCACAGGATTAAAGTAGCTCCAGTCCTATTGAGCTCAGGAAGGTCATTAAGCACTAGAGTAAGATGAGTTGAAATCTGAAGAGGATGAAGCTGCACTGGAGGAAAATGGTTATGGCACCAGCTTTTGTTTTTATTGTTTTAATTGAACTTTAATTTTGTACTGCAGTTCTGAGCCACCCAGAATTGTATCTTTTAAGATGGGCAGCTACATATAACTGCATTTACCATTGAATTATGTAATAATCAATGCATAATTAGCATGTTGCAAATCATTATAAGATGCCATGGAATAGTGATAATGTTTAGCTTTATGATCTGTACTTAGGTTAAGTAACATATTTGAAAGATGGAACATCAAGTTCCATTCAAAACAAACAAAAAAGGCAGAAAGGTATGTTGAGGAATATTTCATTCTATGCAGTATATGGAGAATAGGCAAACAAAGTATAATCCTTTGATGCCAGCATATGGAATGAATGCAAAGTTAACTGGGCTAGCTAGATTTTGAATCAAATAGGTATACAAAGATGTGTGTTTGAGCAACCTGACAAGTAACTTCCCTCTCTACACACATATACTTCTCCTGCCATCTCATCCAAGACTGGCAACTGATTCTAAGGCTGTTCCCAAACAGATCTTATTTCTCACCGAACTGAACTATTCAATCAGAATGCTGGATGCTGCCATTATTCTCCTGGATTTAAGGCTTCTAATACAGAGAACTGTTTTAGTCTAGTGATTAAGACACTAGGCTAGAAATCAGGAGACATGAGTTCTAATATGCCATAGGCATGAAAACTAGCTGGGTGACTCTCTCAACCCATGATGTTGGGTGACAAGCTGGTTGGTCAATTTCTGTCACAAAAACACATCAACATTTGATTGATTTGAAAAAGTAGCACCTTGGGAAGAAGAAAAAAAATATGTCTAATTCTTGTTCTGACTCTGCTGGGGTGGAAGGTAGAGGGTTTTTTTCAGGATGTCTCCAGAGGGCTTGTCAGACTTTAATCCCTTCTCCCTTGTCAGAGCTCAATATCATACCCTGTAGCAATATTTGTATATATTTAAATTTTAATTAAACTTAATATCAGATAGTAGGACTATGCATGTTTTGAAAATTATTTGGGAAAAGTGATTTGAACTTTGCAAAGTATATCTAGAAGATTTTTCAAGGTTCTACATTAATTTCCAGAAATGATTTGAGACAAGGTTGTAAAAAACAAGGAATCCATTGGTAGCTCCTCTATTTTAATCCTCCTCCAAAAAGGAAGCAGAACATTAACTATCAGTGACAGTATATTCAACAATCTGCATTCTTTGCATTAGATTTTCGATATTTTATTGAAAATGAAGAAATCCTTTGCTCCCTCTTTGACAATTGCTTATTGGATTTAGCATTTTATAATTTGGTATATAACCCCCAAATAATTTTCAGAGTCATGCGTTTTGTTTCTTCAGGTTTAAAAAGTTACTACTGTTTCCAAAATATAATAATAATAACATGGACATTTGAGAACTAGATGGATTGGAATCTAATTTGTGGCTAGCAGGTTTGAAGGAGAAGGACTCTGGTCTGAAAACTGCATGCTGTTTTGAGAAGGCTGAAAGGACATTGATTGTAAAGACTCAGAGTTGACAGAACTGTAGTGTAATGAACTGGATTTTTTAAAGGATATTGATGAAGATTGGGAAATGGACTTACTACATCTAATTGGAAAGCAAATGTTAAGAGACGTTGTGTTTCAACCTATAGTAGTTTTCGAACAACAAATGCTATGGAGATACCCACAACAGACATTTATGATTTTAGGGAATGAAATCCAATTATTGGGAAAGATCCTGGTTAAATTTTTAAGGTGAAGCCTTATTATTAAGAATCAATTGAGGAGGACTTCCGGTTTGAGCTTCTTCAGCAACAGACCGAAACCTCATCTCTGCAAGGCTTCGATCCGTGCTCACCGCTGGAGCACCCCGAGCCGGCTGGTTTTGGGGCTAAGCCACCCCATAGAGGTGGTGAAGAGGGGGGAGAGTGCCAGCAGGGTTGAGGAGAGCCGCATCTCTCCTCCCCAGCTGGCCATTACTCCCTTTCCCGAAGGCGGTTGCAGTGGTGGTCAGAAATGGCCACCACAAAGAAGAACTCGACCAGAAAAGAATGTGCAGGAGGAAGATAAGAAGAGAAAGTTTTGGTTGTCCGGGTCAAAAGCAACAAATAAGGTACCCTGGAACTGAAACTGTTAAAAAACAATAACATTGTTCCCTAAGAAGATTTTTAAGCTGCGAAGGAGAGACAAAAGGGAAAAGATTTGGTTTTCTCCTTTTCCTATACTGACAGCTAAGAGACTTAAGCAAGAAATTGGAAAAAAAATCCTCTTTGACATCAATAGGCATTTAATGCTGAAAATAAAAAGTCAAAGGGATAATAAAGATTTCTGGATAATTAAAAGCTTTTGAAAACAGGAAAAGAGAGAAAAAGAATAAAAGGGCAGGTTCTGGAAGGGAGGAGACTGCCTGGAATTAAAAAAGAACTTACAACAAAATCTCAACAAGACTTCCAAAAGATACATTCTAACTGAAATATCGCAACAAAAACCCCAGGAAGAGAAAGTAAAAAAAGAAATAAGAAGATATAACTCGTGACTATCTGGATTACTTGATGATTTCTGGATTCTTGGTTATTGTTTTGAATGACTAAAATCAATTGGGTGGTTGTTTAAAACTTTTTAAAATGGCTCCACTTTTAGAAGAACTGAAAATGGAACTTAAAAAGTATAAAGAAGATGCACAAAAAGGGAGAGGTTCTTTTGGCTTTGTATTTCAGTTTTTAGAAATGGAGATTTGGAATTATGAGAAAAAACAAGAAATGTCTGCAGAACAAGAAGATTGTGACAAAGAAGAAGCCATCTTTAATGAACAAGTAATCTTAGATGGGGGGAAAAAAGGAAAGGGGAGAAAGAGAATGGAAAGTTTAAGATTGGGAAAAACAACTCCCCCCCAAAATAGAGTGAAAAATAACTATAAAATTAGAAAGCAACAAAAGAGGGAAATGCAGAAGAGAGAATTAGAACTAGAGAGACAAGGGGGTAAAAAGGGGAGGGAGAAGATGAGAGGGAAGAAAGAAAGGAAAAGAAGTCATAAAGGACAGAAGCAAAATATAGAGAAACAGGGTCTATTTAGAGATAATGGGTGAAAACTTAATGGAAAAAGGGATTCTGCAAAGGTACATAAGATAATTTTAGAAAATATGAAACAATGTATGATTAAAATGTCTGATAAAATAATAAACTAAATATATTGATAAAATAAAACCACTGATCATAATTCAGTGGAATGCTTGTCAATAAATAAATGTAACAAAAGGTATATTTAATGATTTATAAAACATATGTGAAGAGAAATAAGGGAAAAATTAATTATGGAGATTATATGTGTTTTTAAGGAAGTATGATACTTAATTGAAAAGAAGTGTTAAAGATGTCATGGTTTTAATGATTATTAATGATAGAACTGAACTGGAATGGAATGAGGGTTTATAATTACATATATTTACAATCTTTCTTTTTTTTTTTTTTAAGAATATAGTGTGTATTATATATTGAAGGTCATAAACTTAAGGTATATATTGAAGTTTAAATAAGAGTTGAATGGATGTAATTAAAAGATATAAAGGTGTCATACTCCAATTAGTAATTACAGGAGAAAATTTGTTTAATGAGAAAAGATAATATGAAATTGAAACAGAACAGACAAAAGTATAAATATAATGATTTGAATTGAGATGCGATAATCAAAATAAAATTGAGAAAATTAAAAGAGGGGAAAAACTATATAGAAAATGTAAAATAGTATAAGATATGGAATAGAATACAAAAAGGAGCATGAAATTGAGTGTTGTGTCTGTATAAAGAAGTTTAACCCGGGACCATGCTATTTTCAAAAAAGATGCTTTACTTGCATTTTGTGTGTGAAAACCCAAATAAAAGTTTATTTAAAAAAAAAGAATCAATTGTGGATACTTGATCTTGAACGGTTCAGAGGAAGTGATTGTGGTGGCTTATGGTGGATTAGAATCCGTTGTAGACTTTCTATGAGTTAAATGCAATAATAGACTGTTAACAGAGGGCCTTGAAATTTAACTCTGCTGTTGGCTTTATCTGTTAATTATGTTTTTTATATATAGTAGATAGATGTCAGGTCAAATGGGTTAGGTAAACAAAGTTGTAGAAATTCATAAATGGTGTGCCTGTTTTGCAATGGTGGAGACTATTATTCTTGGCATATATTTATCAGCATTCAACTAGGGGGACAATTTATGTGTACTTTTTTTTTCTTTTTATGCACATTTATGTTCTTCTCTTTTTATTTTGTCTAGTTTGCTTTGATTTTGTACTTTCTTTTTTCCCTTTTTCAGAATTTGTATTTTAATGTTCTGAATAAAAAATAAATAAAAATATTGAAAATAAAGAGAAAAATATATATACAAACTAGCGGCTTTACAGCAAAGAGAAAATAAAGCTAATCAAACATAATATGAGAAAGAAGCATAATAGTCACTATAAAGCATGTCAAAGCTAGAAATGTAGCTATAAAAGTTCATATACTCACATTGAGTTGTCTAACAAATGCCACACCTTCACAAGTGCTACTGCGGCACCCTTGTGAGGAATAGACAGATGTGTTGAACACATCATATGTAGCATTTACTTTGACAGTCATGTTGTTTTCTGTAACAAAAATGCAAACAAAACACTGAATTGTAAAATAAAATTTAAATGATAAAAAAATCTAATGAACTTTAAAATAATTTAATAAAATATTATGTAACAATTATTTTAATACAGATTTATAGTTATTTTTATTGTATTGGGTGCCCTCACTATATATACATACATTGTAGATCTTCTATATTTGAAATAAATGGAATAGAATATGGGAATTTTAACTGAACTCTATCGGTATGCTATGGAAATGATTATTATTATACTTTCTGTCTCAGTCTTTTGGTAAGTAGCAGGATTTGCTTCACTTGCAGAACGGTGTTCAACTGAACACCTGAATATAATTTAAAGCCTGAATGTTGTTAGTCTTATTTTAAAACAATAGATGAATAGTATTTAAGACAAATGCTTATGTCTAAAGAATTATTTGCAAATTTTTCAACCAAAGTTCCCAAAACTGCTCTTATCCTAATATTTGGAATTAAATTCCCATCATAAATAGTATTCTTCCATATTATTAACATGCTATCATAAGCGCTATGTAACAAGCAGTCTTGATATTGAGAGATGT
The DNA here is from genome assembly GCF_049901715.1 of Pseudonaja textilis. Lineage (NCBI taxonomy): Eukaryota > Metazoa > Chordata > Lepidosauria > Squamata > Elapidae > Pseudonaja > Pseudonaja textilis. The sequence goes on from NC_141994.1 coordinate 45,247,516, forward strand.
TTCATTTTAATATAGTAGTTGTAAGATCAGTTGCAACTGATATCCCATAAAAGAAAAATTGTTAGATCCTCCATGAAACAACAGCATGAATTACATTCTCAGTGAGATAAATTTGAGAAAAGAAATTAGCAGGTATGCCTTTACATTTGTCATACTGTGCTGTAATGTGGAAGCTGTTCTTGTATCATTACCAAATATTTTACTATATTAAATATTTTACATTACCAAACATATTAGATTAAATAAATTGTATTTTGATGTTATGCTTCAGAAAGTTTATTTTTAAAATAAATATTATTTTGAAAAATACTATGAATTATGATTTATTAAAACCAACCCTGAACCCACATAAAAGCTGTTAGGACAGCATTGGTTTAAACTATATTGATCAATTATAGCTAAAGGTTTCCCAAGTACTGAAAACTATAGAACAATGCAATTAACATCCTTACCTTTCAGAAATTTATTCACTAGTCCAAGCCCCAGTTCTATAGTTGGTTTTAAATTCTCTGATGTCACTGGATAGTCAGAGTCATTTAGCATCATTACATTGATCACATATTCATCTTCCCCACAACTGGTTTCACAAGTGTGCCACAGCAGCTGACTTAAGATAAATGATGTTCCCACAAACTGATACATCATTCTTGCCTTATTATACTTTGTAGTGGCACTTGGCGTATTTTAAGCAGGAATATCTGCCTTATGTCCACTCTGTTCAACTTTCCTTTTTTAAAATGGGTCCTTCTGTTCTTTTCGGTGCTTCTTTTTCACTCCACGCCCATCTGCCTTACCTGTCACCTCTGTTTGTGAACAATTAACAGGAGCAGAACTCATGAAGATGGGAAGAGACCAAAGGTTATTTTTCCTGTTTGCTGTAGAGAACATGTAAGCTATAAACTGAGGCATTAGCCACACCTCAACAGATAAGCATTCAATATGATTCACAAGAAAAAAGAGAAGGAGCCAATAACAATGTTTTTAAAAACAAACAAACCTGACATAGATTTAAAAGCCCATTAATGTACAGCACAATGGCTGCTGATCTTGCCATTCTAAGTCATAATGCCTCTTAAATGAAGAATACTGAATAAAAACTGTAGTTTGCATCCTTTGTCAAAATATTCTTGCTTTTTATTTTCTTCCACCCTTTTTCTCTTTCATCCAGTGACATTTTCAAAGAACCAAAGTATGTATACAGTTTCCCTTGGCTTATGCTAATTTGTTTTGCACAAAAGAAAAAAAGGGAGGAAAAGGGTTAATATGTGATTTGTTTCAACTTAGTCAATTTGCACCAAAGGTCTGGAAATATGCCAAAACATTTTCCCCATCAAACCCATCTCTGTTCTTATTCATGCATTTACCACAGTGTTATGAAGTTGCTCTAGTTGTACATTCTGTTTCCCACTAATTATACTTCTTTGCCTGCAATAGCCATTACTGTTTACTATGGGGTTAAAATGGCAAATGTCCCCTTGTCCAAAGAAGGCCCTTGAAAAAGTAGTATTGGAAACATCTTTGTTATACTGCAGTGTGCCAAAGCTGAATGATCCACAGCCCTAGGGAAAGCTCTTAACTATAAGGACACTGTAAATTCATTTGGATTACAAAATTTTATACCATATTCCACAACTCTATTCCCTCCCCCCCACTATCTTTTTTTGTGCAAATTCACTTTATACAAGGTTTTGGGGAAATATAATCATACCACAAAATAAGGGAAGACTGTATATGATTACATCTTATTCTATCTATCTATCGATCTATTGATCTATCGATCTATCTATCTACCAACATATATTGTACTGGATTATTTGCATTTGTGATTATGGTATTCCTCAGATCAATTGTATAAAACAAACATCCCGAAATCCAAAATCTATATAGAAGTAACCCAACCTATTGCATTATTATAAGCAATTAGACAGTAAGATCTAAAGGTATTTCCACCCTAGTGAATTTCCATTCCTTAATTTCTCAGTAACCATTTTAAACTGGCCTTTCATGCAAGAAAGAAATGTAATAAATGTTATTGCTCTCAAATCTAAGTATCTATTTGTCTGGTCATTTGCAAAATAGAGATACAGACCCTTATTAAGAAGAAACTGCCAAGTTACCCTGTTACCATTCCTATGTATCTAAGTAATGAAAATAAAAGGATAATAGGCCAGCAGTAAGGTACTCAAGGCTGTATGCCGCTATAAAAAAATAGAAACAGGGAGGGGAGGGGGAATATGTTTTAAATACCTTTTGTGGATGAATAACACTATGCTGAAGATTGCCTAGCTAAGAGAAAGAGACAGTTATCAAGTAACAAAAATTGCCTCTCTATATTCCACATGAAAGAAAAAAGATCAATCTAGCAATCCTCCAAACATAAAGCAGTCACTAAAAACCGAAGGCCCCAAGCAACCTGAGACTTTGCATACAAAGTTAGTCCCCTGACAAAAGGAAGCAGGCACTAGTAATATTCTTGTCAATTTCATTCCTGCTTCCTTGCTAGGGACAGCTAGGAACAGTTGCAAAGCTCTGCAAACAATGGAAACACTTCACATCAATCCTGCCTGCAACTTAATTGGGAATTGTTGAGGTATTCCCCGTTAGGAAAATGAGTGAACTCAGGGAAACATAATGAGAGTGGTGATGAATAACACACAATCAGCACACGGATACACTGAACAGTAAAATGTAAGTTTTACTTCCTGTAAATTGGTAAACAAAGTCCAACAAACAGTCCAAATCATACGTGGTTAAAGCAGTATTCAAAATAATCAGTCCAGGGATAATCCAAAAACGATAATCCAGGGATAATCCAAAATCCTTTTCTTTACCAGTATCATAAACAAAGTTCAGTAAATGGAGTTTGTGAATAGTTGCAAGACTCACAGCAATTCAAGCAGAATGATGATCAGGCAAAAGGCAAAAGGAAAGCAAAGGAAATGCAAAAAAGAACAAACCAGGTTTCTGGCTCCATCTTATGGCTGTTGGAGGAACCTCAGCCAATCACAATTACAACATTCTCTTAAAGATACAACAGTATTAAAGGACTATCCTGGTTTATATATTGCCAACCCAACTGTTAGGTGACTATCATTACTAACAGGAATCAACAAGAATCGTAACTTGGTATCCTTGGTATCCCAGGTTCTGTTAAAAAAAGATGGCTGATGCCAAAGTCTCCTGGCATTTAAAACCACAGAAAACAGCTGTCTTGTGATCTCCTTGTGAAACTCTGGTAGTTATCCAGAGAAAATGTCCTATCCTCTCCTTAGCTGGAGAAGTTCTAAAAAACTCTTCCAAGAAACTGTTCCCTTCACTGGTTCTTGGTCTTTGCCATGGTCATTGGCTCCACATTCAGAGAGTTGTCTTCAATTCATACCTCCTCTGGAAATCTATGGTCAACATTTTACTGATACTAATATAAAAGTAAAGAAAGCAACAATCATGTTAATTGATTTCACATATAATAATATTTTAGTCTTATTTTTAAAAGTGTCCTTCCTCCTAATACATATATATTAAGATTGATTGTACCATTAAATTTTGTTTTAAAATATAAACAAACTATGAGATGTCTCATAAAACAAGTATTATATTTCTTATCTTTCAGAGATTATTCCTGAGCAAAGAAACAGGAAGTTTAACAACAATTGTGTAACAACCCAAGGTTTCAGAATAGAGCAAATGAAAATGATTTTCCATGACCTAGCTCTTAAAAAATATTTACAACAGTCTACAGTTATCTCTACTTCACACAGTTTTTCCAAGCCAAATAGCAAGTTTTTAAAGGATGCAGTTTAGAAGTATCTGAACTATAACTAACCAGTACTTCTGTACTATTTTCTCCCAGTTGATATCAGGGTAGTTAAAGTCTCCGATTACTACTGTGATATGTTTCCTACATACATTCATTAATTGTTTAGCAAACCGCTCAACTATTTCTTCTCTTTGCTTGGGTGGTCTATAGTACAGATAATCCTCGACTTAGTTTAGTGACTATTCAAAGTTAAAATGGCACTGAAAAAGCAACTTACGACCATTTTTCACACTTACAACCAATTGTGGCATCCCTGTGGTCATCTGATGAAAATTTGGATGCTTGGCAACTGACTCATATTTGTGACGGTTGCAGTGATCTGGAGTCATGAGAACAGCTTTTGCAACCTTCTGACAAGCAAAATCAACGAGGATGCAAGATTCACTTAACAACTCATTTAACAATGTTTCATTTAACAACATAATTTTTGGGCTCAATTGTGGTCATATGTTGAGGACTATCTGTATACGCCATAGTAATGTCATTCTTTTTTCCTTTTATATTGACCCATATGGATTCTAGGAGGTTTTCATCCTTGGCTTGGTGGATTTCTGTAAAGATATAGAGATCTTTTATATATAATACACCTCCTCTTGATATCCTTCCATCAGTACAATCCAGTTATGAGTTTCAGTAATGAAAACTATATCATATTTGCCTTCATGTACTAAGTACTTCAAGTTCACCCTGTTTATTACCTAAACTTTGAGTGTTCATGTATAGGCATTTGAGTCCTTTATGAGTCTTGGGTATGTTTCTTATATCTCCTTCTTTGTAACTGGGTTTTCCTTCCTTTCCATCATTCTCTACTCCATTGTGTTTTTTCTTTTTCTTCTTCTTTCTCTTTACACCTTACCTCCTTATATGATTGGTTATGTTGTGGTTTTCGCTCGGAATTAGGAACTTTGCCTACCAGTGCGCTTTTATGTCTTTTTCCCAAACACCACCCATCCAGCAGTCCACCCACTCAGGAGTCCTCCCCCTATGCAAGTTACTTCGGCTTCCTCCTTTGGGGAGACCCAAAGGTTTGGGGGGCATCCCTATAGAGTTAGTGGACTAATGTTAGAAAGGCATTGGATAAAGCCGCTGAGCTATATAAAACTTATGCAGATAAGAAATGTGGTGTCCATAGGCCCTTCAGGGTAGGGGATAAATAATCCATGATTCGCTTCAACTACTCTCCCTTCAGCATTCCTCCAACAGTAAACAAAGCCAATTTCCTCAATTTTAGTTTAAAGCTTTTCTGATATGATGAGCCAGTTGTTTTCCAAAAATATTCTTTCCAGTTCTTGTGAGGTTCAGTCCAACCCTTGCCAGTAGACCTTCATGTAGGTAATGCAGACCAGAGGTGGTATTCAGCAGGTTCTGACCAGTTCTGGAGAACCGGTAGTGGAAATTTTAAGTAGTTCGGAGAACCAGCAAATACCACCTCTGACTGAAGATTTTACAGTAGCTGTCAGGACTCCAACAAATCCATCCCCATTCAAATCATAAGTCTCTAACTGCATCTCAGAGAAAAGAAAATTGATTTATTAGAAGTGGACATGTTGGTGTTGGCTGGATGCAGCCGATACTAAATTACATCATTCATTTCCCCCTTGACCCTGGTCTTCCCCCCACCCCCTGGATGTGTATTCTCCAATGGGACACATACATCCCCAAAAGTCATCAATCATACTCTCCAGTAATTTTCTTGCGCTCCAGATGAACATCTAGGCACTTAAGGAATGCAATGTTTCCCTCCCACTCCCTTTTTCTGGCAGCTAAAAAGACCAAAGGAGTATCTTTTGAGTTGACAGAATCCTTCCGCTGCCATGCCCACTAAGCCACACCCACAGAACCAGTAGTAAAAAAAATTGAATCCCACGACTGATACAGACCATGGTCTAGGAAACCAAAGTTCTCTTGACAACACCAGTTTTTAAGCCAGTGATTCATTTCTAAAATCCATCTCATTGGATATTGACCTTTTGTTGGAAGTATAGATGAAAACACCACTTGTGCTCCTAATTCTTTAACTTTCTTCTCTAGTTCTTCATGGGGGGGGTAGAGGTTTTTGCTCCCAAAGTTTACTAACAGTGGAGGATGGGAAAAGTGTATGCAGGTGGTGAATTGGTTTCATCTTCCATCTTTCCCTCACTTTGAATGGATATCACATTTATTACTCTGTAGAAACTCTGCATTGTCTTTTTATGCTTTACTTTTGTATTAGAAAATGTTACATATTAGAAATGTACAAAATAGACTTTCTAGTAAACAGCAGTACAGAGATTTTTTAAAAAGTTTTTTGATGATTGTTGGGGCATCATTTTACATAGTAAAACTAGCATAACAGTATATTCTAGTGGTGATTTGATGATTTTCCAGAAATATGACAGAAAATTATTTCGGTCCCTAGAATTGTCCACAAGCCATTTCCTGTCCAGGAAAATTTATTTCCAGAAAACAACCAGATAATCTCCAAAACGCCTTTCTGCTTCCCACTCCAAATTAGCTCTACACTGATTATCCTTAAGACTTTGCCTCAATGAGTCTCCATGGCAGTGGTGGGATTCAATTTTTTTTACTACCCATTCTTTGGCCGTGGCTTGGTGGGCGTGGCAGGGGAAGGATACTGTAAAATTTCCAAACTGGTATTTGCCAGTTCTCCAAACTACTCAAAATTTCCACCACCGGTTCTCCACCAGAACCTGCTGAATAGCACCTCTGCTGTGCTGTCATTAATACTGCTGAACTATGGCAGAAAAGACCCTGTGATTTTATAATGTGTTTTCATTTATATAGCTGTCTATCTCACATAAGAGATTCTGGGCAGCTTAAAAGATTATAAAACCTATCAAATATAACCCATGGAACCCCAAAATAAATAGTCAACGCACTCATCAGCAATAGCAAAATAGCTTTTAATCTATCCACATGACCCAATTGCCTGGGTCAGACAGCCAGGTTCTCCAATGCCTATTGTCTGCCTATTTCCAATCTTTGTTAGTACACAGTAACCACATTCCAGAATCTGAATAACTTCTCCATAGCCTTCATTGCTACTCTACCAAGGGCTATGCTGCAACATATTCTTGATCATTTGTCTGTCAATGCTGTGTGAGTGTGTACGTGCATGTTCGCATGTGCCTTCAAGTCTGTTTTTTTTTTTTACTCCAGGTGACTGCCTGGACTTGTCCCTGCAGTTTTCTTGGCCAGGTTTTTCAGATATGGTTTGAAACTGCCTCTTTCTTACAACAGACAGTGACTGGCATAAAGTCACCCAGATGACTTCATTTCTAAGGCAGGACTAGAACTCATAGACTCTAGTTACTAGCCTTAACTGCTACACCCCAAAACTGCCTCTATTACTTTATAATTGATCCTAAAAAGTAAGAAATATTCACTGCTTCAGTATCTTCATTGTCAATTTTTAGCGATGGGTGCTATACCTGTCATTAATTTGCTGTTCTTTATATTTAAGCTTAGTCCCATATTTTTATTATGCTTCTTTACTTTCATAGTCAAAGCTTGCAGATCATTGCATTATAACTATCAGAGTATGTAGTGTTGTCAGCACAATGCAAGTAACTAATATTTCTTCTTTCAATTTTAAAATTACACCTACCTTCTAATCCAATATATATTCATCAATATATATTCCACATATAGTATATGTTGAATATTACCAATCTATTTCACCATGTTCTTCTTCATTTTGGTCAACAGTTGTATCTGGCTTCTTTTCATTTAGTGCACTGATACGCTGAAGTGCTTTACCAATGTTCCTTTTCAATAAACATAGTGTAATGGTCTTATATAATGTGGAAAATCCACTGTAAAATCTAATGGTCTAGCCATCTGGCAAAAATTGTCTCCTCCACAGCCCATATGAAAGAGAAAAATTAGTGGATTTTTTTCTTTTTTCACAGTTGGTGATACTTTGTAGCACAGTACAACAAAACTGAGAGAATCCATCATCTTTGTCATTAAATGTGCAATATACATTGTAGATTAGGATAACACATTTGCAATCTTGCTTGTGGCAGAATTGTGGTAACAAATTTAATACCAGTATAATTTTTGCCTGGCAAAGGGATGGTAGACAGCATTTTAACTTAGCAATAAAGAATATCTATAGATTTCCCTTTTCCTTTGCAATATCTCTGAGAGAAAAGAATCTGGGACCACAACATTTATTTATTAAAATAGTTATATTCTACCTTTTTCTTCAGTTCTAGGCAGCAATCATTGTGAAAACAGAAAACACAGGAAAAAACATTACTGCTCTTGATATTTCTAGTATCTTAAATGAAGAGACATTTTTCATTAATGGTTCCAAAATATTTTTTTGCATTTGTTGAAATGACAAATTCAACGTGGTATATAAATCAGGCATCATTCTTTAATAAGCACACATGAATAAATCATCACTGTCACTGTATGGTAACTCATTAAAGCATATAATTTAATTCAGACTGATCTAGAGAAAACACTTAATTGAAAACAATGAGATTTATTTCCAAGAAGTCATGTATAAAATTGTAATATGATTTCTGTCATAAACTTCCATAAATTGTTCATAAACTCATAAAATGTTATTCTATGTATGCAGTAGTGGTGCAATTAAATAATTTAAAATCTTTGGACCATAAGTATCTGAAAATGATACCAATATAATGATTTTTTTTAGTCCTACTTATTTGGAAATGTTAAATCACAGACTGTGTCAGATCACAACACATTAAGTCAGTTGCCTTCATGTCCTCCTCAGATACTTATTGTGTATTGTTTGGGAATTAGTATTATTTTGTTTTAATATAAAAATATAAACGTGACGCTTATAACTGTATACAAGTCTACCTAACTGTCTCCAAATAAATATGCGATTATACCATATTGTAGTAAGTAAAAACAATATTTGTTGAGTGAGGATATCTGAACCATTATCCGACCCATCGAGTCAGTTGTCGCAGCAACTACAGAAATGCCTATCGCAGTGGTTTTTCTTGCAAAAATGTGTTCCTGGACAAGGTACAGCTAGTCAGCACTTCGTGAAAACGTAGCTTTCCCGTCGAATTGGGACTCTCCTTTCTTCGCCCTCCTAAACCACGACAGGGTTCACGCCTCTTCACGTCACTTAAGCTCTTGGATTTCTGAGATTCTTCCCAAAACTATTTTGTCGGAGAGCCGCCGGAACTGTAAGTATGACTCGCGGTTGCCGCCCGGTCTTTTGTTGCTGTCTCCCAGGCCAGATTGCCTTACCCTAACTACCTCCGTTCCCGCGGTTGCCAAGGTAACAGAGACCTTGGTGAGACAGAACAAGCAACGGACGACCGTTGTTTTTTGTGAAGCAGGCCTGTGGGCAAGATGGTGAGGGACAAGGCGAATCGGATAAGGCTAGATTAAGGGGCTTTTCTAAAGAGACGAACGGGCGACAAAGACTAGCGGAGTCCTTATTATTCCCTTTACCTTGTTCTTACTTCTGTCGCTTTTGCAGATGCTCTCACGGCTGAAACCCGCTGTTGGAGGCGGTCCTCAGTCAGCGGATAAGCGCAGAAAGAAAGGCAAACAGCTGCCGCAGCTGGAAGATTTATTAACTCAGCGAGATTTCACTGGGGCCATTGCCCTTTTAGAGGTACTAGGGATACATTTGGGGAATATGGCGGGACGAGACTTCTGCGAGTGAAGTTGCTGCGGCTGCTTCTGGATTATTTGCTAACATTTGTGTAGACTTCTTTCGGAACAGATCAGTGCTTTTAGGGTTGAGGGCGCGAGGAAGGAAAGCTATCCATCCACCTTCTTGCTACTTTAGTCAATTCAGACTGAGAACACCCCTGCTTTTTGCTTCTCTTATATTCCAGGGTGCCAAATATCACCTCTGCAAAATAGAAGTAAATCTGGAGTCTAACCCAAAGGTAATTTTTCAAGAAGCAACTGGACTTTGAAGACGTTTCACTTCTCAGATGAGAAGCAAAAAGTCTTCAAAGAAAAACCAGAAAGTCCAGTTGCCTCTTGAAAAAGCACCTTTGGGACAACCATGACCTGGATGACTGAGAATTTCTATTGACATCTAGAATCTAACCACTTTATACAGTGGTGCTGGATAATCCACAGATTACAATTGATCCTCCTTGCTATAAATTAAATATAGCCATTATAGCTGATGAATAGACTGATGGTGAGGTATTACCAGTAATAAAAGAAACTACTGTAATCATAGTATCTAAATTACAAGATTATGAACAAGATAGTACTTTATAATGACTTTATCAATTTAGGAATTAGGATTTTATAGCAACCATCTTAATTTGCTGGAGAAGGTAGGATAAACTGCTTGTTCACTTTGTAATAAGCCAAAATTCCTAGGTTGTCATGTGTGAACATGGCCATAAGCTAATGCAGTAGTTCTACAAATCTATTCCTTTTGAGAGCAATGCAACAGAAGCAATATTATTGAACTGCAACATGAATGAGCATTATGCTTGTGCATATATGGATAGTTTAGTGTGGCTTCTGAATGTGAGAATATGATTATTGCATTTGAACAAATTAGGATTAAGTTTATTTAATTTATTAGTTCATAAATTCCTAGCTTGTTTTCTTCAGTTCTATAATACATTAAGATGTAAATACAAAACAGTCAAGTTTGCATCATGAACTGTGTGTGTCAACAATTCATTACAGTAGTTACATGCAGACACTACGCATAATCAAATTACAATGTTGTTGCCTTTTAAAAAACCTACATTTGCAATGAAAAAAGCAAAGTTGGAGTGAATGTATTGTAACCACACTTTGCACTTCACTCATGTTGTGGTTTAATGAGCTAATGAGTACTGTCTAACTGACAGTGAAAGATAGATTGATCATATGGAGACCCTATGACCTTAATATCATCTTAGAGACATTTGTGGTGTTGCTAGTCAATAATCACATATGCATGATCACCTGAATACATTTCTGCCTGCCAGTCATAAAAACTGCCTATCGAAATATTTGTAAACATCTAATTACTTAATTTAAATGCAAGCCCTTCTTTTATACATGAACTTCATATATACAGACTTTTGAGGGTGTCTAAATTAAAGCCCCATCACTGCCTAAATGGTGTATACTGTATGGCTGCAATCTATAAACTTATCATTTTAAAATAATTAAAAATTATATGAACTTGGTCACAGTTGGTTATCATTTTAATTTTTATTCTCCCTTCTTCCCAAGTTTAAGCGTCAGGTTGGAGAACAGGAGGAAGATGCAGATCTCTGGATTGGATATTGTGCTTTCCATCTGGGTGACTACAAGAGAGCACTGGAGGTGAGGTAGTGGTTCTTTGTCCTGAAAAGAAGGATGTTCTCTTAAATTTGTAAGAATGAGGATGAGTTGCAGGTAGTCCCCAACTTACGACTACAATCGAGTCCAAAATTTACATTGCTAAGTGGGGAATTTTGTTGACCCCCCCCTTTTACAACTTTCCTTGCCACATTTGTTAAGTGAATCAGTGCAGTTGTTAAATTAGTAATACGGTTGTAAAGTGAATCTGGTTTCCCCATTGGCTCTGCTTGTCAGAAAGTTGCAAAAGGTGAACACATGACCCTGGGACACTGCAACTGTCATAAATGTGAGTCAGTTGTCAAGCATCCAAATGTAAATCACGTGTCCATGGAGATGCTGCAATGATCATAAGTGTGAAATATGGTCATAAGTCACTATTTTCAGTGCTGTTGTAAGTTCGAACAGTTACTGTTGTAAGTGGAGGATTACCTGTAAATGTCCTTCAAAGTAATATAAAAGCAAAAATACTGGTTATAATATTTTGTGTCCAGAAGCCTAGTGAATAAATTATATATAGTTTATTATTTTGACTTATTTATGAAATAACATGCATTAATTTATGATGTGCTATTTTTCAAAATTCTATGTTATATGAAGAAACTTTCAAGAGAATCATTGTAAGAGAAAATGGAATTAATTTACACATAGTGATTGTATCACTATGACACTATGTAACATTGTTCCTCCAATTTACTATCTGTGAAGAATGAAATTTAAGATTTTAATGTATCTCATGGACCAGAATAAGTAAGATAAAATACCAGTATCTCAAAGGCTTGCATCTAGTTGAATGTATGTTTAAATATTGTAGGACAAAATGATAGTAGTACAAAGTTAGGGCTATGCAAAGCACTTAAATGTTTTGCAAAGCAGATTAATAAGAATGAAGTTTTTCTTATTAAACTGCAGAAGTAGTAGCATCTTCCAAGCAATACCATACAACTATTTTCAGGTTTTCCCAGGTTTCTTTTCCATGTGTATGCACATAAAACATTTCCATTGGTACTTCTAATAGAGCAAAACTGCTGTGTATGAATACACTTGTAGAAATTATTTTGGAAAGCACTAAAAGCTGCAATTAAAAGGATGCAGCTTTTTCAAAATTTTGATGATAGCTGAAATATATCTACATTGGACATGGTAGTCATTTCTGTTTATATTTTTTTACTTATTTACAGTTCTTATGTGCTCTGGCTGGGTTATAAGAAGAAATAAAGCATAAATTTATCTGTGGTGATAAAGCAAGGCTGTATCAAAAATTATTATTTATTTAAGGAGTATGAGGATTTAACCAAGGGATCTGCCTGCAACCCTGATGTGTGGGTGAATCTAGCATGCACTTACTTCTTCTTGGGAATGTATACACAAGCTGAACAGGCTGCTTTGAAAGGTGAGTCTGATAATTAAGGTTGCTTTTTTATATATATTTACTGGCAATAAATTCAGGTGCACTATTGGAAATGAGGGGGGGGGCTTGGTTGCACTGTGAAAATGAGGCATATGAATTAATAATTTTGAAAACTTAGGTATTAATTTTGTTTTCAGCTCCCAAGAGTAGACTTCAGAATCGTATGTTGTTCCATTTAGCACACAAGGTATGTATTTCAAAATATTAAATCAGATTTGGAAGTAGTTGAAGTATTTTGAAATCGAGTTCCCATCATGTGTCCCTTAAAATCTTATAAATACCCATCATATTATTTGTTTTCAGAGCAAGCAGTGTAATGCAAGGTACTTGGAAAAAAAGGAAGCAAAAGATGTTAGAGATAAGAGGGAAGTGGGGAGGAGAAGGAAACCTAACTAAATCTAAAAGCCTGCAGAGATTCTCAGTCATCCAGGTCATAGTTGTCCCAAAGATGCTTTTTCAGGAGGCAACTGGACTTTCTTGTTTTTTCTTTTTGCTTCTCATCCAAGAAGCTTCTTCAGCTCTGACAGGATAATGTGGAATGGAAGGGTTTATATTCCTTGCAGACAGCTGGTAATCTGCATCCTTTTAGCAGGTCATTGAACCACTTGGAGGTTTATCTGTGTCCTCGGGGTCACCTGAGTAGTGCTTCTGGTTTCTGTAGTCTGTAGTTCTGTAGGAGCATGTCTTCAAAAGAAAAAACAAAGTCCAGTTGCCTCCTGAAAAAGCACTTTTGGAACTAACTAAATCTAGTTGACACCAATACTCTAGTTGACACCAATACTATATTTCTCTGTACCATGGAGATTCTGCTACAATTAATTTATTCACTTTTTCTCAGCTTAATATATACATACTCATAATGCTATTCTGAGCTGCATAAAAATACAGCAACGTTTACACCTTCATCTTGGTATTCAAATTCTGAAAGGCTTGTTTAAGTGAGAAAGAAGTTCTCTAGGTAGAATGATGAAATGAAAAACTGAAGTACTAAGTAAACACAGAAGACAAAAGCCTGAAAGTTTCATGGTGACAAGAATTAAGATAACTAAGAAATAAATGACTCTTGTAGACTGCCTGAACTCTGGAAAAATTATTGGTTTCTAATGAAAGATGTTAGAGGAGAAATATGGGTAAATATTATTTTCAGCGGACAAAGTATTAGAATATGTGTAAGGCATCCACTTGTCTCTGTCTTTAAATCATATTTCCTTCTTAGTTTGGTGATGAGAAGAAACTGATGAACTTCCATCAGAATTTGCAGGATATAACAGAAGACCAGCTTAGTTTAGCATCTATACACTATATGCGATCTCATTATCAAGAAGCTATTGATATCTACAAACGCATACTGCTTGATAACAGGTTGGTTCAACTTGTCTCTATCTATTTAACAGATAATTCGGAGGGAAAGGCTAAAATAAATAATTTCATAGGGCTTTTTGATCTTGCAGTGTTTTAGCTATCTTTTGCTGAGTTTAAATATTGCCTTCTGAGATCTTTCTTTAAAATGTTACTGTAAAATCTTTAAATTTTTGATCCAGTAGTGACTTCAGAGTTTAGCAAACATACAGGGAATGTGGACACTTAAGGAAAAATGCTCATGAAGGTGCAATTATAGATTCATATTAGATGTTTGTGATTAGGATTGAGGCTGTTATTTTTATGAATATTTTTTATATTTGAACCTTGTGCAAATTTTAAATGATTTAAAAATAATTTTTAAATAATTGGATAACTCTAGCAGGACATACTTCAACCTAGTGGGGTTTTTTCCTGTTTAAATTAGATTCTGATTAAAAAAGAGAAAGACGAGAATTAAAATCCAAGTTGTTTGTATGAAGAAACCAATGGAGGAGAGAACACTGTGTTCACTATCTTGAGTCTCTCAAGAGAGCCATTTGTTTATCAAATAATTGACAGATTTATTTTCATTTCCTTTCTCATGAATTTTTCACGGAAAACAGCTTTTTCACAACTGTTGCACATTATATCAATCTTCAGTGAGTTATCCACTATAATTCCAAATTATTTTTCTTGATCAGTTAGAAACAACATAATATAAATTTATACCACAGTGTCCATGTTTTTTTCTGATGTTTGTTTTTTTAAACAAATGTAAAATTATATGCCCAGGATACTGGACAACAATTTTAGTGTTCCATTAGCTGAGAGTTTCACACCTATACCATAGATATTTACTTTATCACAGTTTGTAGCAAGATAAAGGTATTAATACCTTGTGCCATTCTGATTCTCATTGAAGTAGTAATGAAGGGAGCTGGATATTCAGGGTATTTTTTAATACTTAGATATATATACTGGGCTTTTCTAAATTTTATATCACTGAAACTTAGTTGAGTTTCATAAAGCAGTAATTATATTAATATGATGATGAACTTTCATTTGGCAGGGAATATCTGGCTCTCAATGTATATGTGGCCTTGTGTTACTACAAGTTGGATTACTATGATGTCTCTCAAGAGGTGCTAGCTGTTTACCTTCAACAGGTTCCTGATAGTACCATTGCTCTTAATTTAAAGGCTTGTAATCATTTTCGACTCTACAATGGGAAAGCTGCTGAGGTATTTTGTTACTATAGTTTAATCTCTCAAATCATTTTTCAATCCAAGTTTAAATTTTGCTATAACATTTCAGTATCTATTTTTGAGAAATGCAAATTCTTTGCAGTTTGTGTATAGCTACTTCTATTAGTTCTGATACTATGCAGGACAAACATTTTAATCCTATAGTATTTTGTATAATATGTTCATTTAACCAAAATGTTTATTCCTTTGGTTACCATTGTTAATAATATGACCTATTGTTTGTTTTTTAAATTTCTTTACAAACTACAAGGCAGAGCTTAAAAGTTTGATGGACAGTGCCTCAACATCATTTGAATTTGCTAAAGAACTCATTAAGCATAATTTGGTAAGTAGCAATGGGGTAGCTCATTTAATGTTACTTATGCAGATCATGTACATCATCAAAGTACTGTTTGGTCAGTTTGTCCAGAAGAGCACTTTATTGATTGGGCATGAGCTATGAAAGTTGCACTTATATTTACGGAAGAGTTCTTGAAAAAGAAATCCCATTTATGAAGAGAAAATAATACATTTATTACACCCCCACATACATACCCCCACACACCAATGCTTATTATATATTTCTTCATGGGCCTTTGATTTTGCTTTTGCTTACCTTATCGTATTCATGCACCATCATTAACCTATTCCTGACTTTTTTCTTTTCCTATCATGTTCAAATATTTATCATTTCTTCAAAAACCTTATGTGTTTTTGAAGAAATAATATATTCTCACCAGCTTCATTTTGATGTAATTTTTCAGATGTGTCATTTTTCAGATGATGTTATCTGTGTAAACTTGGTATGTTTTCCTCTTATGATTCTACTTATGATGATATTTTTTCTTGAAATTAACTTTTTTCACAAGCCAAAATAATTTAAAGATATATTTGTTTATTCCATGCACAATTCTTCCTTGTATCTCTTTTATTAGCTTTTCATTCCCTCCCTTATATACTGTTGTCGTCTTATTCTACAGCTACTAGATATTTTACAGCTTATTACCCTATTAATAACTTTAACTTATCTAAATCAATCATCTTAAGATGTCAGATAATATTCTTAGTTCTGCTTTCTTATTCATGTTGCTATTTGAAACATTCTTCTCTCACAGATCATATACTTGGTCACTTCTTACCTCTTACCTTACCTAAAATCCATGCTTTCTGCAAGGTCTTGTGTGTGATCCTTTTTTCCTTCTTATCAACTGTATCAAAGTTTTGGAATGTATACATAGTGGCTGTGTCTGAAAGTGCTGTATATATTGATAGCATTAAATAATAAAGATGTCACTATGATTTATGGGGTAAATATTTAATCTCTAAACTACAAAAGCAATGGAGTAATAAGTGACATATTTTCATCGTTCATGATAAACTGTCTAGTACAATAAATATATTTAAAACATGCATGGGATTAAATTGTAACTTGTTTGCTACAATACTAATACAGTGAATACTTCTACTTACAGGTGGTATTCCGAGGAGGGGAAGGGTCTCTCCAAGTACTCCCTCCACTGGTTGATGTTATTCCTGAAGCTAGACTGAATCTAGTCATTTATTATCTTCGGCAAGGTGAAAAGAATCTATATATCTCATTTTACATTTTTTATGTCTAAATATATTTTACATATTTTATATTCTGTTCATGTTTTTAGCAATGTTTTTCTACCAAATACAAAATATATGTACTTTGTTTTGAGGATTATTGGGGGAATATAGTTGCTTACTGTTTTTTATTTATGGTGCTTCATGAGCTAACAAATTATGTCAAGCAGGATATCCCTGGAGGAACATATGGAATTCTTTAAGGTATTGCAGACAGATGTTTATGTTTGCCATCTGTACTTCAAACACATTTTTGCTTTCAGTTACAAAGTCCTGTATAGTCCTATTCTTTAATGTCCCTTTTAAAGGAACACGTGATTTTTTTGCTTATGGCAATCCATTCAATTTCTTCTAATTCTCTTCTAATTTAGCTGACCTATGTAGGAACAAAAACTCAAACATCACTAACTTCGGCTATAACAATAAAAGAAATATCTAGTCCCTCCTCCCACCGTGAGATTTATTTTGAATAGCATACTTCAAAACCATATGTTTTGATCTTGGGCTGATCTTAGTTATTGTTATTATTCTGCAATTGTCACATTGAGCCTGATGTGCTATTAAATAAAATCCCCTCCCAAATGCTTTTCTCTGATTGTTTTGATTTGTTACTGTAATAAAATGTCTCATTTAGTAATTAAATACATCCTTTAAGACTATTTTAAGACTTAAAGAACAACATTATGCAAATATTTACCATCTTTTTTGTCAATAGATGAATAAAGTGTGGGAGAGGTATAGTATTATATACTATAATATTGTATACTGTATTGTATTATTTCAGATGATGTACAGGAAGCTTACAATTTGATTAAAGATCTGGAACCTGCAACCCCTCAGGTTAAAAAAAAGTTTATTCATTGTTGCACACTAGAAGAAATTATATTTGAAATGTTATAGGATAGAATTAAATTCTTGTACAGTCTTTTGCATTGCTTTGGAGTGGGCAAGGCACATGATTGCTCACTGATAAGTGGATCCTCCTTTCAATTTCTTTTAGTTTTCTCTTGTGATAATATTGCATAGTAACAGGCCACCAATTGTATAAAGTTAGCACCCATCCTTCTCCTAGAAGAATGAAATACTTTGAGAAATATTAAAAAGGAAGAATATATTTCCCTGAATGGAAAATAGAGAAATATGTTTTCTTAGAGGGAGAAAGCAACCCCCGCTTTCCTTAATAGCCCACAGAAGATGTCAGTACTTAAGAGATAGATAGCTATATTCATGGGCAAAAATTCCCTGCAGCAAAATTCCCTGCAGCAACAAAGGCAGAATGGGATTAGCCCTCACTCAAGATGTTAATTTGTCTCTTTAGCTTGGCATTTTGTAGCCCAAATATGCCCACCCACTTTCTGGAGAGCTTAAATTACCGCTCTGCTAAAGGGTTTCACTTTATGAGTAAGAGTAACTTGGCTGTTGATAGTTATCCTTGTATTTTAACTATTTTAATTCCTCAGTGTGCTCTGGCATCCTGCCTGGTTTGTAACTCTGGGTTGCAGGTATTGCTGAGGAAAAGGAAAGTATTCAGACAGAATGGTTTAAGTTTCCATGATGACTGTGACTCATTGATCTCCAGTGTGGATTCCCCCATGTCTAATCTAATGACTGGTATTTAGGGCAGATTTTTGCAAGCAAAGAAGCTTTTTGTATTTTTGTATAGGTAATCCTTGACTTACAAGAGTTATTTTAGCGACCATTTAAAGTTACAATGGCACTGAACATTTTTCACAGCATCCCCATGATCATGAGAGGGTGGGTGAGGCAAAGTGCCCCTCAACATAAGTGACAGCCCACTCAGTCACATGACCACACAGCCATGCCTACCCAGCCAGTCATCAGGGCAGAGAACCAATTGTTAAAAATTTTGAAGCCCATCACTGTATAAGATATACAATATACGTGGTTTAAGTTTTGAAATTTTATAATGAAAAACTTTATTAAAACAATGGACTTAAATGTTCCATTTAAGTGACTTTTATAGGTTTTTATGGATATGTCCATTTTCTAATTATTTCACTTATTTTGAATTCATTATTGTTACTATTATTATTTAAAATAGTTTCTTTAGCTGATGTATACTTTAAGAACCTGGAAGATGCCAAGATAAATTTCTGGAAGCTTGGTGGTTCAACTTAAAATATATGTTTGTATAATGGAATACACCTACAATTTTAGCAGAAGAATGAAATGGATAACTGATCAGCCTTTTAATGGTTTGAGTGCCTTTTACATTTAACTTGGCTTACTAGATACAATTAGAATCCATAAAGATTTGTATTTGCACTATAATCTGAATAAAAGAATTGCAAATTGCTTTAAGCTTTGGGAAACAAATTGCACAATTTAATTATTTTTTTAAATATTTTTAGGAATATATTCTGAAGGGAGTAGTGAATGCAGTACTTGGGCAGGAAATGGGTTCAGTGAGTATAACAATTTCTGATAATAGTAATTTATGAAGAATCCATAAATGGCCAAATTGAACACGGAAGCTGATTGAAATTTTAACTTGAGCCTTTCTTACATAAATTTCTTATGTTATTTAATTATAACTCTTAGGCAAACTAGAGCTACCGAGAAACAAAAAGGTTCATCTCACCCAATGCTTGGGTTCATCTATTTTCAAAAAAATAAAGTTTTACACAGAAATTTAAAAAACAATTATAACTGAATATGCTCATTAAGATCAAAACATTTTGGAAAGAGACAATGGAAAACAAAATGAACACAATGAAGAATGGAACTAGGCATTCAGGAAATAGAAAGGGAAAAATATTCATCAGTACAATAAAAGCCCTATTTCTATACTGTTCTTTTTCAGAGAGATCATTTGAAAATTGCTCAGCAATTTTTTCAACTGGTGGGAGGATCTGCTAGTGAATGTGGTATGTTTTAAATGTACTGTGTTCTTTTTTCATCAGACATTAATTCTATTAAATTTATTATGTGATTCAATGAAACTTATCTTCTGCATGTTACTGTTTGTATTTGCCAGTGACAAAGGACATTGGAAGCTCATGGCTTCTCTGATCATCCCAGACAAATGATTCTCCAATCTTTACTTGATAAAACCTTCAGTGTGGGAGTAGCCATAATTCCATGAGGCAGTCTGTTCAACTGCTTAATAGCTCTTATTATCAAGAAATTCCTCCTTACTTCAGGTTGGGTCACCTGTCAGCCCTTTAAGGCAGACCAGACCAAGAAAGAAATGTCACATGGGTCTTAAAGCTATATTTATTTTTATTAGAACTGCTATAGCAGCAGTCCCTAATGTTTTGGATGCCAGGGACTGGTTCCATGTAAAGTGGTTTTTCTGTGGATCCTGGAAGGCATAGTTTCACACAGTGCTGCATCCCACACATACATGGATGGGGCTTCACTCATGTGGCCCACTTCCTGGTAGGCTGTGGCCCAGTGCCAGTGGTTGGGGACCCCTGAGCTATAGTGCCAGAATATTACGAGTCTGAATATGCTTACCTCCTCCCTCACTTTATCTTTGTATGGATTAAAGAGGACCCTCTCTGAGGCAGCTTCTTGTGTCTTGGAATGGGTTCAACAGGCACTTGTCTGATTGTTTCCTTGTAATGGATCTCCCCTCTATCCTTTAAGGTATCTCTATGCCTTCTACAGGTTCCATCAGTTGGTTCTTATTCTACTGTTGGAAGCTGTGGGGAATAAAGTGATACCTTCTTCCCTATGACAGCTCTCCAGTTATTTGAAGATTGCTGTTCTGTCTTTGCTTAGCCTTGTATTCTTTAAGTTAAACATGTCTGGTTAATCTAACCATTTTCATAGACTTTAGCCTCCAAGCCCCTCATCATCACTGTTGCTTTTCTAGTCATTCTTTCTAGTCCTGTAGCATACTTCTTCGATTATGGTGACTCAAAATTGACATAGTACTCCTGTTCTCCTCTTAATCAATGCAGTGCAAAATGGAACTATCACTTCCTGTGATCTTGACACTATTTCTCTTGATGCAGCCTAATATTATATTAACTATTTGGTACCTGCAGCAGACTGGCTCATGCTTAATCTATGGTCTACTGGGATGATTAGTTTCTTCCAAGTATTATTGCCAAGCCAGTCTGGTGTTTGTTACTTAAGTACAGAAACCTACATTTTTGCCATTGGACTGCATTATATTGGATAGGGCCTGATGTCCAAATCTATCAAGACCCTTTTGAATCTTGAGTCTCTTTTCAGGTGTTCACAATTTGTCCTTTCCCATCCCCACTCTCCAGTTTTGTATCATCTGCAAACTTGATGCACATTCTTTCTATCTCCTCATTAAGTAAGCCATATTTGACAAGTTTGAAAAGCACTTGAGTTATTCTACTGCATCTCTCTCTCCATGTAATAGAACCATTAATGGCCACACATTGAACATAGTTGATCAGCTGCAAATCCAACTACTGGCAATAGCGGAACCATTCATTCATTGATGAATTTGATGAACAAGGAAGAAATATATCCATAGCATTCACATGGTATATTATTCTAGTCACTTTGTCAAAAAAGCAAT
Source organism: Pseudonaja textilis (assembly GCF_049901715.1). Taxonomy (NCBI): domain Eukaryota; kingdom Metazoa; phylum Chordata; class Lepidosauria; order Squamata; family Elapidae; genus Pseudonaja; species Pseudonaja textilis. Next base: position 45,268,773 of record NC_141994.1, read on the forward strand.
AAGATTTGTTTAGAATGATGTATTTTTAACAAAACCGTGCTGGCTTCTACCAATCACTTTACATCATAGTTGCTTGGTACCTTTCTGGACATTTTTTGGCACCTTCACTCATGCTAACATGAAACAGCAGAAGGAATAATGGTCAATAGATTTGATTAATCAAATCTACATCAGTGTCTACATCACATCCTGAATGTTGGAGACAACACACTTCTTTTTATACCTTGTCTGGTCTGTAGAGTACCACCTCAGTTCCTCTCAGTAATGAGTCACCTATCATCACATATGGCAATTCTTTGGAACAGCCATTGGATTCCTCACCTCAGTAGGAGCCAGAGCTTCTGCCCTTTCTGTCCTTGGAATGCTGGGTGAAACCATTATCCAGAAATCTGCTAGTTATCCTCCAGCAACAGACCTGAAATTGACTAGATAATTTCAGCTGTAGGTTCTTTAGGTCTTGTCAGTTTCATGCTGCCAGAACTCCTTTTCCAGGGCTCCTGCTTTCTTTACTGAATCCAGAAATACCTTGCTTTTCCTGATGAGCCTTAGTGTAGCCAGGCATGCCTTTAAACCATTTACTTTCTTGTACAACAATACAATGAGTTTGCAGTTGCAGTCTTCCTTGGTAGGACACAAGTGTGACACAAATCTTATTGGTCATCATGGTGTTGTATCCACGTGTATGACTTTCGGAAGGTGGTCCAGCTTCAAACAGCTGCTCCCTTTAGATACTTCCTTTGCCCTTGAGAAGAAGAAAAAACTCCTCCTCCTCCCATCTTATTCCTGCTGGAAAGTGAGTGGGATGAATCATTGTACTGTAATCTGGCTATTTATGATGGACTCTGTAGTTAGTAAAAGCAAGGTGAAGAACTTAGGTGCTTTATGCAGCCTATGCCTTCCCTAATCACCATGGAATCTGGCATTAAAAAAAATCTAATATTATGACAAACTTATTGATTGTTAAAGTGTTCAGAATGTTTTGCCTCTCTGAAAGCAAATTATAAGGGCTTATTAGTCATAACTTGAAATTCACGCAAGTAACTTCAAACTAATACATGAAGCAGATTCTAAGATTTTAACTTAGATAAGTATTTTACTTAGTTTTTGTTTGTTTTCTCTAGTATCTTTCTATAATGACTTAATCAATTTCAGATTGTTTCCTATCTGTCACCAAAGTAAAAAATATATATTGTGTCGCTTTCTGGCATCTTGGTAGTAGTTCTGAAAACAAATAAAGTAAGTGTACTCTCCAACATTTTTGCTATCCTCAACTCATTTGCACTCTTATTCTTCAGATACCATTCCTGGGAGACAGTGTATGGCTTCTTGCTTCTTTCTGCTCAGGCAGTTTGATGATGTCCTAATATATCTCAATTCAGTGAAGGTTAGTAAAAGTTACAATTGTCTTGTATACATTCATGTATGTCTGTTTTATTAGTATTTTAGAAAGTGGCTATGTACAAACATAATACTAGAGAAGAGAGGAAGACTATTTCATCAAGTGTCATAGAAAATCTGGTGATTTTTAATCTGGCTTTTAATCTGTGATATTTTCAGTGAAAATGTTGCTGTGGTACCAATGATTTAATTTTGGTCTTGTTAGAATCTATATTTGACTATGTGATTGATGCAATCTGGATATCATGGAAGTTTCTATAGCTGCCTCTTTCTATTGTCTCCTTACTGTACAATAGATAGTAAACATAAATATACTGGTATCTATGATGGTAAAATCTCAGTTTTATCATCAGTAGTAGTAACTGGGAGAGGGATCTTGGAGTCCTAGTAGAAAATCATTTAAATATGAGCCAGCAGTGTGCTATAGCTGCCAAAAAAGCCAACACAGTTCTAGGCTGCATAAACAGGGAATTGTGATCTGATTAAAAAATCAGATGGATTGTTTGGTCAGAACCCTATTTGGTCGCAAACAGAAGCGTTCGTGACCCGAGGTTCCACTGTACCACTTTATAATAATGCCTTGGTAAGGCCATACTTGGAATACTGCATATAGTTTTGGTTGCCACGATGTAAAAAGGATGTTGAGACTCTAGGAAAAGAGTGCAGAAAAGAGGACAAAGATGATTAAGGGACTGGAGGTAAAAACATCTAAAGAACGGTTGCTGGAATTGGGCATGTCTAGTTTAATGAAAAGAAGGACTTATAGCAGTGTTCCAATATCTCAGGGGGTGCCACAAAGAAGAGGGAGTCAAGGTATTTTCCTAAGTACCTGAGGGCAGGACAAGAAGTAATGAATGGAAACTAATCAAGGAGAGAAGCAACCTAGAACTAAGGAGAAATTTCCTGACAAAACAGTTACAGTAATCAGTGGAACAACTTGCCTCCAAAAGTTGTAAATGCTCCAACATGAAGTTTTTAAGAAGAGATTGGATAACCATTTGTCTTGTTTAGGGTTTCGTGCCTAAGCAGGGGATTGGACTAGAAGACCTCCAACTCTGCTGTTCAATTCTGTTCTGTTCTGTTCTGTTCTGTTCTGTTCTGTTCTGTTCTATTCATATGTAAAAAAAACAAACTTGACCTATTTTTAAGTCAGTCAGAGCCTTATCTTTATTTATTGTGTTTATATCTCACCTTTCAGCCAGGTTAGTTAGCAAATACAGTTTTCCCTCCCCTGTTCTCCATAACAGCACTCTTATGAGGTAAGTTGAGCCGAGAGAGAATGATTGGCCCAAAGTGAACTCTTGCAATTGACAGTGAAATAGAAATCTATGTTAGCTTGTTCAGCACCTGCATTGCATTAGCTTTCATATATTAGCCCTAGGAACTCTTATTTCTTTATATTTTTCTTTGCTGTAAACTACCTAGAGTCTTATGATTGAGATAGTTTACAAAAATTGTAAATAAATCTCTTTTAAATGCTTTGATTGGGATAGGTTAAAAAACTGTAAATAAATCTCTTTTAAATGCTTTGATTGGGATAGGTTAAAAATTTGTAAATAAATCTCTTTTAAATGCTTTGCATAGCCCTATTTTTTCATGAAATGCCAAGCCAAATGAAAACATATTCAGTCCCTTTACTTGCCAAATCTTCTTTCATTAAGGGATTCTCTGGCATTGGAGCAAAATCTGAGGAAGCAACTGGGGCTGGCCCTCAGATATAGTATGTAATGCCATCTTTGCTGTAATTGATTTTCCCATTTTCCAATTGAAAACTAGGTGTTGCCTTTAATTTACAATATTTGGTGTATCATTACTTTTAGCAACTAGGTAATAGTGCCTGGTAGGTTTTTGGTATTTGTGAAAGGAATGAAAAATTTGGCAACTAAATCAGATTAGAAGTTGAAAGCTCACAAAAACCACTTAATAAAATATACAGAGATGATCAAAATAGTACACAAAGGGTGATGCATTTGTGAAGACTGATGTTAATCTACACATGATGATTCATTATTTGATAATATAATTAATGTACTTAAACATTCCATACTGATTGACACTTAACATTAGTTGGCACCTTTCCATTTTCTGTGTTCTAAACCAGTATGTCTAGATAATGTTTTCTACTTCCCACACAGGTAAAGATATCAGCATAAAAGCAAACAAAATTTTCCACACCACAAGGAGACTGGTATTTTTCTTCCTAGGCTGCAACTTGGCATGAATATGGACAAAATGTTATTATAATATGATCTACATTCCCTTATGCAGCAATGATTTCATTTTATAATTTCTGAAATTCTTAATTATCATTTATGCTATTTAATATATGAGAATATACTGGTAATCAGTTCATCCATGGAAAATCTAAGAAATATAATACTGTATGTTATAGTCTTATTTTTTATTTTTTATTTTATTTGGTTTGTCAATTGCTTACAAGATAATAGGTATAAGTAAAAACATAGTTATGAATGCATGGATGCATATAAGAAAAATAAAAGAAACAATAGGACAGGGACGGTAGGCACGTTGGTGCGCTTATGCACGCCCCCTATGGACCTCTTAGGAAAGGGGTGAGGTCAGTAGTAGAAAATCTAAGGTTAAAGTTTTTGGGGTTTGGGGAAGAAACCACAGAGCCAGGTAGAGTATTTCAGACATCTGTTGCTGAGGTCGTAGTTCCTGCAATCAAGTTTGGTGCGGTTAACCTTGAGTTTGTATCTATTGTTTGCTCTTGTATTGTTATAGTTGAAGCTGAAGTATTGAGAGGTAGGACATTGCAATGTATGATTTTATATACTATACTTAGATCGGACCGAAGGCGGTATAGTTGTAGGTTTTCTAGGTCTAGAATTTCGAGTCTGGTGGCATAAGGTATTTTGCAACGAGTAGAGGAGTGGAGAACTCTTGTGAAATATTTCTGGACTTTCTCAACTGTGCTAATATCAGATACGTAATGTGGGTTCTGGACTGATGAGCTGCATTCGAGTATTGGTCTAGCAAATGTTTTGTATGCTCTAGTTAGTAGTGTAATATTACCAGAGAAAAAGCTACGTAAGATTAGGTTAACAACTCTTAATGCCTTTTTGGCTATGTAGTTACAGTGGGCACTAGCACTTAGATCATTAGAGATGAGTACTCCAAGATCCTTGACAGAGTTTGGATCCTCAACAGGGTTTTGACTATTCAGCCTGTATTTTATTTTCTGATTTTTTTTGCCAATATGAAAGACAGAGCATTTATTTGTTGAGATTTGAAGTTGCCATTTGTTTGACCATTCTGATACATAGTTGAGGTCTTTTTGAAGGGTGGCAGTATTGTCTGTGGTGTTGAATAGCTTTACATTGTCAGCAAAGAGAACGCAGTTGCTCTTGATATGATCACACAGGTCATTTATGTAGAGTATGAAAAAAGTTGGTCCTAGAACACTGCCTTAGGGGACACCACTGTTGACAGGTACAGAATTTGATAGGATGCTTCCAATTTTGACTATTTGTTGTCTGTTTGACAGGAATGCTTCTGTTCAGTTATGCAGTTGTCCAGAGATACCATAAGATTTTATTTTAGGAGTAGTTTGTCATGTACCACTGAATCAAAGGCTTTACAGAAGTCTATGTAGATTGTGTCTATTGCTTTGCCCTGATCGAGTTGTGTTGTCCATATGTTTTTTTCAGTGTAAGAGTTGCAGATTGCAGGATAGTTCTTTTTCTGAAACCAAATTGTTTATTAGAGAGTAGGTTGTTTGTCTCTAAGTGGAGGATAATGGATTGGTTAATAATTGATTCCATGACTTTACAGGTGATGCAGCCTAAAGAGATCGGTCTGTAATTTTCACACTAGGCTGGGGTCTCCCTTTTTGAAGATGGGGATGACCGTGGCTTGTGACCATAGTTTTGGCAAGGAGCTGGTGCTGAAAGATTTTTCAAAGATTATGCTTAGAGGTTCGGCTATGGCAGTGGATAGCTTTTTTAAGAAGTAGGCACATATTCTGTCCGGTCCAATAGATAGTGATGGTTTTAGATTGCATAGTGCTTTTTCAACCATGTCTTCTGTAAAATTGGTATGTATTAGATCATTGTAGTTGTCTGTGGTTCGACTAGGAAATACTGGACATGATACATTGCTGTTTACAAATACTGAGATCGAGGCAGTTGTTAAGTCTAGTATTGTTGGTTACTAGTTGTTCCAGTCCCAGGTCTGTTACAGCATTGTAGAAGGTTGCATATATGGGTTCAGTTTTACATTCGTTTAGCATCCAGTTAATGTGAGGTAGATTGAAGTCACCAAGAAAGATAAAAGTGTGTGGACAGGATGTTGCCCATGTCAGTAGTGAATTTAGCTTGTTTACATGTTCGATATCATAATCAGGGGCTCTGTAACATAGTAAGAATCGAAATGTGATATTTAAGGACAGTTTACAGACGATAGTCTCAGGAAGAGCAAGCTCTTGGGTAACTTGGATGGTTTTTAGATGTAAGGACTTTTTATAGAAGATAACAACACCACCTCCTCTACGGATTTCACGATCTGATCGGTAAACATGATAGTCTCTTACTGTGGTAATGGAGTCAGGGAGAGATGCATTGAGCCATGTTTCACATACAAATATGATGTCGAATTTAGTCATATTTAGTAAGGAGAAATTCAGGTATTTTATTCACAAGGCTTCTTGCATTGAGTAGCTTGCATTTAAGGCCAGTTGTAGTTGGAATTGAAGTAGTTAGGGGCGTGCGTGCCTAGTTTTGAGTGATGGTGGGTTGGATGAGGTAGGGTTGGATGTGGAGTTGTGGGTTGTGTGACTTACTTTTGATACAATCAGCACGGTAGTCAATGTAAAGATCTTTCTCTCCATTGTCTAGATGTCTTTTGAGTTCATTGTGGAGTTCACGGGATCGGATTCTTTGCAGTATGGATAAGTCTGGTCTTGAGCAAAGTTTTTTGTGGTTGGGATTGTTTTTTGCAATGGCGTTTATTGTATGAATGAATATGCGTTTGCTGGACTCATTTTTGCAAACAACTCTACAAAATTTTGGGGCCACCGAGCCCTCATTGTATTTGAACTCAGAGCCATCTCTGGTTATTTCAATGATATCTTCAGGAGAGATGTTGTTGGATTTGAGTTGCTTATGATATTGCGAACTTTGGTGATGTCATCTGATTCGTTGGTGTCTTCAAGACTAAATAAGATGGCAATTGGACCTTTCTGATCACGTTCAATGGTGTCTCTGATGAGTAAGGAGATAACATTTGTGGAATTGTGAAATTGTGGAATTATGAGGGTAAGATGTTTTGTTGAACTGGTTTGCTATGGCTTCTAACTTAGAAATTTGCTATAACAAAATGAGGAAGTATTACTTAATTTAAGTGTGAAAAAAGAGGTATAAAATCCGTTCTGACTTGGCCTGATGGACAGATTGCTTCAAATAGAACTTACTCTCTAGGTCATTCCTTTTCTGCCACAGAGCCTACCTTCTGGAGTAGGCTTCATGTAAAAATCTGTATTTCACAATGCCTCCCAGCATATAGGAAGGATGAAAACTGAGCTGTTTAGAAAATATGTAATGATTATCTATAATTATTAGGAGACATTTATATAAGTATAATTATGGGTAATTTAATATACTAATATACTACCAAGTTCTTTGGGAGTGTGATGGTATATAAATAAGTAAATGTTTCATTCTCTCTGTATAAGGCATTCATTATGAATTGTGGATTTATAGCTGTTTTGAGGAGACAAGCAAATGGGAAATTACATCACAGCAAGATTTTATATGCTTGGGGGAAAGGCAAAAGAAGTTCTAACTTATTAACTTATCCATCATATCTGTTCTAGTAATTCATATACTATGGTATTGTCAATTACAAATGAGAGCTGAAAATAGATACTACCTGTTAAATGTCATAAACCATTAAATTGTTTCTTTATTAAACATGCTTTATTTTTCAGAGTTATTTCTATAATGATGACACTTTTAACTTTAACTATGCACAAGCCAAAGCTGCTACTGGTAATACTAGTGAAGCTGAGGAGGTATGTATATGCTTCTTGAAAAGATCCCAGACAAGTTTAAAAATAGTCGCTGCTTACATTCTGTATCATAGTTTCTATATCTGACCTTTCTGAAACTTCAAGGATTTGTGCATCCTTTTTTAAAGAATGTGGAGGTTGTTGTGAATAATAGGCAATAACCTTTTAAGTATTCAATATATGCTTAACCCTATGTATATATACTCAGAAGGTAACAATACTAGACAGCAGCAAAATGTGTTTTTTTAATACTAGGAACTGTACTGAACCTTGTCTTGGGGTCACACTTCCATAGTATATGAAGTTAGAAAAAAACAAAAAGAGAATGTGGAAGATTGATTAATTGCTAATACAGTATAATTTATAATTAAAAATTTCTCATAATTACAGACAATATAAACAAAAACTTATTTATTGCAATGTAATAGCAGAATCTGATATTTTATTCATGTAACATATTGAGAAATAAAAGTAAATTGTCTGCTGCTGAAATTAAAGGATCTTATGGTTGCTATTTCCCTCTTCAAATTTAATTCTATGCATGAGTTGTACAACTGCAAAAGAATACTCTGTTTTGAAGGATGGATGCATAAATGCATGGATGAAAACATACAGCATAAGATATGCCCCATTTGTCCTTAACCATGCCTCAATAAAAGGGGCAGATTGTTCCAAATAAAATGGCAAAAAAGCTATTTTGAGATATTTGCTTATTTGTTGACTCTATAAATTGCTTAGAGAGGGCTGTAAAGCACTGTGGAGTAGTATATAAGTGTAAGTGCTATTGCTATTTCTAATGAAAAAGTTATGCCCGTTGAAGCTTAGTTTTTCTTTTAAAAGATCAACTTGAATTATCATTTGACAAAGTAAGGATTAAAGGTTAAATAACAATCTATATATTACATTAGAGCAGTGGTTCCCAAACTTTTTCAGTCTACTGCCCCCTTGGTGCTACAAACTCATCCTATGTGCCCTCCACCCAGTGGTAGGATTCAAATTTCTGTGGCCTAATTTGAGGGTGTGGCTTGGTCATGTGATTGGCTGGCATGGCTTGCTGGTCACATGACTGGGTAGGTGTGGTTTGGTGGTCATGTGACTGGGTGGGCATAGCCAGGTGACTTGCAAACAAGTGGTCCTCACTTAATGGCCCATTGTTTAGAAAGTGTTCTAATTTATGACTCGCCTTTCCAGATATACTTGACCTGTTTTTGGAGTTTTGACAGTCATGCACACACATACACACACACTCCTTTCTAACCCTGCTGGAGGAGGTCATTGGACTAGAATCGGCAAAGCATCTCTGATGAGATTCTAGTAGTGAATAAAATGTAGTCAGAGATGCTTTGCCGATTATTGATTTGTTTTATTTGTATCTCTTTATTTTATGTTGCTGAATTGCATTGACATGTGTGTCCCTTCTTGTGCACAATCCAGAAGCTTTTGTGATTCTTTGCAGCAAAAATTACCGACCTCTGGCTTTGCTCTATTATCTAGTAATTTTGGGGAAAGTAGAGCAAAGCCAGAGTGGGAACTGAAGTCCACACAAGTTGCCAAGATTGAGAAACACGGGTTAAATATATCAACCCAACCATTCTGGTTTAGAGTTTAGCATGCTGTTTGATTCTGGCTTAGTCATGGCTAAGATCTTCCTGCTCCTTAATGCAGCTGCCCCTCTGCCCCTTCTCCAGCCCCCTGCCCCAGTTCTTTCTTTGGCATCCAATTTTGCAATGCCAACCTCCCCGGAGCAGCGATGCAGCCGACTTCACCCTCTTTGCTTCAACCCAAGGTCCACTTCCATCAGGCCAAGCAAGGGGAGGTACTCTGCACATGCTCAGAGACTCCCAACTTCGGAGAAGCATTCCGCCCATCTTTATGCTCCACCCAGGAGGAGGAAGGCATGTGGAAGCAGCCCAGACTGGCAGAGGCCGAGGGAACGATCACTTGGAAACAAAGCAAGCAAACAAGCAAGCACAGGGCTCGGTCGGAAGAACCGGGCTGCAGAGGGAGGCTAGGTTCTAGGTCCAGGACAGCCACGTAGAGCTGAACCGAACCGAGCCACGCGCCTTGGAGAGCTGTAGCTGTACCCACCTGCATCCTGCACGCAAGCCCAGCTGGCTGGAGAGGTGGAGGCCGGGTGGGCGCTGTGCGCTCCCTTCTTCTCTGGGGAAGGGGGCCCTAACGCCGGACCACCCACCCCTTCCACTGTGCACCTTGGGAGGGTTTTGCTTTTGGGCCTTCTGGTGCGCCTCCGCCACTTCCACCAGAGAGGGCAGCCTGCAAGCTAAGGTGCCCCCTTTCCACCACCTCCCACCTCTGTCTCACTCCCAGGCTTGGCAAGGCTCACCGCACAGGGGTTCTGCATTTGAGGCGCCGGCTACGGAGTGATGAAACAGTCAATGGGCTGCGTAGCCGGCAGTCAGTGAGCCTGTGGGGCCGGCGCCTCGAACGCCCCCCCTTGCCTCTTAGTGCCCCCCTGCCAGCCCCCTTGCCTCTTAGCGTCACCCTAAGGCATCCCACCGCTCCCAGGGGGTGGTACCACCCACTTTGGGAACCACTGCGTTAGAGTTTTCAGAAAACAATCTAGAATCATTCCCAGACTTAGACATGTTTTGATCCAGGCTTTCTAAACTGCTAATTGTTCCCATTCAAAAGAGCCATAAATATTAGGACTATAAACTTCCTTTTTTACACCTCTGCTTTTGTATTATATCTCTGCTACAGAAATCCTGGGGGTCTTTTGATAAGGCAAATTATTGAATAAATAATTATTGAATGAATTACTTTTTTTACTTAAGAGAAAACTATATTTTCATGTCTTAAACTTTTATAGCTGTTGAATCTTTAGAATGACACACCCTGATTTGATTGAGGGCATGTATTGCAGAACTACATTTAATGTGAACAGAAGCTTAGTTTTCTTTGTTTCCTCTCAGGTGTTCCTCCTGATTCAAAGTGAGAAAATAAAGAATGACTTTGTTTACCTCAGTTGGCTAGCACGCTGCTGTGAGTCACTCTGCTCTGTTATAAAATATGTATTGACCTAGTAATCTCATCCCTTAAATTATTTTAAATGAAATTAAGTATATGTAAATTTAATTACTTTTTAAGCTAGAAAGTTTCTTTTCTTACAAATTCTTTTAAAAACCAATTTCCCAAGGTTTAGAGTTGAAATTTATGCTTTGAAGATAGGCCAGTTCTTTAAGATAATTTATAGAAAATGTTGTCCCCAAAGTGCTTTTTCAAAAGGCAGTTAGGACTTTGTTTTTCTTTGAAGACATTTCGCTTCTCATCCAGGGAGCTTCTTCAATCCACTCCAAAGAGAATAATCAAGTCTCCGATAGCTTCCTGAATGTCATCAGGGTGTGAGATGTCATCCCACTCTGTGGAAATATTCTAAAGAACCGGTGACTAACATATCACTAACACAGTATTCCAACTGTGTGAAGCCTTCACAGTCCAGGAAAAGGCCCAAGTGCCGCACTAGATGTGCCTTTGCAAAGAATCCTTTGGCCATAATTGCCATGGTTGTAGATAATCTATCTCCTTCAGGATCCTCTATAGTTGAAGTTCAATCGTCTTCTCAACACCTTAAAGGGAAGAGTGCGGATAAAAATCATCACGGATTGTTGGGTCCAGCAATAACTTCTTGAGGAGGGGATAGTGTTGTTAGGTTGTATATTTTAATTGGTTTTAGAACTATTTTTATAAATTAACATCAGTACCTATAGTCTCCAGACAGAGTCACTTTATAAAAATCTTTCTATGTGTTATATAAATAGTTATCGGTACCATATTAAGGTTTTCCAATAAGTAAATGGAATATTATTACATTTGCTCTATTCACCTAAAAAAGCTCTATAAGCAGGACCTTAGAGGATACTGAAAACTGCATACGTATGATGTTACAGAACTGCTTTGCATGGAGTTTCTCATATATAATTAAAGTATTTTATCATTAAACATTGGTATCTGTTTACACATCCTTTTAAATATTTAGAAGTAGACAACTGGAACTTCCACTAACCATAATATGTAGACTTATTCTGAAGTAGGTTTAATGCCAACATAGATATTATATATTGTATTCATAGATCAGAAAGAAGAAACTGATAGTGTAAATTAGGAAGGTAACTGACTTTATTTTCACATAAAAACTCACATGTATGATCTGTTCAAATGCTCAGTCTACTGTCGCTCAAACTGAAACTACCCATGATAATCTAGAGCTCATTGTCATATAAAACTTTTGGGTTGGCATATATTTTTTAAAAATCGTTTTTGTAATTTTCCAGTTGACTTAATTGGTGTGGCTATGTTACTTCTCAGCTCACCTGAACAACCAATGTAAAGAACAATACTGCTGAGTAATATGCTTATCCAGATCTAAACACTGTGAAGCAACATGCCTCTACTAGTTCTAACTTTCTGGTGATTGCAGATATTATGAATAAGAAACCAAGATTAGCCTGGGAACTCTACCTAAAGATGGAAACTTCAGGAGAATCCTTTAGTCTTCTGCAACTAATTGCAAATGACTGCTACAAAGTATGTTGTCTTTAATCTATTTTCCTTCACTATCTAAATCAATCCTGTAGAATTATACCTTTTTTTCTTCTCAAGCCATGTATTTTTTTTAATAAATTGACTTCTACACTTTTCTGTTGTTAAATCCCATTTCTTACAATCAGAAGTTATATGATATAGGCCTTATAAAGCAGTTTGTTAGTTTGGAGTTTTTATGATGCAGGAAGCTGTCTCAAGAAATAAACCGTGCTGACTACTTTTCCTATGATCATACTGAGACATCTTAAGAAAATTATTTTTGCCTTTCACTGACTAAATCCCTTGTGCATGCACCCCGCCCGTCTCACCCATTCTTGGATTCCAGGTTGGTGCAGGAGGCCTCCCAAGCCCAAACTGGGTGTGGGGGGTGCGCGCACACACTTGAACCCCCAAAATGCAACATATGCCCTGCCCCCACGCATGCACATGCACTTCCCCACATGCATTCCGCCCCCACACATGTGCAGCAGAGACCTGAAAACCAGCTGGTTGGTGGGAGGTGCGTGCACATGCGCAGTGGAGCTGGGCTGGGGTGATGGTAGCATGCCCACAGAGGGCTCTGTGTGCCACCTGTGGCACATGTGCCATAGGTTCGCCATCACGGTGCTAGTGGCCTGCCCTGTAAGTGTTGGTGGGAATAATCTTAGTGGTTTCCTGATTGAGCTGTTTTTATTAATAGCTTGTTTGGCAGTTCCTTGATTAGGATATTGTTTGCTTCTTGATTGTTGGTCAGATCTAAATCTTGATGTTAATCTCTCATCTGGATGCTTCTTGGTGAAGAGGCGTTTTGGTTCTTTTCTTTCCTTTTCGCTTTTTGATTGTCTTTTTGGAATGGTATGTAGAAGTTGTTTGTGTCTGTATGCTTGTTGATGCCAGATTTGTCTGGAATTATCTAGTGTTTTTTAGACTTGGCTCGGTCTCGGATGCTCACAGTTTCCAAGTTGAAACTATGCTTAAGTCTGTCCATGTGTTATGAAATTAAGGAGTTTTCATCATGTCATCTGACTGCTAGTTTCTCATGAACCTGCTCTGCTAGTCTTCTACTGGTCTCCTAGTCTGATAATAAAATGTCTGCAAGAAAGCAACCAAGCTCAGAGAACACCAAGAGCTCCATAATGGTTCAACATTGAGCTACAAATATTGTATCAATAAATAATGTATGACATTGGAAAATATTTATTTCTTTAATTTGAAAACAAAGCCATAAATTTTATCTGGCTTTCAAATCATGAACAAGAAAAATTCAGTGTCATCATTCATTCCTCCTTTTATGTTCCTATGTATTCAAAATTTGTTTTATGCAGTGTTTCTGCCTTAAGCACGTACCTTTATCTTCTGCACAGATGGGCCAGTTTTATTATTCTGCTAAAGCTTTTGATGTCCTTGAAAGATTGGATCCTAACCCTGAATATTGGGAAGGCAAAAGAGGAGCCTGTGTTGGTATCTTCCAGATGATTGTTGCTGGCAGAGAGCCTAAGTATATACACTGAATTTCTTTCTACTACTTTGGAATACTACTCTGGCTGTTTAATATTATAGTATTGTTGGTTTGTTACTGAATACAAATGCCAATTAGAAATGCCAATTAAGGAACACAAGGCCTTTAAGCTTTGATTCCGGTAAATTGTGTATTATGAATGGAAGCCTTACCTTCATTAAAATACAGGTAGTCCTCAAGTTAAGACAAAGTTCGCTTATGACAATTCAAAGTTACAACACCTCCCAAAGTGCTTACAACCCAGTTTCAAAGTCATGTGTGTTGTAACACCATGGTAATTATTCAGGGGGAATAAAAATAAAAATGAGTAAGTTTCAAAAATTAAAATTAGCTGGTCAACAGAAAAATCCCTGATTAAAAAAGGCAATTGCATAAAAGGCATCAGAGGAGTTAAAGAACATTCTTATGTCACATAATTTCTGGGAATAGCCATAAAGAATGTCCTTTCTCATGTACAGGTTCTTCTTAATGTTTCTAACTAGAAACATCTGTATATAATCAGCAAGATTGACATGCATTTTTAAAAAATGGTATTACTGAAGCTAAACCAAACCTAAGCTGCCCTCACTATTAATCTGCCTGATGTCCCAAAAGTGTTTTTTCAAGAGGCAATTGGTCTTTCTGATTTTTCTTTGAAGATGTTTCGCTTCTCATCCAAGAAAGTGAAACGTCTTCAAAGAAAAACCAGGAAGTCCAGTTGTCTCTTGAAAAAGCACCTTTGGGACAACTGACCTGGATGACTGAGAATCTCCATAGACATTTAGACTGCCTGAGGTTAGATTTTTTTTGAACCTTAACTATATCTCTGATCACCAGAAGCAAATAATTCCCAGGAAAACAAACATTTCCAGACATATTTTGTGACACAATATCCCATGAATTGTATTGAAGACCAATTGTACAATTGTCAGACAAGATTATAGTGGACAAATTACCTGAACCCATTAAAAGATGTTTATAACTACTAATAAGCATACTTGTATATGCTGCCTTGGGCTCCTACAAAAGGTGGGATATTAAATAAATGCGTGTCTACAAATAAAAAGGATCCTGGACCATCCTTAAATGGTGAACCTGGATCATCCCCAAACTTTATCAATGAAAGTTTTCGTCCAGACAATTTTATCTCGCAGTGACTGAAATCATACACCCATGTTGTTTCCTTTGCAACATTAGAAAGGGAGTGCTGTTGCCTTCTTCGTGATTTTTTTTTTACTTCCCAGTTGACCAATATGGAACCAATATGCAAATCGATATAATTTTTAATCATTACTTCCTCCATTTTCCTACTTCATGCTCCAGGCTAAGTGTAGAGTTGTTCTCATAATGCTAACCAAACAGTAATTAAATTAAATTCTACTTTATTGTCACAGTATTAATCATAATAGATATATCTGCTCTTTTGGCAGAACTTCATCCTACATTGATGCTTTTGATATAAAATTTCTTTCTCTCTGTACTGTATTCTAAAATTGAAAATTTTCAGAATGCAGAGCAGAGGAAGAAATTTTACATTCAAGCGCCAATATAGGGTGAAGATAGGAGAAATCAAATCAGCATTATGGATAGCCACTTACTCCTATTGAATACATAATAATTTATGAGGCAGAATTTTGGGCTTCTAGTTCCTATAAAATGTGAAATATCATTTTTTCTGATTCCTATATGAAACTTTATTTTATCCATTACGGTGAAATCAGAGAAATTTAGTTTCTAGCAATTGGACTGAAGAAAATACTCCAAAACACTTCAGGTGTAACATACTTAGACGTTCATAATATTGTCTGATCTATTCTTTCTCTTAAAAAATCTTTATTTCTTTGCTTTTAGAGATACTCTAAGAGAGGTAATGCATCTCCTGAGAAGTACAGGCAACCCCCAGGTAGAGTACATTATACGTATAATAAAGAAGTGGGCTAAGGAGAATAGAGTTCCTGTTTAAACAGTGATCAAGCGAATGGAAGTCTGCCATCTATATTGTGCCCGGCTGGAATACTGTGTCATTTTGTAGCAATACAAAGATTATAAAAATACAAATCTATTTATTTTTACATATATTTAAATGTCTTTCATGAAAACTATATGTCATGTATTGTGAGGAGAATCTTATTTTGATTCTATTATACTTCTCCCAAATTTTATTTTATGTTACTATTACTGTTGTAATATTAGTTGTATGTATTAGCTTTAATCTTCACAATCTTTTCACTGTGTGACAATCAGTACTTTTTGAGACAGTTCAAAAACTTGCAAAATACTTATTTTCCTGGGTCTTGTTTGGAAGCAGAATATCAAAAGAACTCTAGAATTAGATTTCAGATTTTAGTTATAAAAGTTCCTCACAAAGAATCCGAAGCTAAACATTTAAAATGGAACACAATAAGACAATGATAACCCGATTTTGATTATGATCTAATGGACATATGGAAAAGTATTGTAAATAAATAATGTTCCACTTTCATTTGCATAAAATATTACTGTTCATATCTTCATCTGTTTCTATATTTTTCTTTCTGATTAAATTAGGGCTGTAAACTTGTCATTCTGTGATGAAATGCATTGGGAAAGTTAAAAGTTGGTTTCAGAATATATTTAATGCCTAAGGAAAAATGTCTTAAGATAAAAAAGAACATTGGAAATCCATGATAGAATATATGCTTATCTACTTGTACATGTTCTATGTAAATAATATAAGTTGATGCTGTATGTTCATTCTGGAGCAAAATTCCAAAATAAATTCATTTATAAAATCACTTGTGAATTCCTTTTTATTCTTTGGGGATGCCATATGGCTAGGTTTGGGGTTTGGTTAGTTTTTAAAATTCCTTTTCTTTTTGTATTAAACCACTCAAGGCCATTTTAGAATTAAGCAGCATATATCTTGCAAAAATAAATCCATTACATGTATTACTTTATATAATTGGAATGATTTTACATAGTTAAAGCAAGAAGCTTTGTGCCTTTCAACTTTGTCTCTGAAATTAGATATTAAAAGGGAAAAAAAAGAGCTAACTCTAGCTTCTGCTTTGTCTTAGCATCTGAAATGTTTTACACCAGCTCATATTTAAGTTTTGCACTGTACTAAACAAGAACATTAACACTTTTTAGGATGGAAAGTTTCTTCGAATTGCATCTTAAAAACAAATAATGAAATACGGTGTTTGGTAATTAGTTCATGCCATGTTAAAGGAAACTGGTATTAAGATGGGAAAAAAATCATGCACCAAGGATAGAACGCTCACAACCTTTTCAGGTACTAAATGGTTTTTATGACCATCTTCACTTGCTGTAAACTAGAAAAAAAAATATGAACAGGAATGACTAGGCACTTGGTAGCTGCCATATTAGCGCCGCGTTCCTGAGGAAGTTAATTCTTGTCCGGAGACACACAACAGCAAAGAAAAGTGCTCGTTCGGAACTCCGCGAAGACTTTAAAAGTCTTACGCTAGTTCGGCGTACGCATTTCCAAGGCAACTGTGGGCGGAGCCGTGTCGTCTTCAACGTGCGATCGTGGTGACGTACTAAAAAACACCCCACCTAATCTAGAACAACAATGACGTTAGCAGCGCGTCTGTGGAGGATTCCACCTTTGCGCATGCGTGCCCTAGTAGCCTGCTTCTATTTACGTGGGGGGGCTCCAAGATGGCAGCGATGTTATCGGCAAGGAGAGGCTAGTGGGGAAGAGGGGAGGTACTCTGACCTGGTAAAGGGGGAGGGAACGGGCGGAGGAGGAGCTGGGGTTGTGGGTGGCGAGGTTGGGTCACCGAACAGGTGGGAAGGGGGGTGGGGGGGTTGGATGATGGCGGAGCCGCGTCGGGTGCCGTTCATTAGTCTGTCACCCGTGAGGCGACGAGAAGGTGAGTCTCCGGTGCTAGAGCGAGAGACTGGAGGGGCCCGCGAGGCAGAGCAGCCATTAGCGCGTGAGGGCCTGCAACTACCAGATCAGCAGGAGCACCACCATCACCACCTCCCCTATGATAACAGTCGGGTAGAGCCGCCATCGCAACCCTTTGAATCTTGTCCTCGGCCAGAGTCTCATCCTGTGTCATTACCGCGGGAGATCAGTCGGCCTGAGCTGACACCAAAGCCACCTCAGCCGCCACCCCACCGAGAGTCCCCAAGGCCAGAACCGCCGCCGCCGCCGCCCCCTCATCAGCAGCTAAATCAAGAGAACAACCGACAGGAATCATCGCCGCCACCACTGGAGCAGACGGTTCGCTTTGAGTTGATCTTGAAAGATCCCACGGAGGAGAGCTGCGTGGAGTTCAGCTATCCCGAGTTGCTCTGGAGTGGCAAGGCCCGGGTACTAGACCTGCAAACACTCGCTCTTCTCTATCTACCCTTTCTGCCTCCTGTTCTGTCAGTTTTGTCCTATATGGTTCTGTTAGCATAGTCCTTAGCTTGAGTGCTGGAGGAGGAGGAGGAAGAGGGAGAGGGGTATAAGGAGAAAGTAAGGGGGTTTAGCATTAGAAAAAAACCCTGTCAGGATGGATATAAGACCAAATTGCTACTCTGATTCAGTCAAAAGATGGTGAACCTATAAGAGCTGGATTTTCTACTGGTCTTTGAAGACCATTCAATACAAAAAGAGCCCAAAGCAAGTAAATATACCTGTGTCAGAAATATTTTGTTATAGTAAATTAGTTTTTTGGTTATGAATAAGCATAAACCTATGGTTTTCATTTGCAGTGTTCTTTCAATAAATCATTACAAGTACTGTTATGCCTGAGCATAGTTTAAACGTTGTAGAGATTTGAAGATTTATAAAGCAGTGGTGTAAAGGCAAGCAAAAATAGGTATTTGTTTTTTACAAATTCAGGATATTGGGAAAACTAGTTTGTTGATATTGTTGTAAATAGTTTGAGTAAATTTGTGAGAATGGTTTGTTTGTAAGTAGCCATTAGGATGAAAACCTGAGGGTTCAGGTTAAAAAAATCAATCTATATTGAGATTGATTATAATTATGTAAGTTATTAAAATCTTTTAGATATTTTTTTTTCTTTAGATCTCAGTATCTTGAATCTGTTGTATAACTTTTGAATGTGATATTAAAAGATATTTGCAGGAGATTGGGGAACATTAAAGACCAGTAAAATGTTTCTTTGAAATAAGAGAGAGAAGCTGATGTTAGTAATAAAAGAAGCACTATGTATTAATGAAACTGTTAGATATCCCTTCAGTCTTCATAAAATATTTTTATTATGTTCCCTTTTAATATATGTAAAATAGAGGTGGATATCTAAATTACTTTAATCTCAGATTATCACAGTAGTAAGCCTGTACTACTGCTTTGTTTAGTCCATATTGAGAAATTTTAGCACCCTAAATATTGGTGATATTTAGATTGCTAAATTTAGGGATATACATCTAAATATTGTTGGATTGCATTTCACATTGGCTCTTACTTTTGGGCAATTTAGGGCATTGGGAGATGGATTTAACCACTCTAGGCTGTGTTGCCCATTTTCAACTGAAATTGATGGTTACAGTAGTACTCTAATTATTTCAGTGACTATTTGCATTATTTTGCCTACTTATAGTAATTCCTACTTTTGATCACATTTTGGTGAATTTAGCCCCAATAATGCATTTAGAAATGTTGGTGCAGCCTAATTCATAGCAGCCGAGGCCTTATGCCAGAGGTGGGCAACTATGGCCCCTTTATGACTTGTGGACTTCAACTCCCAAAATTCCTGAGCTAGCATGGCTTGCTCAGGAATTCTGGGAGTTGAAGTCCATAATTCATAAAAGGTCCATAGTTGCCCACCCCTGCCTTATGCAGTGTTTTTATTATTGTTTTGAGAAATGGGCCATCTCTATTTGTAACACACACTCCCTTTTATGTTGCTAAGAATCTAAAGTTAATTGAAATATTCTAAATTATTTTTTCACTTACAGGAAAGTTTACTATATAAACAAAGTGATATATTATTTTACTATTTGTGGATTAAAAATAGAGCATTGTAAAAAGATGTCATTGAATTACTGACAATTATTTTTAAGTGTTGACAAGATCTGATCTGTAGCAATTTCTACTATACTACATAGTAATACTCAATACTATTATCAAAATTAACACTATACTTAATATTTATCATTAGGAAATAACTTTTTCTGTGATTTTTTTAAGCAATCTGTTTCTCTTTGTATGTTGTTGGTTGGTATTAAGAATTCTACCAATTGTCCCTCATCCTCCTTCTGCTGTTATAATATGAAATGTAGTACAGATAGTCCTTAACTTATGGCCACAATTGAGCCAAAATTTATGTTGCTAAGGGAGATGTTTGTTAAGTGAGTTGTGCCCCATTTTACGACCTTTCTTTCCAGAGTTAAATGTATTATTGCAGTTGTTAATTTAGTAACACAGTTGTTAAAAGACTCTGGTTTCTTCATCGACTTGGCTTGTCAGAAGGTTCCAAAAGAAATCACAACCCCGGGACACTGCTACTGTCACAAATATGAGTCAGTTGCCAAGGATGTTAATTTTGTTCACATGACCATGAAGTTACAGCAACATTCATAAGTGTGAAAAATGGTCGTAAGTCCCTTTTTTAAAATGTCGTTATAACTTTGAACAGTCACCAAATGAACTATTGTAAGTCAAGGATTACCCATATCCTCTTTTGCTATATATTTTTTCTTTTTGTTGCTATAATTTATCCTTTTCTACATGGAATTGTTCTTAGATTGCTGCAGGCCAACATTAAGTTCATAGTAATTTGGATGTTTTGCTTGAAGGTATATTTCATTATTGTGAGAGTTGTATTAAAAGGGATCAAAATAAAAGCAAGTAATGATAATATCTGAATGCAAATATTCCCATAATTATTCAAATCACATTTTGCAGAATCGTTAGTCTCATATATCTAATATTATCCCAGGTTTAAGAAAATAGGTCTTCATCCTGGGATAATAGGTAAAATAGTCAACAAATGAAAAACCTAGGTGAATACAAAAAATGGTACATAAGTAATAGTGTATCCCTAAGTATAATTTTATCCAAGTGCATTTTGTTCTTATGCTGTTCTATCTATTTCGGAAGGTGAGACTACTGAACTTTTGTAAAGCAATAGACATCCAAATACCATACTATTATTAATACTACTATTACTAGTTCAGAAGAGTTCAGTTAGTTTCATGCTTGTGGAATTGATTCATGTGGAAGTTCCAAATCTGTATTTTTTTTCTTTTCTCACATAACAAAAAATGACAGTGTGATTATCATGAAGTAAATATTTAAACATATTTTTTATATCTATATATTGTTTTATATTAGGAAGGGTAAGATAGTTGTTTTATTTTAAGGTTTAAAAAGTCGTATTTGGTTTAAATAAGATAATTTATAGTATCTTTAATTGCATGGCTGGGCAACCTGAATCCTCAAAGCTGCTTGTGGTCCAGAAATCTTTTGCTGCTCTTAGAGTCCATACATTTTCACAGAGATAAAAGAAGAACATGAAATAATATGATTAAAGAAAAGAATACGATAAGACAGTAGAAAAACCATAGGTTAGTGATTTATGTGAGTCAAATGTGACTGGATTCATATAGTAAACCATGGTTTAAGGAGCAGTAAATTAATTTAAAGCCAATATTAAATTATTGGTAGTTTAGTACAATTTGTAAATAGCCATAGAGCCATAGGGCTTATTTTTTCTACTTTGATGAGAAAGCAATTAAAAGAGATGGTAAGCAACATCTAGTCATAACATAGTCACTGATCCGCAAGATTGATTCTAATTCAATAGATCATTGTTAAACACTCTTTAACAGTTTAATGATTGACTACAGCCACTGAATTTACATTTATGTGCTTGGACAATGAGAAGGGCACATCCTTTCTTTGAAGTACGGTTATATTCTGTTTAAAACAATTCAGCTGGGGATTAATCTGGCTTGTTTCAACAAATAAGGTTTTAATATATTAAACTATGATAAAGATAACTATCATAGTTTAGCATACTTAGCATAGATAATTACATTTGGAGTACTGTGTCCAGTTCTGGAGACCTCACTTAAAAAAGGTATTGATAAGATTGAACAAGTCCAGAGATGGGCAATAAAAATGGTGCAAGATCTGAGGGGGGGGGGGGAAAGAGAGATTGGAGGAACTGAATATGTACAGCCTGGAGGACAGAAGGGAAAGGAGGGACATGAGGGGGGACGTGGTTGAAACCTTTAAATATATTAAGGTTGTAAATAAGGTTCTAGAAGGCAGTATTTTCAATATTAAAAAAGCAATATGGGGGCATAGCCTTAAACAGGCAGAAGGCAAGTTCACAAGTAATATTAAAAGTATTAATTCACAGAAAAGAGTAGTGAAAGGTTGGTGCCAACTTTCTGTGGAGGTAGTTGGGTCAATTAACAGTAACTGAGTTTAAACATTCTTGGGATAAACATGTCCATCGTCCAACAAAAATTTTTAAAAAATAAAGTAATTAAAAAATCTCAAAGGGCAGACTTGGACCAATAGATCTTTTTTTGCAATCAGGTTTCTATGTTTCTAAATAGAAGTGAGAAATAGTTGCTTTGTATCCATATCTAGTGGAAAAACTCAGTACCTTTCTAACAGTATAACAGCCCAAGGCCCAAACTAGCATTTTGTTTCTGGTAATGGCAAACCAGATCTTTCTATGATGAAAGGCAGAAAATACAAATGTATGTGTCTCCTGCCTTGATCTAACATGTAGTATTTGGAGGTATAAAAGTTCCAATGTAGAAATAAGAGTAATGGTTATCCTTGATGGCCTAATCTTTCAATGGTACTTTGATATAACCTCTGAAGTGCCTGATTAAGTTTTAGATTAAAAATCACTAAATTATGTTGGGTCTTGATTCATTTAACATGATAATGAAGATGTATTATAACCCATAGCCATGTTTTGTTGCTATCCAGTTGCTTCTTTTTGTGAGGTGTGAATAAAAAAATAAGATCAAGATAAAATACAACATTGAGCTACAAAATTTCTAGTGGCGGTTCTGTTTCTTTAAAAAGAAGCAGCAGCTAGGGAAGGATTAACTTTTCTATTCTGCATGATTACTACTACATCTGTAAAATTGGAAACAATGAACAGAACTGTGGTTCTGTTTCCTTTTAAATTAAGGCGATTGAAACAGACATTTGGAGGCATGAGAAGAGAGGATACAATTTTGACAGCAATTTGTGGTGATCTACTGGATCCCACATGAATAATTTCATGTTTTGGGGCAGTGGATGAGTCAGTCATGTACTAATCTAAAGAAGTAAAAACTTACATCTCTTATGATGCCAGTTTAGCTTCATTCAGCTGCATCTCTAGTTGTCCTTGCTATACCGCATTAGTTGATCTCTTTGCAATAACATCCAGTGATAAATAGAAGAGATTAGCCAAAGAATCTCTATTTTGCCCATAATATTTTGTGAATATAATTTAATTTACTGAATTTAGCAACATTTAGAAGTAATCTTTCTTTAATGTAGTTTCATGCAATTAGATCAGAAGTAATTGTGATGCTTTTTATTTAAAAATACTTTATATAACCTCCAATAGTTTTGTAGCCATTTTTTTTAATGGCTCTTGCCTGCATAAATGCAATATTTGAAATGTCATGTAAGAAGTAAGAATGCCAATTTAAGTATTTCAGAATCATTTAGTGTGCTGCAGGAGGTACAACAGGAAGGCAATACATTGTAGTGTGATCACAATTTTCCACTGCCATCAGCCAAGTATTGAATTTATTCTGTCATAATGAGAAATAACCTATATCTCAATTTACAACAGTTCATTTAGCGACTTAGTGTTCAAAGTTGCAACATCACTAAAAGTGACATGACCATTTTTTATTACCATTGCAGTATTCCCATGATCACATGATCAAAATTCAGATGCTTGGCAACTGACTCATATTTATGACAGCTGCAGTGGCTGGGGTCATGTGATCACTTTTCATGACCTTCTGACAAGCAAAATCAAAGAGGAAGCCAGATTCACTTAAAGTTGTGTTATTAACTTAGGGATTCAACTATAGCAAGAAAGATCTAAAATGAGGCAAAACTCACTTAACTAATATCTCAGTTAGCAACACAGATTTGGGTTCATTTGTGGTCATAAGTCTAGAGCTACCTGTATTAGTTTAAAACAATTCTAATTTCTATAATTGAGATTAATATTAATCTCTATTAATCTGGAATACATCATTTAAATGATTGGATTATATTCTGAAGTAATGTTTGAGTACAGAAGAAAAACTTAATAATTTTTAGATCTCAAATTTTATTTTCTGTGACTGTTTCTTAAACTTTTTATTTTCAGGATTCCTTCTCACTTTTAAAAATTATTCAAAATCCCAAAGGAGCTTTTGTTCATATTGGTTATTTTTATCAATACTTTCTGTATTAAAAATTAAAATTGACACAATCATAGAATATTTATTTATTGGATATGTAAAAGTAACAATATTAAACCTATTAGATATTATCACAAATAAAATCAAGGAAAACCCTATATTTTTTTTACAAAAAATGAAAAGAATATTGTTTTTAATTTTGTAAATATCTTTCATATCTGCCAAATAATTTTGGTTTTCCATGGATCACATTTTAAATACTGCTCTATAAAAACACTTATTGACTTGATCTCAGAGTTTGTAAAGTTGTAGTTTAGTCTTCACTTATGTTATTTAGTAATAACATATTTAATATATCTGGGGTTTTTAAATATTCTATGTTAAGTTGGTAAAAACATTACATTTTGCTAAGTCCTTTTACAGATAGTTTAAAGCAGTGGTGAACCTTTTTTAACTGAATCATAAGCTTTGAATGGTACGAAATGGGACTATGATTAAGAACAAATGCATTTATTAAATTCAGTTAATATTATTCCCTATATGTTGAATAATTTTCCCAGTCTCTTGCATTAAAATTGCTGTATGGCTTTAACAGTTGGGGTTTAGGGTACCATATTTAGTATTAGGGTCACAGATTGTATATCATTGATTAATATGTCTTACTGATTCCAAAAGGGTTTATTTTAAATTGAGCTGCTTAGTTTAGTACTGATGCATTAGATATTAAACTATACTTGTTAAGGATTCTGTTTGCTTTTCCATTTAAAGTTGGAGACATAGATAATCCCTCATGTATTGCATATTTAAATATTAAAAGTGATTGGTTTCTTGTTTTCTCTCATCAGAAAAAATCACTCATTGAAGACCCATTTGATAATGAAGAGCATGAAAGGCATGAAGTGGAAATGCTGGCTAAGAAATTTGAAACAAAATATGTGAGCAAATCTGTAGAAATTGTTGCTATTACAGGCATGAATCCTGATAATTTTTAGTTGCTTCTAACATTGCTTTAAGTAAATTTAGCTTTTTAAAGAATTTTGTTTTAATCATGATAGCACATCCACTGTCTTTGCTGTCTAATCATTCTGGTTTTATTCATTTCCCCCAGAAGGCTCTCCTGAAAGAAAAATAATCTGTTATGTCTAAACCCAATTGCTGATTTTTTCTTAAAATAGCCTAAGCTAATTTCAGTTTCTGCATTCAGTCTTAATAGAACATAGATCTGGGCCCTCTGGTCAAATGTAGGTCTTAATTTATTTCTCATGGTGAGATCCTTGCTATCTTATTTGCCAGAGAAACCAAGCAGAAAAGATTGGTGAACTTTTGATTTTCCTGTTGTCCTATAATGCTTATCTGCTTTATTTCTGTGTGGGGGGGATTCCCCCCACCCTTCTAAGGTATCAATCTTATTTCGTAGGGTGGAAAGATCCACAAACATCGGAAGGACCGAGCTCAAGATCTGATAGATATGGGTTCTGGTTATGATGTAAATGATCCTTTCATCGATAATTCAGAAGCTGTGAGTAAATCTTATGCGCATATTGTATCTACCTCTGAGAGCTAAAATTAAAATGTACAGTGGTATCTCAGTAGTCATTAATTGGTTCTGGGAGGCGCAATGAGTACCAAAAATGATGCATACCAAACACACTTTTCCTATAAGGAATAATGTAGTGAGTCACCAGACAGCTGACACTGACAAGTCTAGCTTGTGCATTGAGTACCAAACAAGCGATGGGTACTGGGACAAAATGTTAGGTTCCAAATGCATTGAGTCCCAACTTCTATGAGTTTCAAAGCAATTGAGTACCAAGGTACCACTTTATATCTGATATTCTGAGGTGATTTCATTCGGACATTAGGCTTTCTTCTTTCAGCTTAGAGATAAGACTACATCAAGTATTTTTGGATGATTATTTAAACCTGTGTAATTTAAGACATAGCAGTATTTACATTTGGACCCAGCATTAGGTATAGGATGGTGGAATAGTCTGGGAGTAGAATCAGGAAATGCTGCATTTACTTTTAATTTCAGTGCATGATTGATTGACTAACAACAATTGTGTTTTAATATTTTAGTTGATGTGATTTTTGTACTTCATTTAGTATTAAACAGTGAAAAAAGGAGTATATTTTATAATTTATAATTCAGATAACTCTTAAATTTGTTGGGGAAGCAGCATTAAAAGATGTTAAACTATAAAACAACTTATTTGATTAGCCAAAGACAGATATCTTATACAACAATCAGCAAGATTATGTTCTCTGTAGCATAGTACACTTCATACTACTAGATGTTTATCTTTATAATACCAGTGAGATACCCCCACACCCACATACACAAACATACTTTTGCTACATCTCAAAACTTACCTAAAAAGGACAGAAATAAGGACAAAATTGCATATATTTAAATTATGTTACAAAGCTAATGTGATTATATTTGTCCACGTCCTAGTATTAATCAGTAAATGGTAGGCATTAGGAATAAATTTCAATATCATTTAAGAATTATTCTTGAAATTTCATTTTTGAAACAATATTTTCAGATACCAATTTTAGCATTAGTTAATGTCATCACTGAAAGCCTCCTAAATGCTGTTTAGATTAATTTATAAAATATAAAAAACATAAAAAGATATACCATATATTTTTCTCCGTTGTAAATCTTTACACACTTTGATGATATTGTAATTTTTAAATCTTTTATATTCTTTGTAGTATGATGAATTAGTTCCTGCATCCCTGACTACTATATATGGAGGCTTCTACATTAATACTGGAATTCTGCAATTCCGCCAAGCATCTGATTCTGAAGAGGAGGATTTTACAGGAAGCAGAAAGCATAAACCATCTAAGGTGAGTAGACTCAGGGGTGTACTTTAGGTTTTCAAATTCAACCCTCTGCTCAGTGCAGGAATCCAAATGATAGCTTTTCAGTTGTAGGTGCTATTAATTTTTTTAATATCAAAATTTTGCTTTTATTTATTCAGTAAATTTATTTGCCAAGAGTCAATGTGACTCTTAGCTACTTACAATCCTATAAATTAAATAATTTATTAACCAGAATTAAAATACTCAATTACAGGTAGTCCTTGACTTACAACCACAATTGAGTCCAAAATTTATGTTAAGAGAAACATTTGTTAAGTGAATTTTGCCCCTTTTCCGACCTTTCTTGCCTCAGTTGGTTAGTGAACCACTGCATTTGATAAGTTGATAACCCGGTTGCTAAGTGAATCTGGTTTCTCCATTGATTTTGCTTGTCAGAAGGTCACAAAAGGTGATCACATGATCTTGGGATACAGCAATGGTCATAAGTATGAACTAGTGGCCAACAAGTGGCATCTGAATTTTGACCACATGACCATTGGGGATGCTGGAAAGGTTGTAACAGAAAAAAACGGTCATAAGTAATTTTTAGTGCTGTGTAATTTTGAATGGTTACTAAATGAACTGATATAAATCGAGGACTACCTGTATTTAAGCTGTTGTATGCTTCCTCTCCCCCTTTTCCTCCCTAACTTTTTAGTTAGGTAAACTAAAAGATGGTGACGACCGCAACATGAAGAAACGAAAGCGAAAAGAGGAAGAGTCAGAGAAGGAGAAAAAGCCTCGGAAAATTAAAGTTACTAAGCAGTTGGGGTAAGTTTGCTAGTACTTTCTTCTCACATAATAGATTTTGTTAAACTGATAAAAATGCTATTTGAATAGTATTTGCAATAGTATTTTCGTTGTGGGTTATTTAATTCAGTAGAATAAATGTAGATCAAGTGAGGGGCAGTATATTTTTCTTGACATGTTTTTTTAAAATACTGTCACTAAAATGATCAGAGTTTCTTACATTGCTGTCCCAAAACATATACAAGTATGATACTACTATTTGAATCAGTTTATTATGAGAAAGAAATGTTCACAAATTATTTTGCAGTTTTCCAGACTCATGAGTTCTTGGATTACAGCTTGGATTGTAGTTGACAGTTAGTTAGAACCAATGTTCTGAAATAATTTAACATGAAATTATATTGTATTTCTTTCACTATTTTACATTGTTTACTATTCATTGATTTAGTTTAATCTTTGTAATTTGCAATATTTCAGTATTAACTAATACAAAGTTTTTACATTTTTAATTGAGATCCAAGTTCAACATTAATTCCATTCATTTACTTTATTGTTTTATTTGCAGGGTAATAGCATTAAATTCACACAAATCTGAAAAGAAGAAGAAAAAATTATACAAGGATTCTTTTTCATTGGCTGCTATGATCCGAAAATTTCAGAAAGAGAAAGAAGCCTTTAAAAAAGAGGAGGTTAACCTGAATCCCACAGTAGCAACTACCTGTTCTACACCCAGTAAACTTCCTATTGCTCCTGCCATTGGTGGTAATGATGTGTCTGACTTGAATCTCAGCATTACAGATCCAGTCCTTTCTATTTTTGGCAGCACTAATGAACGTGAGCTCCTGCAGGAAGCTGAAAGTGCCCTGGAGATGCTGGGAGACATTGATTTTGATAGGTTGCTTGATGGTACCTCTGATGGAAGCCCAGTATCTGAGCCTTTAGGAGAAAATGGAAGTGTCACTCAGCCCCCCCATACTGCTGAGGTCCTGACTTTGAAACAAGTGCCTGCTCTCCCACAAGGTCTGCCAGGACATCTAGAAAAGCGTATTGAAGACCTTAGAATTGTAAGTCATTTCTTTTTACTAGGCTTTTTAAAGAACTATTAGAATTCATGTATTTAAGGCAATCTTTGCAATCACAATACTTCGGAAACTTCAGGATATATTGAGTACATACAAACTGAAATGAATATTCAAATATTGGACTTCTGGTAGGTCTGATAATTCTTATTTGCTTTGGGAGACAGCACATTACAGTCCCTAATAGCATTCATTGCTGATCTGTATGAAATCAGTATACATGCTATCAAAGATACAGGTTAACCTAATCCATCTGTTTTTGTAAGGCCAAAATTTCAATAAACATACATTTTCATTTCATAGAAGCTTGTTATGTGATCTGTATTTTCCTGTTTAATTAAAATTTATTTGAAGGATATAACATTCCATTTTGTTAGGTGTTAATCTCATTCTGTTGTGATTGATTTTTAAATACACGTTAACCTATCCTGAACCATAAATATTCATGTCAACATAGCCTGAGATTTTAAAAGATATACTGTATGATATTTATATTTCATCTGTAAAATGAGATTTAGGTTTTAGAAAACATCTTGTTGAATGTGAATGTGCAGTAAGTTCTTCTGTAACTTCAAATCTCAACAAATAAAAGCTCCGTCTTACATAGTGGCAAAAAAAAATCAGAAAATAAAATACAGGCTGAATAGTCAAGACCTTGTTGGTGATCCAAGCTCTGTAAAGGAACTTGGAATACTCATCTCTAACGAACTAAGTGCTAGAGCCCACTGTAACTACATAGCCAAAAAGGCATTAAGAGTTGTTAACCTAATCCTACGTAGCTTTTTCTCTGGTAACATCACACTACTAACTAGAGCATACAAAACATTTGCTAGACCAATACTCGAATACAGCTCATCAGTCTGGAACCCATATTACATATCTGATATTAACACAGTTGAGAAAGTCCAGAAATATTTCACAAGAAGAGTTCTCCACTCCTCTGCTTGTTGCAGAATACCTTATGCCACCAGACTTGAAATTCTCGACCTAGAAAACCTAGAACTACACTGCCTTCGGTCCGATCTAAGTATAGTATATAAAATCATACATTGCAATGTCCTGCCTCTCAATACTTCAGCTTCAACCATAACAATACAAGAGCAAACAATAGATACAAACTCAAGGTTAATCGCACCAAACTTGATTGCAGGAACTACGACCTCAGCAACAGAGTGGTCAATGTCTGGAATACTCTACCTGACTCTGTGGTTTCTTCCCCAAACCCCAAAAACTTTAACCTTAGACTGTCTACTATTGACCTCACCCCTTTCCTAAGAGGTCTGTAGGGGACGTGCATAAGCGCACCAACGTGCCTACCGTCCCTGTCCTATTGTTTCTTTTATTTGTCTTATATGTACCCATTTCATGTATTCATAATTATGTATATATTTATACCTATTATCTTGTCAGCGATTGACAAATCAAACTAAATAAAATAAAAAAATAAATATGTTTAGTCTCCTAATTGTTCTTTGTGGAAACCTTAATGCTTATGCATTAGCTAATCTAATTTTAATTGCATATTCAAACACAATTGGAAAGTTTAAGTTTTCAAAATAAAATAGAACTAGAAAGATACCAAAATTTTGTATAATATGCCAATATATCTAAATGATCTAATTGTTATTATTACAATTATTAATGCTTAAATATATTAATTGTCAACTAGAAAAGGTGTATACAAAATGTTTTAATACAAAATGCTCATGATTTAATTTGAGTAACTGCCGGAACCCTGACAATAATGTTATCTCCCAATATTATAAATAGTGAGGAAAGACGAAGTATCTATAGTATTCTAGAATAAATACTTGGTAGAAACTGAAATATTTTTTCTAAGATTGTGAAAATAGAGTGCAACTTGTTAGCAGTTAAATTATTAAAATTCTGGGCTGAAGTGCATTTTTATTGTTGTCTCTAGGCTGCCAAGCTCTTTGATGAAGAAGGCAGAAAGAAATTCTTTACACAGGACATGAATAATATCTTGCTCGAGTAAGTGCCCATTTTGTTTTTCAGAAAATGCTTAGTTTAGTAGAATAAATGTGTTGAGCAATGAGTAGATTTCTAAAGTAGTTCATAAAAATAATTAGATTATTTATTTGTTGAAGAGTATACTTGTCGCATTTAGGTTTTGTATTTTTTTATTCATAATTATATAACATTCCTACACTTGTTTAGCCATGTTTATGATGTTGACATTAATCATATAATCCTTTAAAAAGAGCAGCAAATTAAGCAGTGTCCCTTAAAACAATCAGATTTTTTACATAGAGAAAATGTAAACTTGCTTGAGAATAAGCAATAAGGTACAAGTCTTGTCCATGTGTTCCTTATTAGCTGTGAATTTGTTTTCTGTTCAACAGTATTGAGATGCAGTTACAGGAATTGAATCCTACTTTCCGAAGTGGAGTGTATTCTCATATTGAAGCTTTTGTACCATGCAATAAGGACACATTGATAAAACGTTTGAAGAAATTGCATTTCAATGTCCAGGTAAAGCTACCCAACTGAGATACATTTTAATCAAGACACATCATAGATGGGTCAGAATTGATTCCCTATAGAATGAAGCATTACCTGCATGTCAAGGGTGTTTGTGTCTGTATGTATGTGTGTGTGTGTGGTTATAAAAGATTTGTATTCCATTGTTTTTTAAATAGACAACTTACTTTCCTAGTGTGCTGTAAACTAGATCACATAATTGCTTCGATGATTATTATTCTATTTTGAACTACTTTTATTTTTGTATTAATCTGTGAGTTAAATTTCTAGTTCTGGGCTCTCTCACGCAATTGAATCCCCATTACTTAGAAATTGCAGCCCTTTGGACAGACTTTCCAGAAGTACCTAACTTTTTTCAACTATTGCTGATTTTTAACTATTAATTTAAAAAAAATATTTGAGAACTGTTGTGGTACTATTTTAAAAAGGTTGACTTTAAAAAAAGATGACACAATTGTGAATAAATTAGATTTGTGACTTGTTTTTATGCTAGATCTAAGTGTATGTTTTAATTGAGGGACACTTTTTTTAAAGTGCTATCAAGAAAATAAGTCTTTTAAAATTTCATTTAATGTATCTGATGGTCTGGAAAATTGGTCCATGAATTTCAAAATCGCCTTATTTATCTATTTCAAGGGATGGGGGGGGGGATAATTTCCTTTTTACCTTAAAAAGATCCAGAAGAGGTAGGAACATTGCTGGGTGAATTTGGATGGATGGATGGATGGATGGATATAGATGGTAGACAGACAGACAGACAGACAGAAAAAAAGCTATTTTTGTTTCACATTCCAAGATCACTTCCATTATAGTCTGGCCATTGAATTATTTCCCACTTCTCTGGGTTTGCTTGCCTAACCCCCCCCCCTTTATTAGAGCCTTTCTCTCTCACTATAACAAATTGGGAGTCGAGTGGCACCACTTCTTAATTAGTAGGTGTCTGTTTTATGAATGGATAAAGCATTTGCCAGGAGGCAATGTCTTTGCATTTCATACTCCAAATCCCAAGAAAGTTGGAGGAAACCAAGAGATTCTAAAAAGCAAAATATATCAGATGAATTCTAGGTACCACTCTGCATTTTTAAATGTTCAGATTTCTGTGTATGTTCTTGGGTTCTGTTTTTTGCAATACAGTTAATCCCAGCTTGGCTATAGAAGACAAATAATGAAAAACAACTCTTTTATATTGAATGCAGGACCATACTGGCTATATTAAGTTGTTTCTTATTTGCGTCATTGTCATGGTCTGAATCTTTGATCTTGAATTCTAGATTTAGTACCCTGACTAGGCATGTTTATCATTTAATTGACTTGCTGCCATACAATTGCATTACTGTAGTTTTTATTCTATTTTATAGATACAGATTGTAAACCTTTCTAAGTGATTAAATTATACATATTTCAAATAAATCAATAAATAAATGTTTTGAAAATGGCAATGTAGGCACAGCCCCTTACATCACTTAAGTTTTATTTAATTTGTTTTGCTTATCTCTTGAGGGGGTTTTTGTACTGCTAACTTTATTTTCCTTTTTCTTCTTAACAACTAATAATGTTTTTATTGTTGAATTTTTTTAAAAATAATCAATTGTTTTAGAGCCATGCTAATTAAAAAAAATCAGTTGTTTTAGAGGCAAGCTAATTCAGAAAATGAAAAACATTGAAACGTTCTTCAGGGAGAAAAGGCTAAGCTTCAGAGATTCAGTGTGTGAATGTATTACATTGTTTGTATCACTGTTTTAATGGTAGTATCTTCTCAGGATGATCGCTTGAAGGAACCATTGCAAAAATTGAAGTTGGCTATCAGCTGTGTCATGCCTGAACAACTATTCAAATACCAGGAAGATTGCCAGGCACATAGTCAAGCCAAGAATGCCAAGTATGTAGGCAAACCAAATAGCACTCATTGGCCAATGTGGGGGAGTTGAAAGGGAAACTGTCCTATTTTATTAGAAAATATGAAGTTCTAGATGTGAGGAAATTATGTTTGTGATTGCTATTTTCTGCGTATATTATATATAAATTTTGCTTTTTTGCAGTACATTAATTCTGGAATTATAGTGCAACATTTATGAGATGGATACATCTCTTGCCGTAAAAAAGATACTGAATATCTGTACATGTATTCATTTGGCCTTTTTTTGGAAGCTGTTCCTATTCCTTATAATAGGTTCTATTTACCTAGATATCTATATTTTAGATTTATTGTTTTGGTTTTTTCTCCCAATATGCCCTGCCTGTCCAGTTAGTACTGGAGTTGTAATTGAAAATCTTCAGCACAAGTGGGGTTAAAAGTTGTTTAATTTCTGTTAGAAAAGCTGTAGCCTGAAGTTGCAACAGTGATGTTGCAACTTAAGTGGGGTCTTGCATGTAGGAAAGGAGATGCTATTAGTGATCACTATTTTATTTAGTCCTGGAGGTAATCGTTGGATCCATTTGAAATTCTTCAAGGACCATTCCATTAAAATTGCCCTCCATTTTAAAATTTTCAAGTTTTACTTATGTTCTTTTCACTGTAGGAGTAAACACTTATTAATCTGTGGTTGCAACATATCAGAAGGAATCTGATAGCATAATTTGATAGCATATCAGAAGGAATCTGATAGCATTTCTGACTAAGAAATTAAGAAATTTGATTTAACAGCTATTTTGTTACTTGGAAAAGGTGGTACATCCTGGTTTATATTGACATATTAGCTGATAAATAGTAATTGTTTTTCTTTTTTATGAAACTTAATAGGTAGATGAACTTCTGGCAAATCTTGTACCACTTATTAAATAGTTTTGTAAATGTGATATACCACCAAATTGTTTTTCAACAGCTGAATTCTTCAGTTACTTTCTATGCAGTCATACAACCAATTCTTCTTGTCTCATGAAGGTCTTTCATATTGGTAGTTTTTGACAATTCTTGCAATGAACTAAATGGAATTTGGCTCATTTCAGTATCCAAAAAATGTGTAGACATTCAGGGACTTTTAAGGTGATTGACTGCAAATACCAATTTTGGTCCAAAACATCAACTGCTACAAGAAAAAGAGTGACAGAACCTGAGGATGGAGTAAAAGAGGGATCAGTCCCTATGTGGCCACAAGTGAACTAAATCCAACCACCCTTGAATACCATTGACCCTTTTCTAACACTAAACAGGTGTTAACCCTTTGAATAGATTCCTGTTCATAGACACGAGAAACAATACATCAGTTTAATTGGATCTTCACATAGAGACCTGATCGTTCCTGCCAGCCAATTGCAAATAAGCAACCAGCAGATATCTCAGTCTCTCTGGCAATGTAATGATGAGGAAACAAGCTTACCTCTGTTTCTACTCTTTACAATACTGTGCTTACTCTTTTGCTCCAGAATGCAAGCAGAAGATGAGCGAGACAAGAATGGTTCAGAAGAGGAGGATGACGAGAAACCAGGAAAGAGGATTGCAGGTCCAAGAAAAAAATTCCACTGGGATGAGGCAGTGAGGTGTGATACTATGTTGTTTGATACTCCACTAGTGGTATTCTAAGTTACTATAGCACAGTGTAATAAAACTTATTTCAGATCTGTCAGGAAAAAAAATATTTCTTGGACCTTTTTTCCTGAGATGGAGCACAAATATAAATCTATAATAGCTAACACATGCAGTTCTGGAGTGGAAATGAACCGCATGGAGAAGTAACAGAAATAAGACTTTTGATCTTGATTAATGTGAAGTTCATCTTTCTTACTAATTTACTTGTTCCTAAGTGCTATCTAATATTCACTCTGTAATTTCCCATACCTTTCACTGTGTAAGACTTTGCACACTTGGCAATATTGGCATTCTTGTCCCAGAATCTTTACTTTATTTGTAAAGGTCTGTCCTCAGTATTTGATTTGTCTTGGCTCCTATGTGAGTGATTATCAGAAGAGAAGCTAAAAGGAGTGTCAAAGAAATGGAAATAATTTTGCTTGTAAGCTAGAAATCTGAAATGTGCAGTGGTATTTACTTTACATTTTCCACCAGCTTCATGGGTATGAGAAGGAAGAAACTCATTTTCATCTTCCCTCTTCAACTCTGTATTGGAATGGAATAAAATGGAATACTTGATTTGACCAAGTGTGATTAGACACATAAGGAATTTTTCTCCAGTGCAGATTTGCTTATCTTCATTTCTTAAACCCAATTCTATGTTTAAATAACTCTTACAGTTTCAAGTAACAAATTCTCAGTTGTGGGAAATTAGTATTTACTGGTTGCAGTGTTCTTGGGTAAGAAACATCCAAGAAATGGAAATGCCTATTTTAAGTTGTAGCAAAGATAAGCCAGAGTACAAGAAACTGAAAGACCAGTTGTATTATATCATGCAGAATACTATGGTTAACTAAAAGTTATTTTTGAATAATCCTATTTTTAGAGAAAATGTGAAAGGTAAACGAATAACTTTGACAAGTGATGCTTGATGTATTGAAGACAGCCAAGTTTATTTCAACAGGACTTTGCTGTGTAACCTTGTCAAGATAAAGCTGGATTGTTATGAGCTAGAGCCAAATAAAAGTCAATCTGCAGAAGATTACCTCAAGACATTTATGGAAACAGAGGTGAAGCCTCTTTGGCCAAAAGGTTGGATGCAAGTTAGGTA
Organism: Pseudonaja textilis; assembly: GCF_049901715.1. NCBI lineage: Eukaryota > Metazoa > Chordata > Lepidosauria > Squamata > Elapidae > Pseudonaja > Pseudonaja textilis. Next base: position 45,304,407 of record NC_141994.1, read on the forward strand.
TGATATGTATTTAAGACAAATATTCTTATTCAGTTTTTATGATATATGACGAATTAAATTTTGTCAGAATTCAAGCATATACTATTTTTAGATACTGGTTATAACACATTTTCTGAAATAGTGTATATGAAATCATTAATTAGTCCTAGAGTTTCCAAATTAGTGTTTGTAGGCCTTAGAGTAATATCCTGATGCCTGTGGTGCTCCTATTCTCTTTTCTTTTTAATCTGGTAATGTTACATTGCTGGGAAAGTGCAAAGATGATCCATCCATCAACAAATGGAACTTGCTAATTGCATGCCATGGTGCTTAAACCTACAAAATAAATGTAAGGCGTTGTTTTCTGGAAAATCTAAAGTGTAGATGGCCACTAAATAAATAATGATTTTTTTTTATATTGCAAGTGGGGTGGGAGAAGTCCAGGGAATATCTTGTTGATTAGTTTGATATCATTTAATTGTAGTAAAACATAACCCTGTTTATGGTTGGCCTACATATTTTTAAGACATGTTTTTAAGACATGATTCAACACTGAGTTGAATCTGATTTACCCATCAAATGCAAATAAATCTGGATTTATACAGCTATTCACAATGTAGGATGTGTAAGAAAGTTGTATTTTTTAAACATGAGCAGAAACTTTTTGGTGCCTGAAAGCTACACAACACTTGGACAAGATCAAATGTCCCAGTGAATGTGGTGGGACTCCAGGTAGTCTTCAAGGGCAATGCCTTGTAAAGCTCATTGCGTTAATTCTGTCTGGAGATAATTAAGATAAAGATGACTGTTGTCAGAGTTTCATACTCCAAAAATTTACAAGGCATTCAGGGTTATGTCTTCATCTATGGATCCAAGTATAACCATGAATTGAAGAGAAACTCCATAATTGTATCCCTGGTCCTCCCCAGCTATGACTGCTAGACAGTCACTCTGCTCTAATGCTGTCAACGTCAACATTGGGAATGAGATGAACCCCTGTAATACAGTGCCTCCAACCAGCCATAGGTGGTCCAAGACACTATTGTGATCAGTGTCAAAACCAGCTAAGGTCTAACAGAATACAGTTACACTCTTGCTGTCCAATACACAAGAGCAACCTATTGCTGTTTATGTCCCATACCTGGAATTAAGTTCTATCTGAAAATGACTCAACTAATTAATTTCATCCAGGATTCTTTGCCCAGGATTCCCATAATCTTCTCCATGATGTTCCATAAAAATGGGAGGTTGGAGATTAGGCTGAAGCCATCTAATATGGTGAAGTTGGAGATATTGTTTTTCACCATAAGCATTCCAGCACAATCATTTCATAGGATCTCTGATCAGGGACAGATTGCTAGAGTGCATTCTTTTACTAGCTTAGCAATCTCTATATTCTCTGTCTCCTAATGAATCTTATGGAAGCTACTATATTGCTAGAAATTAAGAATTAAGATTATTGGTGTTTGCCATTTTAAACTTTAATAATAGTTTAAACTTATCCATTTAATTGTTTAATTCATAGCAGCTTATTTTTGGTATAAATAAGAAATGTGGTGTAGACAAGAAGTTTATTTTAGCTGATTTGCAGTATGGTGAAATATGTACAGTTGCTTTGAAAAACAAAATGATGTTTCTACCTAATTTAACCAGCCAGAGTAATGGAGAATTTATGGTAGTCTCAGACTCGAATAAATTTTTTATTTTAAAAATCTTTATTGTGGTAATCAGTGCAAGGACAACTATTATTTCAGTGTGTAACATAATGTTGCATTAAAAATAGACCTAAAGAACTAAATTTAGAATTTTGGGTGGAAAACTACTATTAAAATAACAACAAAGTTAGAAACTTCTGTCTTTAGTCATACTATTCTGTTTTTAGTATATACTACTGCCCAAATGTAGCAAGGTCTAAAGTATTTATGTCTGAATGGCTTTTAATGGACTAACAGAGCTGCTCATTTGGAAGATTAAAAACCAAAAAGCTTCCTTCTCCAGAAACAATGTGGCCTGATAAGGTGAAGATAGTTCATTCATTGCCCACAAGAGGAACAGGCTTTTTTTTTTTTTTTTTTTAAGAAAATAGGCAAAAGAGTACCTGTTCTTTTATACCTCTTCTAGGAATGGTAGAAAAAAGCTGAATAGTTTGATTCAAATGTTGCTGAAATGGATAATATAATATGTGAGCGTGCTTGATAAGCCCTGTCTTTAATATCACTTACTCTCTATTGGCTTTTTGTAGGAAGGAAACCTATGTGCATAGCAGTATTAAGTATTGATTTCCTTGTTAGCCAGAATCTTACATGGGAACTAAAATAATACTTCTTCTGCAGACATTTGAATTGATCCTAAATGCCTGCAAGGAGCCAATGTCACTAGAGCAACATTAAGATTATCATTTATTTCAGTAATGCCTGAACAAGGCTTCAGTTTTTAAAAAAATGAATTCTAAAGATTATAGCACTGGGTAGAAAGTGGTTGTTAAAAGGTAGAGAGCAATACTGATGCAGGAACAACTGGGAACTTGCAAAATCTGTTAAAAAACTTAAGTCACTTGAAGCAACTTTAATTTTACTCAACTATTTTAATGTGCATTATTATTTAGAATCACAAGAATCACAGGAATAATTAACTACCCTTTTATTTCCCTTCAGTGCATGGGAAGTGTCAGTCTATGCAAGAAGAGCAGATTGCTGTTATTTATGTTCATGAAGTCTATGATAAGGACTGGCATGTTAGAATACAAAAAATATTAAGTGCAAGGTACCCTAAATAATTATTTTGATTAGTTCTTTTATTTATAACAAGACAGTCTAATGCCAGCATATTAGCAATATGAATATGTGAACACATTTAAAGTGGTTTAAATTGAAAATGTCATTTTGGCGTAATATTATAAATTATGATCAATTGAAACATCATAGCTTCTATTTGCTTTGTTGTCTTGACTACTTCAGGAAAGTCAACCCAAATACATACAATTCAGTCTATTAATTACTAATCTTTCTTACTGCCTTGTTTCAATTGTTTGTAGCTTGATTGGGACAAATGTGGTTCTAGTTTATACACATGTAATCTTAACAACCCTTTTGAGGATTTAGAAATTACAAATACTGAATTTAAAAAGTTGATTAATCAGTTGTATAATCGCTGGCCAAAAGTTTTATTCAAAAGTGATTAGGTTACAATAACACAATCTTTAATCAACTATTAATATATATTTAGTGTGGACTTATATATTTGGCTCTTTATGAATACTGAAACCTGTTTTTAGCCTTAAAGAGATTAGACTGAAAAGATAAATACAAGTCACAAAACTTTAGTCAAGGTAAGAAAATATAAAAAGCTTGGAGATAGGTGGATAAGAATGAGCAGCTTACATATGAGAGTGTTCTAAGGTTTGAGATCTTTCTTTTTAGTGAGTTTACAAAAGTATACAACTAGCTATTATTAGGATAATAGAAACATAGTTGAACATGGCTATTTGGATCAGTGGGTGATTGCTCCAGGTGTGTTTGTACTATACAATCCCCCCTCTGCCCATAGATCCTGCTTAGACAAGGATCCAAATAAAGTATTCCTGATAAATGATTTTATAACTTCTATCTGAATATGTCCAGCAGCTTAGAGCTACTATCTCTTCTTAATCCTTAACAGACATCTTACAATTTCTACCTTCTCTCACAATCACTTTTTAAAACTTTTAATAGCAGTTTATCTTTTGATAACTCAACTCTATTAAATATTCTGGAATATAGACTAGGTCTTGGTATCAAGACTTGTTCAGTCTTCTCAAAACATAAATTGGAGGCAGGGTTGGTGCATTTCTTTACACAACTTCTGGTTTGTTGGAACTCTTCTCAAAGAATGGCATTCAGAACCGAAACAATACTTGCGTTTCACCTATACAAAGTAAAATAAAACTACTGTTTTCTATAATTTGTAAATTAAAATATTCTTGAAATATCTTAAAATTATATTCCCCCCTCATTTTTTGCATTTATATCATATTATTAATTTGCATTCATTTTGTAATCAAACAGTCTTTGAAGATCTTTTTGAATGGGAAAAAACCCTCTGAAATTTCATCCAATTTAAGCTACTTTTTGTAGCTTTTCAAGATCCTAGTTTTGAAACATCAATTAATTTTTACAAATATTTCCTTCATTTAGAAAGTGTAGGATCTTCCTGGGCATACTTTGTGTATGTGTGTTGTGCGTTCCTTTGAGTTGGTGTTGACTTGGCAATTGCCTGAACAAGTCCCTTCATTTTTCTTGGCAAATTATCGTTGCCTCCATCCTATGGTTGAAAGAGAGAGTGATTGACCCAAGGTGACTCAGTTGCCTTTATGCCCAAGGCAGGAATATAACATGTTATTCCAGTTTCTAGCATGATACCTTAACCACTACACCAAACTGGTTTTCACTGTTACACTTATTGGTCTGATTTTGGGGTCCTTTAATTCCTTTTGATGATAGGTAGAACATTTGCTTTTCTGCAGTCCTCTGGCACCTCAGCAGGGTGTTTTCCAGGATTTCTAAAAAATAGTACATATTTGGTTGAGTCCTCAAACAAGCTTTGTCAGTAAGCTAGAATGGGGATCATCATGTCCTGGAAATGTCAGCTTATTTGAAATAAAGAGGTATTTCCCTACCCCACACCCCAACATGAAGCACATGATTTCATGTGGGGAGAACTGAGATGAAAATACAGTGCCTTTGGTTTATTATCTGTTGCTATTTTGCCACCTTCACTGATTGATTGATTATATGTTGTCAAGTATTTTCAACTCCTAGCAATAGCATAGATTTTCTAGCCTTTATTCCTTCAAGTCTCCCAGTGGTACATTTATCACCACTATAACTAAGTCCATTAATCATGCTACTCTTCTTCTCTTTCCTTCATGTTTCCCAGCGAGATGGATCTTCCTATTAGGTGTCCAATGTACAGGTAGTCTTTGCTTAATGGCAGTCACTTAGCAGCCATTCAAAGTTAATGATGGACTTCCTCAGCTACTTAAAAACCCATTTTCAAAAGTCTTGATTGCCGCAATCTTTCCCATAGTCACATGACCTCATTTTGGGCTACTGTCAATCAGTTTGCATTTGCAGTTGCTTGCAGTGTCCCATGGACATGTGACAATTATTTTTGGCATTTTTGCTAGTTTGTGGTTCCCAATTTCCAGCAAATAACTCCAATGGGGAAAATGGACTTGTTTAACAACTGCAGACCACTTAATGATCACCATTAACCACCTGATTTTATGGTCTTTTTGTGCTGCCCTGCTTCCCCTACACACATGCACATATAGCAAGAGTTCTATACACCGCCGCCCCCAAAAGGTTGTGCAGGTCCAGATTCTAAGCTCAGCACAAGAATCACAGGGTAACCCAGTCCAACAGACACACATGAAGTCTGCAATTCAAACAGGTTAGGATACATGGCACAAGCACACAAGGCATGGAACTGGGCACATTGCTTCAGCAACGCTCAAGACCTCAGGGTGGGATTTAGGCAATGCTGATGCAGCCCTTCATGAGAGAAAATTGCCTCTTCACAAGTAATCTAGCTGACTGGCGTTGTGCTTGTCTCCTCTCTTCTCTACCTGTCCTTAGATCAGGAGGAAGTGTGGACTCCACCTCCTTCTCATTGCTATTGGGCAGCAGCTGCTCCTGGTCCTTGTCTGGAACTTCCTGGCCAACTTGCTGCAGCTGTGGCTCACCTAGCTCAACCTCAGCCTGCCATTTGTCTGATTGACCCAGCTGAGGCTGCTCTGGTAGGCTAGCACTCTCCGAGCCCTGATTCTGACCAACATTTGGCTCTGTGCTTTCCTCTGCTGACTCACTCACCCCTGTCCTCTGAACTCACGTTCAGAGAGGTGACCAGTGGGGATCCATGACACTGTATGACTTATGACTATAATTCCAGGCTCAGTTACTCTCATATATTGAGGACTACCTATAGGCTAACCTGGTCAGTTGTGCTTTGTGTGAGAACAATGGGTTGATTTGTTCAGCAATCCATTAGTTTATTTTCTTGACTGTCCACAATATTCTCAAGAGTCTTCTCCAATACCAAAGTTCAAAGGCATCATTACTGTTCATATCCTGCTTCTTTAAAGTCCAACGTTCACTTCCATAAAACATCATAGGGAATACCATGACTTGCATGATTTTGATCTTTGTAGGTATAGATACATTGTGGAATTTGAATATATTTTTCAAGGCCTTCATGGCTGGCTGCTCTTCTGCTGGTAGTAGCCTGCAGAAGAAGCCTGACTGCTTCTTCTTTTACCATTGATTGATCCTAGTAGGCAAAAGCTGTCCTTCATCTTGTTATCTTTAATTCTATGGTGACTCTTGAATAGATACGGGATATTGGTGGGATATAGGCTTTTCAAACAGTATGTTGATTGTACTTGGGGCAGGGGAAGGTGCTTTATTTCTATTACTCAAAAATCCACAAAAACTGTATTTTTCTATTATACGAGAGGTTCTATATGTAGAGAGGATTGGAAGAAGAAGGGGAAGAGAATTTTTAAAAATAAATTTTATTTTATTCAGAAAATTAAGGTAAAATACAAACTTCAAAAACAGGAAAAAAATTACAAAAACAAATCAAAGATAGAAAAAACATTAAAAAAGAAAAAAGTGTATTAAAAAAGACAAAAACACATAGATATATTATCCCCCCTAATTGAATACCGACAAATATATATAATATAGCCAATTTGACCTGTCATCTATAAAGAGACAAAGTAGTTAACAGATGAACCAACAGCAAAGTTAAACTTTAACACTTTCTGTTAGCAATCTGTTGTATTTAACTCGTAGAAAGCCTACAGTCACTACAGTCATTATCTCTAATTTCTCCAGAATCAAATACCTTCATCTGATTCTTAATAATAAAACTTGTTCTTAAGATTTTGGTTGAAAACTTCCCAACAATTGTGTCTTATTCCCCTAAATTATAAACCTCTGTTGTCAATCCATTCCAAGTCCAAATCATTTTCCAATTAGATTTAGTAAGTCAATTACCCAATCACCATCAATCTGGAAATTGCAGCCCTCAAGATTCTTCTTCCCAGGAAGGTCTACAGTAATTCAAGATTCATCTAGGGGCTTTCCTAGGTGTTCCCATTCAGATCTAGGGAGGACTGCCAAAGAACTGATTTTAGCAAAAAAAATAATCAGCTGTTCATTGGCAGAAGAAACAAATCCCTCAGGCACTCATCATGCCATCTTGGGGGAAGCGGGAAGAGCTTATTTTATGCAAATGATATTAAAACTTTTGAGAGAGAAAAAATGACTTCGTTCCCAGTGGATATCTGGTTTGTGAGTTTGCAGCCAATTTTTGCCCATTGCTATCAGGATATTTAAAAAACAAACTTCTGGTTGTGCTTCTGTTGTGTCGGAGTGGAATCCGCAATTGTGTGTGGTTTCACTCTGTGCTTGCTTGTTGGAAGGTCCTGATTGGGACCAGAACCACCCTGGAGGGGTGGTGAAGAAAGCGGAGACTGCCTGGAGGGTCGAGGGGAGCTGCATCTCCCCTCCCTGACAAGGTAAACCCCATCCGAAGACAAGTTGTAGCAGTGGTTAAAAACAGCCACCGGGAAGCAGTCTGTGAAACTAAGACTGTTCTGGAGCAGTGAAGCTGTGAGCAGTTTGAACCTGGTAAAATACATGGAAATTAAGGTACCCTGGAATTAAGAAACAAAGAAGTTTTTATGAAAGATTGTAGAAGTGACGACCAGAGAAAGAGTGAACAAAATTGGAAACTTCTGAAATTGGCTTTGGACTTTGAAAAGAATTAATTGGGAGGTGGAAAATTCAGAGGAAAATATTGGATTATAAAAGACTTGGAAATTTAACTGGATAATTATTTGTATTTTGGCACTATATAGGCATAATTAAATGCTGCAATTGAATGTGTTAAAAAGAAATAATAGCTAATAATTGGAATAATTAGTGAAATTAATATCAGCTTTAAAAAAAGGAAAAAGTGAAAAGAAAGGGTGGAACGTGGAAACAGAACTGAGAACGCCACCTAATGATAAAGGGAAAATTTCAATGACTCTTTGAAAAGTACTTGGTCTTTTTAAAAGTGGAATTTGAAAGGAAATAAAAGGAATTCCATTATAATAAAATAAAAACCCTGAAAAATTAAATACTAGAATATTACAAGGAAAAAAAGATATGTGAAGAAATTGCCCTGGGATTGTTTCGTGACTTTGGGAAAAAGTTGGAAAAGAAATTAACAGAAGGAACCTAGAAACAAAGATTTATGGACACTGACTGTTGAAATTAAATATAAAAGATGCTAATTATAATAAACTACTGGACAATTGGATTGGACATAAATACTAAAGAAAATGGGGGAGAAGAAGTGTACAAAATGGGAGGATTAGTGTGGAAATAAAAATGGAATGACAAAATATGAAGGAAAAGATGGAAATGTGCAGTATTATACTACAAAAATTAGAAATGGTGACGCAGATTGAAGAAGAACAAAGAGAACCAGAGGGGGAGGAGTTAAATAAAGAGGAAACCAGCCTTAAAGAACAAGTGGAACAACAAACATTAAAACAGGAAAAAATATTAAAGCTAAAAACTTGAGGTTTGATGTGATAATTAAAGGGGGAATAGTTTGGAAAATTAAAGGAAAAGGAAACAGCAGAAGAGGGAATTACAGAGGAAAAATCAAGAGAGGGAGAGGGATAAAATAAATAACTGGAATAAGAAATGGAGAGAAATGATAAAGGAAAAAAGGAGAATTAAGAGAAATGATCAGAAAATGATGAGAAGCAGAAAGCAAACAAAAATGAAGAGAAATTATATAGTCAGGAGGGTGAAAGACAATGGGTAGAAGAAAAACAGGAAAGAGTATTCTGCAAGGTAACGTGTGGTGATACAAAAGAACATGGATTTAAAAATAGAAAAGAATGGAACTGATTTTTTTTTCTAAGGATTATTGTTAAATCAGATATAGATTCAATTGAAATAGATATGGAAATGGGAATTTATTATAACTATATTAATTGATATTTAATAAAGTGATGAATAAAGTTAAAATGAACTATGAGAATTGTAATGGAAAGACTATTATCAGTTTCTAAAATTAATTGAATAGAGTAATATTTTTGAAATAAATAGATGATTTAGAATGTAATTAAGAAAAAGAATACCATGCGGAATCTGACTCATATATATATATATATATATATATATATATATATATATATATATATATATATATATATATTATTAAGGATATTGCTATTAATGTAGAATGTGATAATTTAAAAATGACTATACTATGGTAAAGTTTTATAAGGATTTAAAGAGAATAAATTGAGGGAGTGTATAAGGCAAAGGGTAGCAAACTCGAATTGACAGTTAAAAGGGACAACTTTTGGATTATTAGAATTCGAATGGACCCTATTGAACAATGAATGGAATAATAGTATGATAAAATTGCAAATGTGACAGATAAATATGTGTAATGAATAAAATGATAAAATGTGACAGGTAAATATGTGTAATGAATATAGAAACGAAATAAGAATTTTAGATAATATTGTAAAGCAAGATATGAGAATATTTAAGGAAAACTGAAATAAGTTATGATATGAATTGGAATTGGATAAAATAAGTGTAATGAATATAAGAATATTTGAGAATATTTAAAGGAAAATGGAATAAGTAATAATACAATATGAAATTAAATACGAAAGATGAATATGTAACTATAGTCATGTTTTTATTGAAATGTAAAAACCTGGAACCATATTGTTCACCAAGAGATGTTTTTTAAAATATAAAAATAAACAATTCATGGGGGGAAAAAAGGATATAAAAAAGCTGTGATATACAGTAGTAAAAATTCTACATAATAATTTATTGTGGGATAGTATGTTGCAAAATGGGACCAACCCAAAGAGGTTGACTGTCAGTCATTTCCATTAGCATTGATCTTTCTCGCAACTGTTTAGGTAAATCAAAATGACACACTCTAGTTTTATCCATGAAATTCGTAATTGCACCTAGTCCAAAAGAGCTGAAAGTTGTATTTCTGGGGCTTTTGGGGTGTGAAGACTAACTGTTGACCTTCAGAACTCTTTTTAATTGTTGAAACATTTGGAAGATAGAAGTTTTTGAAAGATGAGTCTCTGGAGAAATTCAAATATTTACTTGTGAGGTGACACACATTTCCGCAAGTATGACTTTTTATAGTCAACTCAGATTATGGAACTTTAGCAGTACAAACCATAGCTAGTTGTGCTAGAGCTCCCTAATAAAAACACAAAGCAAGAGCTCATTTTCTTTTTATCTCTGCTGCAGACAAAGATCTCACTGTTCCTATTTATACAGGTGGCACGGTTGGAGTTTGAGGAGACAACAGGGTGGTGGTGGAGGGATAGAGGTTATGAAAGTCTGTAAAAATGTCTTGATTGTACTCCTTATGCTTCAATTCCTTCTGCTCTCTGCCAATCAGCATGTAATACTGAAATTGCTCTTCTAAATTTTCTAAAGTGCCCTGTCTTACTAATCTATTCTTCAGTTTATCAGAAAGTCCTTCTCAAAACTGGTTGATCAAGGCAAAATACTTCCAGTATCCATCTTTGACATACAACTAAAAATCAACTACCTACTCATGAACGTGATTATTTTCTTGCTTCAGCTTGTAATTCTCCCAATTTGTGATGCCTCTTCTGGCCGCAATATCAAAAGCAGCTCTAAATCTTTGCATGAAATTCTGGTAGTTATCTAAGACTGCATCATTGCTCTCAATGAGCGGAATTGCCCATCAGGCTGCTCCTTCCTTCAACAGGCTGAGAACGAAGGCTACTTTACTCCGATCAGTTGGAAATTCTACTGGTCTCTTCACCATGAATAATTCACATTGAATAGTGAAAGTCAGGAATAGTGATCCTGTGCCCCACTGAACTTCTCCAGCAGACTTCCAGGAGATCAAAGTAACTGTGGCTATGGGGCAACTTGTGGGGCCACTTCCAGCTGAGGTAAGCTTTGTCCCAGATGTTGTGCTCGCTGTATCATGGCACTGTGCAGGTTCATTATTTCTATATCTAGCTGGTGTTGATGCTGCAATAATGCCTTGGCCATGTTGTGCAGACAAGTTGCTTCAAGGATCTGTTGTCATATTCCAGGTCTTGAAGGCAAGTTCTGATGCCTCACTGTTGAAAGCCAATATTGTTGTCAATGCTTTGAGGTAGACAAAATAAAAGAGGAGCAGCATCCATTTCAGGAATGCTCTATTGTGCCAGGATACAATAACAATCCTGACAGCAAGTAAATCTTACTCCAAATAAAATCAAAGTGTTTTGAATTTCTTTCTCATGCTTTCTTTTGCAAGACAGAATAGTCTTTTCTGAACTCTCCCTCTCTTAATAGTTCGTTGATCCCTTCCCCTTTCTCAGGGCCATTTACATTCCATCATATTGTTATGTCATACAATATCTATGAAAATAATTCTCAATTCACTTTTGCAAATTTATTTTTTCAGCCAACAGTGCAGCATTATCTGCATATAGATGTACACATTTATATTATCAGACAATCTGTTATTACCACCAGCTTATTATCAAAGCATTCAATATACATTTATCCATACATTCTTTTCATCATGCCAGACTCTCAATCAATAGCAATAGCAATAGCACTTAGACTTATATGCCACTTTATAGTACTTTACAGCCCTCGCTAAGCAGGTTACAGAGTCAGCATATTGCTCCCAACAATTTGGATCCTCATTTTACCCATCTTGGAAGGATGGAAGGCCGAGTCAATCTTGAGCCTAGTGAGATTTGAACTGCCAAAATGCGGGCAGTTAGCAGAAGTAGCCTGAAGTACTGCACTCTAACCACTGCACTATCGTGGCTCAGTGCTAGATCTGTATGGGTGAGCTTGCAAATGTGGATTACATCATAAAGATCTGGTTTACATAGAGCTGTAACCCGCTTGAAATTTTCCTGCCAGGTTTCTAGCTGCTCCAGTAGCTTTGAAACAGTAATTGGGAAGGAGGTAAAGTGGTAACTGTTTGTGAAAGTTAGTGACTAGAAGCACTTCCCCAGAGCTAGCCAAGTGAATACCTGTATGATACATTGGGCTTTAGGGAAAAGATGAGTGCCTCTTTGGTACCATCTGCTTCACCTCCAATATGTCTGCCCAAGCTTCTGGATCTTTTGGACAGTTTGGTGGTAAAATTCCCTGGATTGCAATCTCTATTTTCTATAGAAGAATCATCTGTAGAGAAGTCATCTCTTCTGTAGAGACCACAGACTTACTGCAGAAGATTTTGGGTCCAGCATGCAAGTTGATGGCCACACATTAAACCCGGTGTTTACCGCAGAACTGACTAAATGTAATCTGAGTATGGAGAACATTGTCTTTACTCATTTTCATATGATTTTCCAGCTAAGAAATACATTATCCACTCAACTAATCTCTACATGGTTGGTAAACCAGTTAAAATAGATTACCCCAAATATTAATGAATTCTCTGAGGATGCGTGGGTAATTTCCAAGCATTCTTGCAATCAGCTATGTGATGTCCCTTGCCAATCTCAGGAATATGGATGAGTGTTGGATGAGATTGCCCTTAAGCAGCTTCTCCTTCCTCACAGAGGGTTACTTGATTTACTGGGGAGCTGTAGGAGGTGAAGACACACCTAGAGCAACAATTAAAACAATGAAGACAATATGTGATTGATGATAGTTGGTTCCCACATTGAGGAATATATTACATCATTAAGACTGATGAATTGGATTTATTTCTTCACTCTTATTGTGATTGCAGTGGCTATGTCCAAGATTATCCTTTCCCTTTTAGGGAGAATTGGAGGGAGGACTTTCAGCAATCTCTTGTGATTTGTTTAGTTGTTTTGTAGGTAAAATTGCTTGCATTCACCAGGAACAAAACTCCACTGGATATTCCAGTGAGATACTTTGAGAGCTACATATCTTCCCTTGTATCTGGGTTTCTTTGGCCTGATTGCCATTCTTCTTTTTTTTAGGCAAGTGTTTAGTGAAGTTGGTGAAGCATCAGTTACAAATTGTCCTAGAAGAATCAGGCATGAATATGGTTTGGAAACGGTGCTGGTCACCCCAGTGGATTACCTCTGTTGAGACATGGATGGAGAGAGAGTATGTCTTGTTAAACTTCTCAATGACCACAACCAAATACCACTGGTTATGGTATATTTCTGACTGCCTATAACAATTAAGGTTTGAAGCACTGCTTGGTAATCAGCCCATTTTTCCCTAAGTGAGTGGTTCCAGTCAGCATGTAAAGACAAAGAATGATAAGTGTATGTGGTTGCTCCAATTTTGGTTAGTGCACTAATTGCAGGCCTTTTTAGACTGGGAAACTTGATAACTGATTCATGCCCTAATCAACTTTTGTATTGTTACTTTGTGTAATATATATGGGGCCCGCCTTAAAAAACTTAATAAGCTTCAGCTGATCCAAGATGCACCAGCCTATCTGCTAATTGAAGTTAGCCATGTATTACAGCCATGTAATACACCTATGTATTACAGTTACAGCATTGATTGCTAGTTGGCATCCTTCCTCATAGCTTCCTCCTGCGGGCCAGATGCGTCATGTGCTGGTCATGCCCATGCCCAGTTTAGCAAAGAGGAAAAAAGTCCCGATACTTCCTGTGACGCTGCCGTGACGTGAGTTTGACACCCCTGTTGTTGAGGATTTTTTTTCTTCCACAGAGCATTTGTGTGCCATTGATGTCAGGGTTGCCAAATTAGTTAGCTATCATAATGTGGTATTTTTAAATGTATTGCTTATTCTGTTGGATTTTAACAACTGTGAGTCTATGAACTAGATGGTATTTGTGTAAACAAATAAAACCATTATATTAATATTGTCCGACACTGAATTTCTGTTAAGACTTAGGCACTGCTGATCCAATTCTTTCTATTCTTGGTTTTGGATATTTTTTCCATTGCATGTGCTACTTGTTTGTAATTTCTGCACATATTTTCAATAATAATCAAGCATAAGAACTCTCAAACCAACTTCAATTTCTTTTCTTTTCTTTCTTCATTGTTAAGGTGTCTTTCAGATCATTGTCTTGCTGAAATATCCAGCTTCTCTTCGGCTTGCTTCCTCACTGATTGTGGGAATTTGTAAATAACTGTACATAAATAATGTGTAATTTCAGATTTGCAGAAAGTTGTATTTCATTTTGTAGAAGTTATAGAAGTTGTGTCAACTTCAATAAATATACAATTTGACAGGGGACCTAGCAGTTTATGTACAATTGTAGATGTCGTAGCACTGAAACAAAACTATGTCATGTTTCAAAGTGAGACTATACAAACTGCCCTCATTTACAAATCCTTTGCTAATAAATAGCTAACATTCAAGCACTGAGATAGGCTAAGAGCCAAGTGTGCAAGTACATGCATGCCTCAGAAATATATGCAAGAGAGCAGGGTCTTGCCTGAGAGCCAGATGACTAGAAAATTTAATCCAGAGTAAAAAACTTAACATGGGTTCAGAAACATCTAATCTACAACAGTCCAAGAGTCAAATGCCAGGGAGGTTACTGAGCTAGTTAAGGTCAAGGAGCTGAGATTCAAGAGGCAGATCTAGATCCAATGACATAGAAAATCAGAAAAATCTGGTGATTGTTCTTCATTGACCCAGATGTAAGTGTGACTCATTTATGGACATTTATGACTTTGCTTCTAAAGGAGTTGCATTGCTTAGCTTTCCAAAGCATCCAATAATCTTGGCATATTATCTGCCAAAATTAGTTTCAGTTGACTGTTTGGCAACTCCAGTGGCTGACAACTTTTTGAATCAGGCCCCTCGGTGTAGGGCTCCTTTGAGATTCTATAAAACTGGAGTAATGATGGCACTGGGCCATTTTGTTTCTCCATTGATCCTTAGATCAAAAGGGGCTTCAATGGGATTGACAGCGTTGGATTTTGGAAAATCCAGGCCATTTAGGAATCTACTAAATTTGATGCTTGAGCAGACCATCTTGGTGTCCGACACACTGATAAGGGGGAATGATGCCTTGAAATGCAATTTCTTGCATGATGGCCTGAATATGATAGCAGGGAATTGTAACTCCCCTAATAGCCCTCTTCACCCAGAACAAAAACTAAAGTGAAGATATACCCTATTAACTAAATGACAATTTGGAATAAAGTCATGGCCATGAAATTCTGAGTTGACCATATTAGAAGAACCTTATTATGAATGCTCTTTGAGGCCTTCAGATGTGCTGAAAAAACGACAATCCTCAGTTGTATGGTTTGGAATAGGAGCATAATAACTTTGGCTGCTTTCTGGTTATATGTGTGATGTAAAGAAAAACAAATTCAAAAGTAGTATATCAAGGAACAGAGTTAAATCCTGGTATTTGTAGTAGAATCTTCACAATATTCCTTATGCCCAAGGGTTGACCTATTAAACAACATTCCTACCACTTCAAAAAAAAATGATATTTGTGATTATCTATTACGTACTTTTGATGAGAGAAAACTTTATCACTGATCATAGTTAGATGAAACAATAGAAAATAGAATTTTGAAGATAATATTATTTAACCACAAAGAATGAAGCATTAGTCTCTTCTCTGTTACATCCGTCCTAAGACTGGTGTCATTAGGCCTTCTATCTGTATGTACTGATATGTTCTTTAAAGCTAGTTGCTATTTGTGATTCAGTACTGTTTTTAGAAAAACTAAATATATATCATATATGGTGCCTTATATCATTTTACAGTAATCCCAACAAGTATGTGTATTTGTAGTTCATTATATATTCACATCTGCCCTTCTATTGCAATTTAGACATTTGAATCCACTTACAAATCATAGTTAAACATTATTGTTTTGCCATACCTACTTTTGGGGAGATTCTGCAATACTTAAATTTATAATATTTAAAATCAATGACATTAATTAATGATATTCTAGGCCAGTGCTTTTCAAATGAATTGTTCAAATGGGAAGCCTGCAGATAATTGTAAATACATACAATAATAAATAATCTTGTGGTACATTACTATTGTTGCTATTCAGGCAACAGTTCTTCTGCTTCTCAAACAAGTTGAGATCTTCACTGATTAATATTTTTCTAAGATTGATCTTGATTGAACAGTTACAGTGCTGGCCTTCATAGCAATGCTGCAGTGAGAATCATGATTTCTTGGATCGTTCTAGAAATTTGCAAAATTACAAAAACTTATTGGGCAAGTTGTATTGCATTATTCAACAAAAACGCTTGAGTTGTTTGATGTTTGACTCACTGCAGCTGAATAGTCAACGTCCTTTGTGAGGAGATGGGTGCTAATATCATCTGCTATTCAAAATTTTCAGGCTTGAGAAGAGAAATTTTTGGTTGAAAGGATATTAAACTTGCAGGATTGTTTGATAATAATTAAACGAATCTTAAAATGCTATGCAAGGCAGGCGTATTTGGGCTTTTAAGTGTTGAATTGTAAGATGTATTAATTTGATCTTTCCACTGTGTAACTAGAGTATAGTTCAAAAATATTAGCTTTGTGGAAGACGATCCACCAACCTTGGATCAAATTTATAGTTATTGAGGGAACATTTTATATAATTATTGTTTTGCAGATAAAAAGATTTTCACCATTTGTGATTTTATGAATTATGGTTGCCGTTTAGGATTTTATGTAATTGAGCTTCACAGAATCTTTGGGATGACATACAGATGTAACAAATTAATAAAGACAAATTTAGGAGGCCAAAAATGGGACGCACAAAGGCCAAAAATGGGGCACACGGAGGCCAAAAATGGTCAAAAGGTGGGGGCTGGTGGGTGGGCGGGGTTTTAGCAATATTCATTCCATGAGATGCACAAACATTTCCACCCTCTTTTGGGAGACAAAAAAGCATGTCTTGTGGAACAAACGGTAATAATTTTTATATTGCAGCCTGTTTCATGTCATCTGATTTAGTTATTGTTTGTCATCTGTAGATATTTATAACTGATTGTTTTTATGGTTTGCTTGCTGCAGCCACCTGCTGTGGCCTATATTGAAGAAGGATATCAAGTTGTAATTTTTCAGTATATTTGTCTTCAGCCTTCTTCTTAAGGTGTATACATAAATAAGTTCATAAAATTATTTGTGAGAAACAATTGATAAATTTAATAAATTATAATTATTTCTTCTCCACATATCTCTCTACAGGATGCTATTTAAAGAAAGCCGAAGTGTTCATAATCATCTCACATCTGCTCCGTGAGTATAACATCAATATATATATGTTTTCTGTTCATCTAAAATTCTTTAATCATGTTTGTCTTAGAATTTCATAATAATTTATGTTTATTACAGTTGTTTTTATTGTTTGGTTGTTATTGGTAATAGAAATTCAAAATTCTAATGTATTATGGCTTATTCTTGACATTCTAAAAACATGAATTTTGCAAACAGGTAATATGCAATATATTTTATTAAATTTATGAAATTATGCTTTAATATGAAAACAGATTCTGGAGCAAGTAGTTAGCTAATAATTTAATATTAAACATATAATATTGCTACTCAGTTGTCAGAAATTAATATTTATTTTTTTACATTTTAAAAATAATAAATACCCACTTGTCAGAGGATTTCCAAACATTACATGATACTATATTTCAAACAATTGCTTTTAGATCTTTGTGCATATTCTTACTCCCAGTTATACTTGTGGAGGGTGTGTGTGTGCTGCTGTAGAGCTGTTTTATATGAAAAACAGACATATAAAGTTTCTAGTGTTTTGCTCTTTTCATGCTGTAATTACTCAGAATCCAGCAAGTAATCTTTCTGTGAAAGACTTAGCTTACCTGTTTGGATATTCCCAATGATATCATCAAAACTATGGAATGAGCTTTTAGGGAAAGGCCATTAATCTCCAGTGCATGTACTGTTTCACCTGAAGATTATTTTGCCTTGTTTTCAGAAGCATTTGCAATTATTCTGGAAATGATTCTGGGTATAATGCTTGTTCAAAGTGGCACCACTTCTGCAAGAGTCACCTGCTAAAAATCCTGAATTTAAATAAGCAATAAAATTAACTAGCAATAAAATTATAGCAGTAAATTTTCAATTGGAACTAGT
The DNA here is from genome assembly GCF_049901715.1 of Pseudonaja textilis. Classification (NCBI taxonomy): domain Eukaryota; kingdom Metazoa; phylum Chordata; class Lepidosauria; order Squamata; family Elapidae; genus Pseudonaja; species Pseudonaja textilis. Next base: position 45,322,510 of record NC_141994.1, read on the forward strand.
GGTTGAATAAAAATTGCAGATATTCTCATAATTAGCTTTGTGCTGTCCTCTTTAGGGCAAAGAAGAAGGTGATTCTGGCACCTAAACCCAAAGGAAAGGTAATTAATTACTTATAAATGAAGATATTCTAAATAAAGAAGCATGAAGTATTTTATTGTAGCTGCTTTGCTTGATTGCTGTGGGGCACCCAAGTCATTGGTAGTTGGGTAGTATACAAGAATAATAAATTATTATGGTTATTTGCACAGTCAGCCAGATGTTCAGGTAGGATTTGGCATTTTTGTTTACCTATTGAGTCCTTTCCAAGGATCTAGGATGGCTATACAATAATCAACTCTACCAGAATATTTATAGCTTTATGATTTTCTATGAGCTGACAAGTGCATGGTGGCTTTATTTTACAAAATAAAAAATAAATTATTATCCATTCACAACAATATGAAGTCATATCTTCCAGTTCTTTTGCTGGTGTTGGCCTTCATGCCTCAAGTTCTTCTCAATATAAATTATATTGAACTAATCTACACTTAGATTTTCAGTGTAAGATTATGAAAGCTTAATAATTCAAGTCCTAACCTAAACATTATTAAGGTAGCATCTAAGAATATAGGCAGTTCCAATAAAAGTTATTTTTTTGTAAAATTAGAATATTGAGATTAATAAATGCTATATTTCCAGAGTCCTTTAAGTATTTCTCCAAGGGCTCCAGTCACAATATAACAACAGATTTCTTTTTCCCTAGGCGTTCAGATACAATCTGCAATCTTTTTGCAGTATTGAATATTTTGCAATCCGTCTTTCAGTAACTTTTATATAGGGATGTCTGTTTGGATTTTAACACTCAAGAAATTAACTCACTCATTTTCCAGAACTTTCTCAAGTTGATGGTCAAGTTGATGGTCGAAGTCCAAACCTCTGGCAAAGCTTCTAATAAATAATTCTGGCAACTCAGTCAGGATACCGCTTATCATTTTGTAAAATTTTGCTACAACTATAATCAAATGGTCAATTATTTCATCTTTTTACTACAAGGCAATATTTGCCATTGTTTGTTACATTATAGTTTTTGTTATCTTGCAATTAATTGCCAAAGCATGTTTTTGAGCCACTAAAATGAAGCCTTTGGTTTCTTTCTTTAACACTGCTGTACTTAGCCAACCCATGTTGGTTTTGATCACCATTTCCTTCTATATTCTTTAAGTATTAGCCATGCTTTGGCTTGTACTTCCAATTAACAAATTGGTTTTCAATTGTTTCTTTTCTATATTCAGCATTCACCATTGTTTTTTTCAAGAAGCTTTCCTTGATTGACTGACTACCTTCAGAAAGAGTTCTTAGGAGCATGGTGGCTCACATGGTTAGGACAGTGGGATGGAGGTTAGCGAGCCCGTCTTCAAGACCTGAGCGCAACCATGAGGCAGGGTTGAGCTTCTGTCCTTCGCTCCAGCTCCTGCATGAAAGGACATGAAAGGAGCCCTCAACTGGGCATCTCCCAGGCAACAGTGATGTTACTGGGTAAACCTTTCAACCAGGAAGTGCCTCAGTGCTTCTGACACAAGTGCAAACAAGCGGGGTTCTTGGTTTTTCTTAATGTAGTCATTCAGGTCATGCTTTTCTTCCTCTGCAATTTGTTTTACTTTTAATGTCCTCTATCGCTTTCATCTCTTGGCAAACACAAGCTGATTAATATCACTTTTTGGGAATAAAGTATGATGCATTGTCATTAATTTTCTTGTCTTCCAAGCCAAGTTATCCAGTTCCACCTGAGTCCACTCATCTATTTCTGCTGGATATTGACGAGACTACCCGGATATTGTTTTTAATGATGTTTCCATCATTTAATTTTGATTTCAAAATTTTCCAAACTCATTTGATAGGAATATTTTTCTTTTGATTTGATTCTGTAATAAATTTGGAAGCTTCCAAAATTTGCCATTATATGTAGCCTTCTATGCTACTGCCTTTTTAAAATCTTCATTGTTAAACCGTATCTTCAACAGTTTTTCATGCCTTTATGTCTATGGTTACACGTTTATTGATTCCAAATCGCAGTTAGCCAGATATTTAAAATGGATTTGGCATTTTTTCTACCTATCAAGTTTTTCCAAAGGACCTGGGTAAGCAAGTGTTGTTTGATGATGCTAAAGATACTGTCTCAGGATGCAAACTGCTCTGCAATTTATTGATGGTGATTTTGTCAGTGCCAATAGTGTTCAACTGGTGTCCAGATGTTTGGGGATTTTGTTATTTTCTCCAGTTCTTTCTCTTCTGTTGTCTCCAGGTACTTCAATTTCCATTTTTCTGACTTTTTTGTCTTTCCTGTCAACAGTTGTTAAGTGGCAAGTGCTTGTCTGTTAGAATTTTAAATTTTAGAAGCACAGTTTAGCTTCTTCCTTTGACTGTTTTTGTGGTACCACAAGTTGTTGCTTGCAGACAAATGATATTTCTTGCAGATATTCCAGTGTACCATTGTCACTACTTTGTCATACCATTGTCTGTGTGATCTTCTTACAGCTGGTAACTAAGTGGTCTTACTCTTTCTTCAACTTCTTTGCAAAGGTGGTACTTGTTGTCTGTTGCTACCTTCTGCCTCTGTATTCAAATTTTTAAAGCCTTGCTTAATAATTAGCCCCTCAGTCTCTCTCTTCAACATTTCTGCTCTTACCACTGCCAGGTCTTGTTGTTATCTCTTTTGCCTGCTTTTTTATGTACCGGCCATGTAATATTTTGCCTTGCCTATCTTTTTTAATCTTCATATGGTCTTTCTTGTAGACCAATTTGGTCTCTCCAGTACTCAGTAAGCCTTCATGCTGTATTAACTATACTGCACATTCTTCACTGTCCTTTATATATCCTTCCAATGCTCTTTTTTCTTCTTCAACTGTCTGGTATTTTTACAAGATTCCATGCCCACCTATGTTCTTTGGTAAGCAGAGACTATCTACACTAATGTGTGGACAACTCATGCATGAATCATGTCATTATTTTTCTGGGCTACCTATCCAGAGTTTTTAGTTCTACTTGTGTTCAGTCCATTATTCTAGCTGTATGTATCCAATGACTGAAACTGCCTAGATGCTAGTTGGCTACTGCAACTTTTGTTACAGAATTTGAAGCAGTGAACACAATTGCAATTAGTATTCAAAAATAAGTGATTATGGTTGTTCTGTTTAAACTGGATAGAATACTATAATAAAGCTTTACAGATGAAGCAAATTAGGAAAAATCTATACTCAAACAATGTGGACAAAATGATGTCATGAACATTCTGGAAAAAAGTGCTGTTATTTTAATTGGAGTGATAATTTAAGATCTAGAATCTAAACCCATATGATTATAGCAGGTTTGTGTTTTCAAAAGAGGTGCCTAAAAACCCAAACTTGCTACCACCATATCGATTTGTACAATGTAAGGTAAACAGAGAAGGACACGAATTAAAAAGTCAAAGAGACATATAGTAGATTCTAAGCCATTTCCCCATTGCCAATTTTCCTCTGGTGCAGGCATTTCTATTCCAATTATGTTATTTTTTTGCAAAATTCTTCTCAGTTCATGAAGAAAACATTTTAGAGGATGAATTGTGGGGTTAAGATTGAACAGAGGCTTTGGAATTGGGATGGATAATCTATAGCCCTCCAAATGTTGCTGAACTATTATTACCAATACTCTTCACCATTGGCCATAGTGGCTAGGGTTATTGGGTAATATAGTTTAGCAACATGTGGCAAGTGGTAGGTTTTTCTATTTTGGTTCTCAACTGCACCATTTTAAATTTTACTCCCCTAGATTTAGAATATTAGGTATACCTAAGGTAAAATGTCATTTTGCTACTTCCATGCCATTTGGTGTTTAATTTTATCTGTTGCTATTTTACTGTAATGGATATTCCATGTAAATAATATGAAAACTGCATATGTATAATATTAAAAAATGTGAATCATTATTATCATTGAAATAAAATCAGCTCATACTGATCAAGCCATATACTTGCTTTAACTTATTTTTAAGATTTGCTTTTTGCCTAAGAAAGATTTTTTTACTTTGGAATAAGGCATATCCAACCTATCTCAGATTTTAAGATCTGAGAAAGATTTTAAAATATAATATGCTGTTTTCTTTTTCTTTCTTTTCTCCATAGAATCTTTTGCTTTATAAAGAGCTGTTTCCGATAAAGGATAATATTTGTAGCTGACAGTAGAAATAAGGACTCCTTGGTGCTCTTTGAACTTGGTTGTTTTCTTGTAGATGTTTCATTACACAAACTAGGTAACATCATCAGTGCTAGTAGAATTCAAAAATAAATTCTTTTTTCTCACTTTCTTTTTACACTAGGACTCTAGTCCAAAGAAGGAGCAGAGAGTATGTCCCCCTTTTGCTTCAGCTTGTGTTCCTGCTTCAAGTACTAGCATACCTATCAATGCTGTAACCAGTTGTATTCCAGCTCCAGAGACAATTTGCCTAGATGACTCACTGGATGAAGATTTGTCATTTAATCCTCCTTCACTGGATTCTGTTTCTGATGCTCTGGCTGCTATTAACAATGGGGTGAAGAGTTCTTCTGTTGTGTCCCCTGTAGACACATCTGTTTCAAGACCTCGGGCAGGGCTAAGAGAAGAGAAGTTAGCAAGCATAATGAGCAAATTACCGCTGTCATCCTCCAAAAAAATAGAGGCTGTTCAAACACAACATTCATCAAGTCTTATAGCTGGACATATAGGACCAGTACCAAAGAAATCCCAGGATTTGCTTCAGACTGGTATCTCTTCAGGCCTTATTGCTGGATCTACAATTCAAAATCCCAAGGTTTCCTTGGAACCATTGCCAGCCAAGCTTCTGCAGCAAGGGTTACAGCGGTCAAGTCAAATACAAGCTGCTTCTTCCCAGACCCATATTTCTTCCTCGTGTAAAGGGCAAGCTACAGTTTCTCCTACTTCACAAAGGCCAAAAGATACAGTTATGCTTGTAACCTCTTCAGAGGTCCAAAGCTGTGGCTCCTCAACAATGCAAGTAGCAAAAGTTCATCAGCAGCCCACTGCTCAACAAAAATATGTGTCTCCTCTGCAAGTTACTATTAGTAAATCTCAAACCAATCCTGTGGTAAAATTAAGCAGCAATCCCAAACTTTCCTGTTCTTCCCCAGTAACCAAGACTTCAGATAAATCAGTAGTATACCGCCTTCCTTTGTCTAGTGCCACCTCTGGGAGTTCTCAAATGGTTCACCCACTTGTGTCTCGGACAACATCCTGTACCTCTACCTCTAGTAATTATTTGGCCAAGGCCATGGTATCACATGTTTCTGCCCAGGGTTTCAAGCCTCCTTTCTCCATGGTTGCCTCTCCTAAACCAGCTGTCTCTCCCAAACCCTCAGCACCCAAGCCTTCTATAACATCCAAATCTACTGCATCTCTTAAACTACCCTCATCTAAGTCCAACTCTACAACCAAGCCCACATCATCATCTAGTTCTTCCAGTCCAAGTACGCTAATATCCCAGAACAGTCACTCCAACAACAATTCCCTTCATAAACAGTCCAGTGGAGTAAGTGTCAACCGACAATCTTCCACAATTAATTTACTTTCCTCTAACCGAACCTCAGGCTTTCAACCAGCAAAGAATCCTCAAGCCCCTTCTAAATTATCCAGTTCCTCCGCCTCTGGAACTGCTGGCAAAAATAACATGAGTGGAGTTGGATTGAATGTACCTATTAATAGTGGAAGCCGCTTAAATGCAAGTGGGGCTAGTAGGACTAATCCCTCTGGAGCAGCAGGAAGTGGAGCACAGGGTGCTAATAAACAGTTATCAACTCCACATAGACCATCTTCTGCCTCAGGGTCTACAGTTATACCAGCCAGTGTACAGGTATGTACTGAATCTGAAACTGAGCTTAAGATATAAAATATTGTACATATGGACTATTAAATTGTGAACTGTAGTAATGAATGCAAATGTGTGTGGATTTAGAAAGAAGTCCACTCTGTAATAGGATTTTACTTCAAGGAAAATATTGGAAATATTGAACCCTGTTTTGATGCAGTTACACATTTAAGCTATAGTTTGTTAAACAAGTTACAGTGACCAGGTTCATACATAACAGTGGCCTATAATGAGTGAGTTTGTATATAACATTAAGGCAAAAAAAATTTAAAAACCACTAAGGATTACTCATAAATACAAAGCAGGGTTATGTTTACCAATAGGAGTTCCTATAACTACTAGAAGATGGAATTTATTATAAATCAACTTTATATTTTATGATAATTGCCTAAGATTTAATACATAAAGACAAAAATTGCTAGGATATTTGTATCTTAAGACTTTTTTACTGTGACTGTTATAAACACTATGCAGAGTAAATTACTAGAAAAGCAAAAAAAAAAATCCAATAATTTAGATGGATGAATTACTTTATTTGCAGAATAATCCTAACCCTTTGAAAATTAGAGTTGCTTGAGAAAAGTTGTTTGGTTGGTAAATCTATCACTTTTTTGTGATGCTTAAACTGAGCTTTTCTTTTCTTTTTTCTTTTTTCTTTCTTTTTTCTTTTTTCTCTTTTCTTTTTCTTTTTCTTTTTCTTTTCTTTTTTCTCTTCTCTTCTCTTCTCTTCTCTTCTCTTCTCTTCTCTTCTCTTCTCTTCTCTTCTCTTCTCTTCTCTTCTCTTCTCTTTTCTTCCCTGTCTAGTTAACCACTTCTTGCCTCATTCCTATCTAGTTTCCTTATCTTTGTTTTACTTTCTTTCATTTTCTTGGAGCTATTCCTCCACCTCAACCAAACTCTCTTTAATATTTTTCCTTTCTATGTTTCTGGGGGCCATTTAAAGGAATGTATGTGGGTTTTTTGGGATGTATAAATAGGGTGTTTGAGTTTTGATAAAAATAAAAACACTCTTGAGTCAAACTTGACTCAGTAAGTAAATATACAAACAAGCAACCTTTTGACAATATTATGGAAATGATCTGCCATTCCCTTCACAAAAAATGTTATACTCAGTTGACCAACATTTCCTTTGTTGAATAATGACATTTAGCATAGTTACTGTCAAGTTTTATACCAGGACAGAACAATAAATCTCAAATCTCCAGATAATTAACCCTTTAGCAATTGGCTTAAACTTGGCAGAAGTCTCTCAGGCATGACAGTTGAAGTAGAATATTATAGACAAGAATTAGTGTAGTTAATTTATGCAACAATGATTTGTCCTTTACAGTGTGAAATCAAAGCTTTTATATGGGTGTGTACTCTAGAATTTAAACTAGACTTTTTCCTCCTGCCTTCCGAGTTCATGAATTGGACATAGGGGAAATATTTTTATGTGTAGCTCACTCTCTCTTTCAGCCCTTATGACACTTCCTGTCTATTTTCATCTTCCTATTCCCTCTGAAATTAAACCCTTTCTTGGTCAATATCTGGCTGACAGATAATTGTGCCCATCTTCTGATTCTTCAACACTTTGAAGTATATGAGATTTCCAATCCCTCCTCCTATCCCATGAGTTTAACTAGAAGGGAAGTAGAATTTCCATTTCTTCTTTGGTTGCAGCTGTCAAGATCCCCCTCTTTTAAATGCTTGCATTTCCCCTCCCCCATTCATTCAGCTGAACATCTCAGTTTATCACATAGGAACTGATTATTCATGTCTTGGTTCTTGAAAAAAGACTCATAGCTTGACTAGTAGCTTTTCCATGGCAGACTAGATTGAATCTATATAGGAATCAAAACACCTTATCTTTGTTTATCCAAAATTTGCTAAGTTTTCTCTTCTTCTCACAGTCAAAGGGGATATTTCGTAACTCTTTTCAAGCCTACGGGAGGATAGAAAGCCTATGTTGACCCAAAGAAGATATTTTGTTTGAAGTGTTGGCAGTGACTGAGCAATTAAGTTCTAATCTACTCTTAGCTGTGGAATTTCTCACGTGACTTTGGGTACAGTTCTCCCAATCTCCCAAAAAAGGAAAAGACAAGGGGTTCCTTGAAGGTTGTCTATCTAACCCTGCACTTATGAACCCTGTTTTTGCTGAATTTGATCAGTCAAGGAAAGACTTTCTGTTCTGCCCTTAGGAGTCTGAGACTTAGGACTAGCTAGATATCAAGGAAGGGGCACTGACGTTTTCTGGGTGGAGAATGGAGATTGGAGGGTCATAAGGTAAGAAATATTCTAGCTTACATGATAAAATAGCACAACACTAGAAATTCAAAAGTGCATTTGTCTAGCTTAGCAGAGGGGCTACGTTTCTGAAACCACCGAATGCACTTGATCAATGTAGAGAGCAGGATCCTCTGAGTAAATCAATACATTTCTAGATGCAGAATTAAAGCTCCCCCCCTTTGCCCCCCCAAAACCTATGAGAAATGTGGTTCATAATTTTCATGAAGATCAGTGGCTCCTTAACCAGTCTAAAGGCCACTGTAAAATTCACATTTTATTCTATTTATTCTATGCTCACAGTGGTGAGAATAGAGTAGAATAGAATAGAGAACAGAACAGAAGAGAAGAAATGTGATGGCACAAGGGATAAAACTGCCTTTGTGTCTAGTTGTCTATGCATGCAATGCCCTATTGCAGCGTCCCGAGGGGAGAAGTTGAAACAATTTATGTCCAAGATGTGAGGTGTCTGTAGATATTTCTCAGCGCTCATTCTGACCTGCTGATTATTCAGATCTTCTGTGGAAGGCAGGCTGGTTACAGTTGTTCTTTCTGTAGTCCTAAGTTTCATTTAGAGTTTGTACCTGTCCTGTTTGGTTGCTGTACCAAACCAACAGTTATAGAAATACATATGATAGATTTAATAATTCCTCTGTAAAAGTATATTCACAACTTCTGGGCAGTCTGAACTTCCTGGGTTGACTCAGGAAGTACATTCTTTATAGTGCTTTTCTAATGATGGTTCTAGTGTTAAATGTCCATTTCACGTTCTTGGAGATTACAGAACTCCAAAACTTGAAAGATTCTCTGCTGATACTGGGGTGTCGAACATAGTAAGACGGGTCCCCAACCCCTGGGCTGTGGCCTGCTACCAGGCTTGTTGGGAGTTGGGCTGCCAAAGTGGCAGGTGAGCACGCAAAGCTTCATTTGCCATGCCCCTGTTGCAGACTGACTCTGAGGGAGAGGAGGAACACCGACAGGGAGTGGAAGTGTGGCTCCAGAGGTTGTGGAGGAGGCTGGGGAAGGGCAGAGGCTGGCTGGGCAGTCAGAGGAAGACCCAGGCCCATCCCCTCTCCATCCTAGGGCACGCAGGGAGGAGAGAATAAAGGAGAGATGTGAATGGCATGGTCTATGGGGGAGGAAAGGGCCTTGATCCTTTTCATGGGCTGCAGTTGTGAGAACTGGTTAAAAGGATGGACATGCGTATGGGCCAGTGCTGGAAACAAAGTGTGGAAATATCTCCAGTCTGCTGTTCCTTTCTGAGTTTGGCATCCTTCCCAATGTGTGTTCGGATATCTATGGACGTCTTCAAGCCTTATCTTGCCTGGTTCCCTTAATTGCTTCATTGTGGTTTGTGTTGTTTTTACTCTTTATAATTTATAGGCATTTTTAGTTTAAATGGCATTTCCCCCTTTTCGTAACTGCTTGTAGGGGAGTTTTTTTTTCTCCAGTCAAGGATATTTGGAGCTTTGAAGCAAAGTGAAGGAATAAAAGGGGCTTCACCTGTTTTTGTGACTGCTTATTTTGTATCCCACCCTGGGTCATCACAACATGCATGGAATTTAGGTTGTGTGCGTGAAACCATTCTACCCTGCCATCAAAGCCGCTGCCAAAACTGGTTACAGAACCAAAAAAGTTGGGGACCCCTGTAATAAGAGAGGGTAGAATAGAAGGGCTACTCCTGAAATCTACTCTCATCTCTACAGTTTTAAGCATGTTCAGCTCCAGATAGTTCTAGCTTTAACACAGGGCCAGTTCCCATTTATATGCAGACTCATCACTGTCTCAGGTGAGGTGAGTGATTGCTTTATCATCTGCAAACTTCAGTACTTTTAACAGAGGACTAGAAATGCAATAATTGGTATAAAGCAGAAAAAAGCAAGATGTAGTGCAGTTCCATCATCTGCAGGTCTGTCTGTATTTGCTCAGTAGGCAAACTGCAGAGTCTTAACAGTGGATCTGTGATGACTTTCGGGTGGGTTAGCGCTACAGAGAAACTGGCTTGTAGTCATTTAAGCCTCAGTCAAGATGAATGAGGAAAACCCTCCTGGAGCATAAAAAGGTTTACAATTGATGAATGGTTTCTCTAAGTCCACACCAATTTATTGGTCCAATTTATTTAGTACTGTGACATTCTTACAGCAGCAGGTATTAACATACACAAAGATTCTCCCTCCTCTTTTTTATTGGATCTCTGTAACCCAATCTGCCCTTTGAATCTAAAACCTTATGTTTCAATTGCTTCCCTCATATCCTGGACATAAACTGGTTCAACTCTTTCCTTCGGGATGCATTGTATGCCAAAACAATTAGACACAGGGACAGTTTTTTCCCTCATGCCATCCATCTGCTAAACACCTAATTCCCACAGCATTAGCACTGTTTTATGTCTAAGGATAGTTGCCCATATTGTATGGCTGTAGTATTATTATTATTATTATCCTTCCCATTTTCTTTACTACTTATTATGGTTATGATTATTCTGTTGCTTTGCATGTACCCTAAGAACTTTTGCAGTGGAGACAAATTCCTTGTGTGTCTAATCATACAGTACTAATAAACTGTTCCATTCTGTTCTATTCTCAATAGTGTCACTGAGCCAAGTTTTTGTAAAGCGATATCAGCTGAGTTAGAAAAATTAGAGTTCTTATTTAGAGGAAAAAGTTCATCCATTGACAAACCTACATTCATTATTGAATGTAGATTTGTTAGGTGAAGCAATGGGAGAGAAATCCTAGCCCTCCTCCTCAGTTTCACACCGGCATGCTTCTTCTCTTTCGCTTCCTTTATATTCTCCAGCTACTAAGAGAACTGTTGTTTCTCTGATCATAATATCCACTTAACTTCTGTGTTTGCAGAAACTGGAGGAAACAGAGGAATAGTCTTAGAAAGTTGTCTGATGTTCAGAAGTTCATTTTTGGTGTATGTGATCCATAATGAGTTACAGAAAATAAAAAAGAATGTCAAAAACACTAGAGAGTATTTAATTAAGGCTGCCATTAGTGGCACCATCTTGAGGAACTTGAATGAATCCTGAAGATTTATTTTGACAGTGAAAGGCAGTTTAATACGCATGACCATTTTTCATACAAATCAGATTGTTTACCCCTCTCAATTTTATTTTGATAAAATATGCTTTCTTCAAACATACTAAAGGTTAGGAAATGAGGTAAAAAGGTAGTAACCCCAAACAGTTGCTGGGTTCAAGAATCAGTAATCTGACCTCACGTAGAGAGCTATTTTTCCTAATAGGAAAAGTTAGGATTACTCATCAGCTAAGCAAAGTTTAAGCTACTAGGTCTGTGATGGCAAACCTATGGCACACGGGCCAGAGGTGGCACTCAGAGCATGTGGGCATGTGTGCTGTCGCCAGCTGATCTTCTGCTTTCTGGCATGTGCTGGCCAGCTGCTCTTGGTGCGCTCCAGAGCACTGGAAACACAAAGACCAGCTGGCCGGTGCACCTGCACACTGGAGGGTCTTCAGGTAGTACAGTCTGCAAGCAAATTTGCAGCTTTAGGTAGTACAGTCCGGAAGCATGAGCACTAGCCAGCTAGTCTTCAGTTTCTGGTGCTCCGGCATGCGCACTTATGCGTGCACATCATGCACATTCCAGTTTGGGCACTCAGTGCTGAAAAGGTTCACCATCCCTGTACTAGGTGCTGTGTTGGCTGCTGTTGTGGGAGAACTGATACACCAAAGTGGCCTCAACCTTTTTAACTTTCTGGAGGTCCCTCAAAACCAGATTGGGTCAGCAGCCCCGGAGGCCTCAGGGAGACTGGAGAAATAACTGAAATGACTCCCGTGTAATTGACATGTTTTTCAATTCTATTTTAGTTTTGTGCTTTCTATAATTTTAAAGTTTTTAGTGTTAATAATATTATCAATACGTTGTATATATGTTTTTGACTTGGTTGTACACTACCCAGAGTCATTGATTATGAGATGGGTGGTTATATAACTGTGAAAAATAAATCAGCGTAGCTTTCAACAGTCTTCCTTTGGAAAGCTTCTCCTAGGGTAAGAGCCCAAAGGGAGAAGACTATAGCTAATAACCAGAGTGGGAGCAGTGTATTGTGGGAGAAAGGTTCAGATGAAAGCTAATGGATTAAGGGTCATTGTTTATTATAGCTGGTGAGTATATGTGGAGTGGATGAGCAAGAATGGGATTTGACCCTTTTTTATGCGTGGTTGGTGGGCTTCTACCTTTGGATCTAAACAAACAATAAAATGAAAAAGATTTATAACATGCTTCTAAGCAGGGCCCAATCCAACCACAGTAAAAATTAACTTTAAAGTGTCAATAGTCAAAACTACACAAACAAGCTACATATAACATGTTTTATTTATTTACTTATGAAAATAAAATATGTACTCAACAATAAAACCCTAAATCTATAAAGCTGGCATCCCTACTGTCTTAGGGGGATTGTCAAAATTAGTGGGATTGTCAAAAACAAACAAACCCATAACCATACCATCTTAACTACCAACCATGATTGTCAACATCTGTTCACAACTGTTTTTGCCACTCAGTCTATTACATAAGCAAGTTTTCACACACTTTAAAATGTTGGTAGAGACAATAAAACATCACGGCATTTTATAGGCAAAGGAAGTAATTTTCACATGAATCAACTACTTTACAGAAGACAGGGCACTAACTGTTAAAGGAAGGGCAGTTTGGTCCCATTCCAAGTACCTCTGCCACCTTTTTGGGTTTTGATTACAGGACTGCTAATGACCTTGTTATCCAACTATTACTACTAAATGCCAGGCCAAATTGCTATGTGTTCTCATCCATTTTTGGTAGACCAGAAACTTTGTTGGGTACAGATATTGCTCAGCCATGTTTGGGTACCACAACAGCTATGACTACAAGGTAGTTGGTTCTAGAATTTTCCAGACTTATCTTGCTGGATGATTTCAGTTCCAATGCATTGGAAGTTAGCTCCAGTTCTATTCAGGATTTCATAGTCTCCATGGTGATAATGGCCTTCTTTCAGCTGCTTTATGCTATGACACGTATGAATGACATGGTATTAAACATATTAGATATGGTATGTGATGTTCTGATGACTAGAATTTATGGACTCCCAATTTCTAGCCTGGACCCTTAACCACTACACCAGACTAGCTTTCAGTGATAGAAGTAAAAAAGAGTTAGACTTTATTCCATGAAATGGTGGTAATTGTAACTTTCCAGAAACAGTCCCTTATTCAGCAATAAGCCTTACCTGGTATATAACTGTCACAAAAATTCATGTGTAATCTTTATTATGGAGAAGAATACTTTTTTACAGATTTGTGTCATGTGGAGCAAAGAAGCCAATGTTTTATAAGCCTGTGTTCCAGAGCTTTTTCTCCCAACTTTCCAAGGCAATGCTTGGTGTGGTTTTGATGGCCTTAGGTGCCAGCTGAACTATAATTATATAATGTTTCTGTATAACTGGGGAACCAGTGGTTGCCACCTCACCAGTCTTAGTTTTCACATTTGCATTTTCAGCTATATTTATTGCATGAAAAAAGAGCCAACCAACATTTGCTATCCCTTAAATTATAACATGAATTAAGGAAGAAATAAATAAACTTTGCTATAAAATATGGTTTCTAAGAATGTGAGAGTAGATAATGCTTAAATACCTTTGATATGCTTTTAGTTGCTTCCAAAAGACTTTTAAAACATTTTAAAATAACATCTATCTATGTAGTCAACAACAGGTGCATCATTACTGGCAAATGCTTCACCTTTGACTCTCATGGCATCACCATTGTCTGTAACCAGTCAGAATGTGACATCTACTCCATTGACTCCTTTTGGGATGCTGGGGAGTCTTGTTCCAGTGACTATGCCTTTTCAGTTTCCATTGGAGCTTCTTAGCTTTGGAACAGACACGGCTGGAGTGACAACCACCTCGGGATCTACCTCAGCAGCTTTCCACCATAGTATAACTCAGAGTAAGTAAAACTTTTTTTTTTTACTATTTGTCAGTAAATACTTCTTTATCAATGGCAAATTCTTTGAATTGTCTGCATCTGTTGGGAAATTAGTTTGTTGTTTATGCCTATAATTATTTCTCATTGTTTTCTTGGTGGCTTAATTGTCTCAGTTGTGATGTTGCTGTTAGAAGGTGTTAGATGTCTTGGCTAGATGATTGGGTTGATTGTGCAAAAGCACCCAAACATGCTTTTTTCAAGAGGCAACTGGACTTTCTCATTTTTCTTTGAAGACATTTCACTTCTTATCCAAGAAGCTTCTTCAGCTCTGACTGGATGATGGGCAATGGAAGGATTTATACTCCTTGCAGACAGCTGGTCATTTGCATTCTTTTAGCAGGTTGTTAAGATCACCTGGAAGTTTATCTATGTCATCAAGGTCACCTGAATGATGCAAATTGGTGTGGAGCCATCTTGGAACTGTTGAAAGGACTATGTTGTAGATTGGAGATAGATGATGCCGCATCCCTCCACCTCTGTTGAGAGAGGCCTGTTCAGTTTTGACATAGATGGCCTCTTTAACCCCTCTTTCAAACCAGCTATCCTCTCTGCATAGCACAGCGTAGGTAAACAAACACATCAGGACTAGATTCAGCAGTCCATTTGCATTTAAAAGACACAGGCCACTCTTTTGAAGACAACGAAGTCCATATTTTGGACATTTTCCCATATATGCCTTACATTAGGTACTTTATTTCTCTTAATAAGTCCCACTCTTACTCAAGTTCAAAAACAATATATTCCAGTCCAATGTTAGTCCTCAGCACGTTCAATAATCATAGCTTTACATCTCAGGATTATTAATCAAGTCCATTTCAATAGTCCAGGAAGCTTTCGCAAATCAAAAATCACTTTGTTTTACTTAAAAGTCTTCTATAATAGAATCTTCAGTGATAATAAAATAACTAGGTATAGAACAGTCAATATTACCACAGTCCTCCAGATGAATTTTGTTAATTTTCTCATTAAAAAAAAAATCTAAACTTGAAAGGGTCTGGTATATTCCATTCACCAGTTGATGGTGCCCTCAGCTTAGCTTTCAGCGTTGTTTCAAATCTTAATGATTTAATTAATCCAAATTTAGTTCAATTTATGGAAGCAAAGACAGCTATTCAAATAGATTCAAGTGGAGAGTCCAGCATTTTATAATCTCTTTCCAAAACAATGCCTACCCAATTTAAGAGTCCAATTTTCTATGTTTCAAAGCTTTTCTCTCCTTAATTCCTCTTTTGGGTCTAGGATTTTTCTGTCTATGGTAGTTCATTGCTTTAAAAGATAGTTCTAAGAGTCTTTTCCTGGATTTTCCTCCTTTTTTTCTTTAAAGTTAGGGTCTAAATAAAAAGGAATATTCTTACCCATCTCCAAATCACTGTTCATCTACACTGCTCTTGCACATTTCTTTGTTGCCTCAGCTGTCCCAGCTTCGGGGCAGCCATGATGGCTGGCTCTTCTTGTCAAGGGAGGGGGCAGAAGCCCCGAGTCCAGCAGGAGAGTTGCTGCTCTCCACAAACTGCAGGGCGTCCCTCTTTTCTTCATCATCCCTACAGGGTGTCTTTAGTCCTTTCGGAGCCCTCCAACAGGGAGAACTCGGCATGGGAGTGTGGAAACCCGCTCCTCATGTCTTTCCTTTTAAATTTGACTCAAATTTTCTTCATTTTTTTCTTTCACAGAATTTTAGTTAATGTAAATTCATGCATATCATTGATATATTTATTGGATATCTATAGTTTTAATAGATCTAATCTTTAAGCACATACTTAACCATTTCCTTTTTTTGAGTATTGTTGCCAAATCTTTCCTTCATAGGTAGTCCTCAATTTACGACCACAATTGAGTCCAAAATTTCTGTTACTGAGCAAGACAGTTGTTAAGTGAATTTGCCCAATTTACA
This sequence comes from Pseudonaja textilis, assembly GCF_049901715.1. NCBI lineage: Eukaryota > Metazoa > Chordata > Lepidosauria > Squamata > Elapidae > Pseudonaja > Pseudonaja textilis. The sequence continues at coordinate 45,338,535 of NC_141994.1, forward strand.
ACTTTCCATGCCACAGTTGGTTCTTGCCATAGTCAATCACTGTACTTACTAAGTTAGTAACATGATTGTTAAGTGAATCTGGTTTCCCCGTTGACTTTGCTTGTCAGAAGGTTGAAGAAGTACCACATGACTGCAGCACACTGCAACCATCATAAATACCTGCCAGTTGCCAAGCATCCAAAATTTGGTCACAAGGTCACAGTAATGTTGCAACAGTCATGTGAAAATAGTCATTAAGTCACTTTTTTCAGTGATGTTGTACCTTCAAATGGTCACTAAAAGAATGGTTGTAAGTTGAGGATTACCTGTATATAGAGTCATGCCCTGAGTGAGCCATTCTGTTCCACTTTCCAATAAAGGAGAATGTTTGTAGCTCAGAGTTGAAATGGGTTTTTTTTTGGTGCTTTCTGAGCTGTTGTTTTCTTGCAGATACTTCATTACTCAACTTTTAGGCAATACCCCAGTCAAGAAACTGCCAAACAAGCCAATAGTAAACAGCCCAAGCAAAGAACTACCAAGACCACTCCCACAAACACTGACAGAGCAAGGGTCTAAAATATAAACTTAAGAGCAAACCTACTCCCTACTAACACCAATGATGTTACCTAGTTTAGGTGATGAAATATCTGCAAGAAAACAACCAATCTCCAAGCACCAAGGACCCCTCAACTCTTTCACTTAATTTCATTTGTTCCTTAGGCAGAGGTGGTATTCAACCGGTTCGCACCTATTCAGGTGAACCGGTAGCGGTTATTTGGTACGGGTCGCCAAACCAGTGGCGACCCCTGGCTGGCCATGCCCCCGACCTGGTCACCCAGTCGCTCACTTGCCCCGGTTGTTCTCTTAGCTTTCTGTTCCCGACATCCTGTTTCTTCCAGGGGGAAAGGAAGAAAGGCATGGACGCTGCAAGTATCGCTTTCCCCGTGTGAGTTAAAGTGCCTGGAATGAGAGAGAGTGCGGGCTGACAGGGGTTGAATCGAGCCTTGGAGCACTTTTGCAACGTAAAAGAAATGCATTTTGAAGCAGGTCCTTTAAAAGCTTCTCCAAGGATTCCCCATGGATGCTGCAAGTATCAGTTTCCCCTTGTGAGTTAAAGTGCCTGGAGTGAGAAGGAGTACGGTCTGATGGGGTGGGGGAATCCACTCCAGCCTTGGAGAAATTTAAAGGAGCTGCTTCAAAATGCATGTCTGTTAAGCTACAAAAGTGCTCCGTGTGTGTGTGTGTGTGTGTGAGAAAAGTGCTCCGTGTGTGTGTGTGTGTGTGAGAGAGAGAGAGAGAGAGAGAGAAAGAGAAAGAGAAAGAAAGAAAGAAAGAAAGAAAGAAAGAAAGAAAGAAAGAAAGAAAGAAAAAAAATAGGAAGAAAGAGAGAGAAAACTCTGTGCTATTATTTTTAATTGTTCCATTATTTATCATGGGTTAATGTTTTACACTGTCCCTACACCGAGACTGATTTTTCTGCCTTTCTTTTGCCCAGGGCTACCACATATTTTTCAGGGTTTACATGCATTCAATGTCAATAGTCCAGAGCATAAAATACACACGTGTTTAACAAGAGTTGAAAGGGACCTTGGAGGTCTTCTAGTCTAACTCCCAGCTCAGGCAAGAAAACTGAGGATGCCAAACTCTGAGTAGAAATCCTGGGAAAGCTGTCAGAATAATACTTAGAAGGGACCTTAGGATGAACCCTATACCATTTCAGAGAAATGGCTGTCCAGTCTTTTCTTAAAAACTTCCAGTGATTGAGCACCCAGAACTTCTGGAGACAGGCAGTTCCACTGGTTAATTGTTCTCACTCACAGGAAGTTTCTCCTTAGTTTTAGGTTGCTTCTCTCTGTTCAGTTTCCATCCATTGCTTCTTGTTTGCATTCTGCTTCTTTCTGTCCCCCTTTCTTTGTGGCAGCCCCTTAAAAGCCTGTTGCCTATCCCACTCTTGAGTAAAGCATGTGAGCCATTTCCTCCTTTCAGTGGTCCATGAAAGTATATCTATAGTGTGTGCAGATAATAAAGTCAAAAAAGGTGAACAACATTTTTACAGAACTATAGATAAGTTGAGGCTGGGTGACAAGGAATGGCTGGGAGGGGAGGGGCCAGGTGAGGCACCCCTTGATATGAGTGACATTGAGTTGGCCACGCCCACCCAGTCACATGACCAAGCCATGCCCACCAAATAAACCACACCCACAGAACCAGTAGTAAAAAAAATTGAATCCCACCACTGTCCTTAGGCATCCAGTATTGTAAGCTTCATTTCCACTTTGACAATTTTAAGGTTTTCATACTTTTCACATTCTATACTGTGACTGTAAAGAACATGTATTTCTGTTCAATTCAATTGACATCATCAGTGACCAATCTTGTAGTTTTGGACTGGCAAGATAATGATTGGCTTAAAGTCATCCACTTGAATTTGTAAATCCCAAATTTCAGTACTACACCATTAAACAACTAAACTTACTGTCTACAGAGAGGCACCGAAAACTATGATCATGTTAATTTTATGATTATGTATGTGTTTTTTTTTCCTTTTGTGTGCCATGACAGATTTATTGAAGGGTTTACAGTCAGGAGCTCAGCATTCAGCAGCACTGTCTCATACATCTCTGCCTGCTCATTTGCAGCAAGCTTATTCAGGTAAGAAAATACATTTTCTCACTTTCCTAAAGAGAAGCCAGCTGTCTCACAATACAGTTTCTACAGTGATAAAAATTTCTTAAGACCAGTTTTGACAATGCAACAACTTTCTCAATGGCATGGTGGGATTCCCTTTACTCAGTGTGAATCTCTTAGAGATGCTGTAAGTTACAAGTCTAATTTGACTTGAGCATTCTCAGGTGCAGTTGTCAATCTTCCAGTTAAGAAATTACCATTTTAGAATGCTTTAAAGGAAGCAGACTATTTGGATCCCTTTAGTCACGGTTCCAGTTGGGCTTGGAATGAAAACAGTGTTTGTTGTACTGATTATTTACCTTTGTTGGGCCCTAGATGGAAAATACATATTTCTTCGGATCCTATTACACATTGATGGGCTTTGGTACCATTGACTATGGTATCCTAATTTTGGGGGATTGGAGATGTTATTTTATGTTGTTCCATTCCTTCCTAAACAAATCAGTTGTGGAGGAAAAAAGATTGATCTGATGGCCTCTTACATGCACAGCAAAGATGAATTGATTACCTGTCAAAGCAGCAAGCAGAGGTGGAGGGCAGGCACGCGATCTGGACGCGCCTTGTGAGCCGCAGGAAAGCCAAGAGTCAATGGGCTGGAGCAGCAGGCGGCCATGGGAGGTTTGTCTTCATACAGCACCAGCAGCAGATGAAGGCAGAGGTGCAGGGGGAAGGCAAATGATCTGGACGCACCGCACAGGCCATGGAAAAGCCTAGAGTTGGTGGGCTGGAATAGGTGGGCAGCCGCGGGAGAGTCATCTTTGCTTCTCTCAGCTTGTCTGCGGCCTGTGTAGTGTGCCAGGATTGCCTGCCTTCCACCCTGAACCTCTGCCTCTGCCCGCTGCTTGGACAGGGAATCATCTCACTTGCGCTGCACAGGTTGTGCAGCCCAGAGTCCACCGACCAAAGGATCAGTGAGCTGCAGCTACTGTCGGATACTATTGGTCCCCGCGCTCTTGCCGCCTCTTGTGCGGGATTACCCTGAAATGGTGTTTTCCCCCAAAATAAGCCCTGATGCTTATTTCAGAGCCTCCAAAAATATAAGACCAGGTCTTATTTGGGGGAAAACACAGTAGTGGGAAGAGGGAAAGGCCTTGAAGGTCAGGAGGAAGAGATGCTAGGAAGATAATTATCAGATAAAAGGGTCTTGAGCTCAGGTAAAGAAAATAATGTGAGAAAAAAAAATCCTCTCTAGTTCTCACAGAGCTAGAGGGAAAGAGGAAGCAGATCAGATTTGCAAGATTTTTTTTACTGCATCTGTTGCAGTAAGAGTAATGCTTGCTTGACATTAATTTTTGAGCCTGATCTACCCTATAGAACAGACAGACACTTTACACGAGACTGCCTCTAAAAATGACTTTGAAAAAGGCAGCAATCTGCCTGTTAACTGGCAGTAGAAGTCAGAAACACATTGTACCTGTGCTGTGGTCCCTGGTTTAATTTTCTGTAAGTTTCTATGTACAATTTAATTTAATTAATTAAAAATTAAGCTTTTTTAATCTACGAAGCTTAACTTGGCTTAACACCAAGTTACCTTAAGAAAACTTTCTCCAGATAGAGTTGCCCTACATAATATCTACATTCTGCAATTCTTTAGTTTTATAAAGTTGGGGGGACTGCAACTAGGAGAAGTTGTTTCTCTTTCATGACCTCCACATTATGAAATAGACTTCCCATAAAAGCTAGATTCCCTTTGGTATTCAAAAGTAAATTAACTTAAGTATTTAAATGATACTATCATGGGATCTTTTAAATGTTTCTTCAATTTAGCTGGGCTGATGATTGATTGTGGCTTGCTTGTTTATACTTCAGGCTTTTTTTTAACCAAGGATATTTATTTTCTATATTTTGTGTACCATCAAAAGTTGTATGATTGCAGTGATAGGAGAAATTTAATAAATCATCGTTTCTCTTTTATGAATTGCTTTCTCTTTTTCATCTTCAATTCTAGATGGCCAAAGCAAAGTGGATGCTAAGTTACAGAGGAAACCCCAGTGATGTTCTGCTAAGTAAGAGAGTAAATGTGGTTCTACTTTGCTGATGGAGAATGACCAGTTGGGAGAGTGCTTACATGGACACAGAGCTGCTGTTTCTGTCAATGTTTACATATTCTGATCCTAAGCACTGTGGTGAGGACAAAAAAAAAATACTTGATCAAAGAGAGAAGAAAAAGGAGGAAAGTGTTCTTATTAAAAAAAACTCACAGTTTGATTTTGTTTTCAGGACAGTTCTCAAAGCCTTTTATCCCAATTGTCTCAGAAAGGGTTGGCCAAACAGGTTCAGTTGTCAAACCTACAGCAACCCCAAACCTTTTTGCAGGCTGATGTCTGATAAAGGAACTATGAAAGGAAACTAAAGTAAACATCTGTATCCACCATGCAAGTAAGGCCATCCATCCTGTTCAGCCATGTGGAGGCTTCAGGAAAGTCTACAAGCTATAACAGTTAGAAACATTCTCTGCAAGTTTGAATAAGGTGAAGTATAGAGGAGAAAAAATGTTTTATATCAGCCTAAAAGGAAGTACGCATTTTCTCTACCCAAAATCAAGGCCGCTTGTTTGCTCTTTGAAGAGCCTGAAAATTATACTTAATTTGCTTTGGCTAATATTTTCCCTAGATACTGTAACTGATCAGGACAGAGGATTTTCTATTTCAGATAAAGATTTTAAAAATGGAGAGTGTTTTGTAATTGCACATTTCAGTGGAACTTAAAATCTTCCTTTTAGTATCAAAAATTCAGATATAAGATTAGCATGAATTGGCTTTATCAGAGCATACCTTTGTTTTCAGTATCTTTGATGGAAGGTTTATTTTATCACTTTAGATTTGCTGAACCATTTCAGAGTTGCCTTATTTTTCATATATTGATAGAATGTAGAAATATTCCGTTTCTCTCCTTTGGGAAGATAGTTTCTGATTCTTCTTCCTCTTCTATTAGCTTTGAGAAGATATGTGCTGTATTGATTCTTTACAGCTTTTAAGTAAGACCTTTTATCAGAACTGTTCAAAGCTCTCTCCAAAGAGTATAGTTGAGGTGCCTTCTGTTTAGGCTTTAACATTCTTATTCCCAGTATTCTTTAAATTTGCTAAGCTGGGAGATACTTGATTTGTTGTTGCTTGAACATACAACTTGTAGGCTGGCTTTGATTTTGAAACCATTATGTTAAAAGTCTAGGAAAGAAATGTAGGAACTGCTTTATATTGCACTCATTAACTAATGCAGAAGAAATGTATTTGAGGATGTAATTCTGGGAGAAAAAGTCAAAACAATGTCACATTATGTTGTAAACATTTCAATGGAGGTCAAATCTAGAAATCATAGTTTAATCCCCAAACCAAAGTCTTTTCTTTAATTTAAATCTGATATTTTATTTTTTAGTAAGAGTTGGGTTTTTTTAAACATTTCTGGCGATATGGTCATCATCCAGCAGAAATATGTACATATGCCAGCATGTTTTGCTGGAGGCTTCTTTGATTCCAACTACAATCTCTAATGCTGCTCTAAAAGGAAACCACATTTTAAAAAGACAACTAGCTGTGTCTATTGATCAGCATTAATTCCTACAGTAGGAAACTCAGTAATATCTATGGCTTCCTATAAAATTCTACTTCTTATGTGCATATAGTTTTACTGTATGGTGGCCAAGATAATTCTTCTGCTGTTTTGTGACAGACATGTATTTAGTTATTAAGTTTACAGAGATATGTTATTTCATCTTACAAAGCCAGGTAGCTAATCTTACTGATTCAGATTACTTATCATATTTGTAAAACATGTGTATATTTAAATAATATATAATATAAACATAGTAACTGAATGTTGGGTTGACCCTATTAATTTTTTTAAAAAAACTTGCACAAAATACGGATTAAAAATAGAGTCAAATCAATCTGGAATAGAAGGTAAACAAAGGGCTTTTAAAAAACATAACTGATAGTTTCATAGAAGAAACTACAAAGTTCAGAATGTTTTTTGCATTCACAAAGCCTTCCTTTTCCCTTCAATATTAATTGGTTAATTTTATCTTCTTGATTGATTTGCTTTCATTTCAAAGGTAAGCAAAATGTTCTCCATGAGCATATCCACAAATAGCCAAATATACAGTTCTTACTGAAGATTTACTGTTACATAAGTTGTTTCCTTGTGGCAAATTCAGATTTGTGTGTTTAAGCATGTACACACACACGCACATATAAATAAAAAAATACCTTTGGAAGAAAAGACTTAAAATAAAAAATGTATTTGAAACAATGTTTTTAAAATATCATAAAAATGAAATTCTCTTAAAAGAAAGAGGCATACTAGGACCCTGACATTCCATATTGCATTATGAAAACTAAATATTGAGTAGTTGATAACTTTTAGATTTAGTTTTCCCTGATATACAAAGTGATAGAAAGTGTGAAAGGTAAAACTATTTTTCTCTTTTGGAAACAATACACAGTACAGAATAGAATTAGTCAGAGTTATATGTTTCTGATTCTGTTTTCCCATAAATTTAAAGCAAAACATGGTGGCAGAAAACGGTTTATGTTAAAAGAGTTTGAAATTTTTCTCATAAAAGTGGTTTTCTTGTTGCTCATCAATATTTCTTATGTAGAATTTAATCAAAGCACATTAATTGATTTGAATTTATTATTCTTATTACATGGCATGCAATTGGGGCCTCTCTGTTTTGCTAAATATATGAAGAGACTTCAGCTCTTTTCAATTTAATAGCAAACTGGAGTATCTGGAGACATAATGCTATGAAAGAAGTGATAGAAGACAATTGCTCCTGATGTTCTCAATAAAACAAGAATTTTATGATTAGAATAAATCTAATAAAACGATACCTCCATGAGCTTCTCTACAATGGACATAAGGACATAAAGAAGATAATCAGAATTGAAAAGAGTAGATAGAATATTAGTGCCATTACAATGCAAGTGAGATATACTTCCTGCACAGCAATTTTTAATTTAGCTATTTTTAACAGCCTAGTTTGTCTTAAAATGTATTTGGAGAGTTAAATAGCTCTTATGTTAAATCTGTTCAGTATTCACAAGCAATAAAAGGTAAAACTTTCATTTCTGAATTTAAATTGTTTTGAGACTTAGGGCTAAAATAGTGATCATACACTGAGCCTCAAATATAAGCAATAATTTTGACATACAGGTTTTGAATTTTAGAATCATTTAAATTATGTGTTTCTTGTCCAAATGGGGACAGTTAGTAATTCCTTAGGTTATCTTGGATCTTTATGAAGTATGGAGAAAGGATATAAACAATGAACAAAGAAATTTCTTAACAATGCATACTTTCATCCCCAAGGTAATATATGATGGCTTAAAATCATTCCTTTTTCAGCCTTTTATATTGTCTTGTCTCCAGCAAAACAGATGGGAATGTTGAGTCAAAATCTCAGGTGTGGGTGCTGTGGGTTTGACATCTGTTTCCATGAAATAATGGTTTAATTTATTCAGTAGGCTATGAATGGGGCAGGTAATCATGGTTTGCTTCTTCAAACTCTTAGCTGACTAATCCAACCTCCATTTAGCCTCTCCATTTGATCCAAAGCAGTTGATATAAAAATAATTCTCAAATCCCAAGCTACCATCAGTTACATTGAATCATAATCAGATGATAGTTTCTTAGGACTCACAGTTATTTACTATGTTTGCTGCTACATTCATTAAAATATTTTTGATTATATTTATAAATACATTTAAATCTAGTTTACACAGTGATTTTTAGAACTGCCCAGAAAAAAATTAGGATGTTAGTTTTTTGGAATGTTGACAAGTGATATAATTATTACTCTTATTTTTGAACTTTTCAGAATAGTAGTACAGGAAAAAAATCATGTTAAATTTTGGAAAGTTTTTTTACCTAACTATTTGCATAATTTGTTATGTTAGGAGTTCACAGAACACTTTTTATTTTCCAAACACTTTTACACCAAGATTAGAATAATAAATAGATATCATAAAATGTTTATGCAATTATAATTGTATGCCATTTAGGAGATACTTACTTGATACAGGCTTTTGGTTAAGTGCCTTTTCTTTTTGTTCCCTCTTATCCCCACAAAGTATATTCAGAGGTCCTAAAGTGTTTGGAGATATTTGGAAAGTCCTTGATCCTGCCCAAATGACTTTATGTTGTTAAAATAACTTTACTCTTCTGTAATTAGTGTTCAGTACATGTAATGTTGTGACTGCTGTTGCATAACTCTCATTCTTATGTGCTTGTTCTTTGCACACAGCAATATTTTCCTTATGTTAAATTTGTTTTTGTAGTATTAATGTTTACTTCTGAAAATGAACTTTGGCACAATTTATAAACAGTGTATTTGAGCAACTGTAATGAAGTGGTTGGTAGTACACTAAGCCATTTCCACTGGAGTTTCAGATTGTAATTTAAAATATCAGTCTAATAATCATGTTAAACCAGCCATTCTAAAATTTGGCATTTTCCCCTTTGACAGAGAAAGAGCAGAATATTTCTTCACATTAAAAATGTTATAAATAATTTATATTTGAATGGTTACAGACTAGTAGACAATAAAATATTTTATATTTCTGCAATAAAAATATTTTCATATGGCCTCTGATGCCTAAGATGCTTCACCCTAGGAAGCTGCCTGTTGATGGTGACAGTAATTTAATCTTCTAAATTAAAATTTTAGTTTTCCATGCACCTAATACAGTGAGAGCTTCTTTGCATTGCTCAGATACATATATTTAGATACATTGTAAAACAAAATTTTGCTCTAAGTAACAAATTGGCTAAATCAAAGAATAGCAGTATACTTTTAAACAAAAAAAAATCACAGCAAGATTTCCCTGGGTTTTTTTTCCAAATTTGTTACCAAGGTCTGTGACAAATGTAAGAATGCAACCCACCAATCAAAATAAGTATTCATATATTTTAAAATTTTTATTGTATTTATAAAACTTTTCACTTTTTAAAACTACCAGATATTATTATTAAGGTTCTACTGATCTTTAAAACAAAGTTGCATTCTATTTCAAATCAATTCTGAATGGATGGTTGAATACTCAAAATAATATTGAATTCTGCTAGAAATTAAAGAACTATCTTTTGTTCAGATAAAGCAATTTGGTATGATTGAGGAATATAAAGTATTTTATACAATTAGTTAACATGTTTCTAATTGCAGTAACAGATGAATTTCCTGCAAGAGTCTAAAAAAACTTCCTTATAGAAAGAAAATTCTTACTAGGAAGAAAGGGATCAGTTGTCATGCTGAAGTCTATTGTAAACTATATTTGGTTTTCAAAATTGAGTTTTTACAACTTTGAACCATTTGTTCCTAATTTTTAAGAATTATTTTCTGAATGTATTTCTCAGGACACTATTGCTTAGTTTTTTATGTATATATACACCTTTTAACAATCTTTAGAAGTTGGAGAAACTTGTATTGACACTTGAAGAAATCACTTAGAATAATCCATTTAGATATGAATTTGATCTAGGCTTAAGTATCTGGAAAAATGACTGGCAGAAGTGAATGCCTCTATAACAATCATTTCAGATACCACAACTAATATAGATCAGGATAAACTGTAATATGAAGAGCTGACAAGAAATATCTGATGACCTAGAACAATCTTCTGCCAGCCCTCTTGCAGATACCTAAATCTGAATCCATCCCCATATTTAGATAATTACTAATGTTGTCTTTTAATTGAATTATATTTTGTTGAGCCATGTCAGAAAACTAGGATTCTCTGGGGCAATTTTTGTTCAATGAAATATGTTTGTTCTATGTAACAAACACATTTCTGGAGCTTTGTATCCCAATATAATACTTTAATCTTTGCAGTGCTCCTGAAACAATATAAGTAATGTACACCTTATGTTATAAAATTTTGCCTTTTACAATACATTAGACATTTAAATTTGGTGTGGTAAAAGGGAAAATATTTGATTATCTCATCACACATTGGAATAGTTGAGAAAAGTCAGCTAATTTAAAAGTAAAGATTGTAGGCAGAGCTCTCAGACCTTAAAGGCGGTTGGTCTTTAGTACAGTAGCATTTTATGTTCAGCACTGCCTTTCTCTGTAATGCTTTATTTTGATTTTAGTAGTCAGTAAAATTGCTTATTACAAAACTCCATGTTTAGTATTACAGATATTTCCCCCTGGCTACTGTTATTATCTACCCAAAGAAACATGACAAAGCTTTTTGAATGTGTTTAGTATGAAAATATTTTTGTAAAAGTGAAATTAAATTTTAAATAGCAGGAACATTTTCACCAGTACAGTGATAGGGTTCTGAGAGACTAGGAGGTTTTCAAAATCTGATGGTGATATCCTTTTACTAACTATAATCAAAGATGCAGATGTGGAATAAAGAACAATCTCACATTTGAAATTAGTAAATCTGTAAGTAAATAAATATTTCACCTGTACAAAGAGAGGACAATTAGTTAATTAGATCATTCACATAGATTCTTCTTTAGAGAAGTGGTCTGAATATATATCTTCTTTGGCGCCTTTCAACAGTTGATTGAAGAATCCAGAGGATTAAATATCATGTTGTAGAAGCTGGTGCACTTTTTTGCATGTATTTTCAGTCAAGAACATTTGCTTAAAATAAATTTAATTTAAATTGGTGAGCAGTGTTACAAATTGCATCCATCTCTCAAACATGTTTTAATCATATTCTGTACCTAAGTAACACAATTTAAAAATAAAAACATAAAGTTAGGATTTTCTATACTGTAAGATAAATTCTGCAGTTGGACATTGATGTGATTATAAATATGAAACATTGAGCTGAACTTGTCATTCTAGAAAAGAACATGCTTTTCATAAATTGATTCTAACAATAGTGCAGGTTTCAAGTTTAAAAAAATCTAGAAATTCTATTTTAGTATTTTTCTCCTGATGGAAACAATATTTCTGAATATTTTCTCAATATTCAGCAAAACTTAAAAAAATACCTGGTTAGCCATACAAAACAAGGAGATGTCCTTATTGACAAAATTGATCCACTGATACTTGGGAACTTGGTTATAGATTTTCTATAGACTTATTTAAGGTACCTATTTTTATCAAGTTAGTGGTGCTATAATTATCCATGTCTAGGAAACATATCTGAAGCAGTTATTCTGTTCTGTGTATAGCTTGGCTCTATCTTTGAACCTAAGTATTTCTAAAATTAGTGGAAGGTTTGAGCCATGTGGGAAGAATATTTGTCTTCCTTGTGACATGTTTTCCATGCAACAAATATGTAGCTGCTCTCAATAAGAGGGCTTGTATCATTATACACATTTAGTTACTTGTGCCAACTGCTTTTTGGCTTATTTTTTACAGAAGTGTATTCTACCAACCTGAAAAATTTAAAAGAATGAATTGATCTTTTTCTCCTATTATTCCAAACACAATATTTGAATTATTTTTTCCATAATAATCTCAGGACCTGAAAGATTGTAACATAGTGTGTCTTAAAAGATGTACTGCACCAGCCATGAATTTTGTAAATAACCCTTTCATTCTCCTTTTTATAAATATCTGTTTTAAAGTATGTTAGGCTCTTTATCAGACCTGGTGCCTGCTTACTTTCCACGTAAAACTGGAGTACAGAAAAAGGGAAGCTGCTGCCACAAAAAGCCTATGCCAGTTCTGAATGTATATTCAGGTCCTTTCCAGTTTCAAAATAGAGTTAAATTAACTGGGAAACAAATGCTTTCCTCTTCGTACATTTTATCCTATCATGGGCCTGGAAACTAAAATGGTGAATAGCATATTGCTCCAAAAACTCATGGGTTGAGTTTTATAGAAGAGTGGTTTTTCTTCAGTGGTTTTCCTGCTTCTATAATCCAGGAATTACTGTCTCAATTTCACTTTTTCAAACAGGGTGTGGATTATTCTTTTGGCTGGAGACTGAGAATCCATCTATAGTTAATTAGCAGATATTTGATCAGAAGTGATCAGTTTGAACGTTCAAACTGAGAGTAGATGTGCCTGTCTTTAAATGTGACAGGAGTTTCATGAGTGTTTTTCTTTTGTATGTGTCATGTGTCTGTGCTGTATTAAATAAAGAGGAATGTACATACACATTGTGTGGTTGGTATATTATAAACTTTTTTGCATATCTTAATTTGGTAATGTGCAAGATATCTAGAAAACAAACATGCTTATTTTTCAAAAATGTAATTAAACAATTTACAGCAAAAATTAATATAATTTGTTTCCAAAAGAACCAAAATAAATCCACAAAGTTAAAAATAAAAGAGCCACAGCCTATATGATGACTAATGAATTGACCATAGGTATGGTGGAAAATAGGTAAGTGGAAACAAACAAATGTCTTGTAGCTTTTAACGATAGCTGGAAAAGTTTCTCACAGCACCCCTCAAGAATAGCTGGCTGAGGAATTCTGGGAGTTGAAGCCCACAAATCTTAAAGTTGCCAAGTTTGGGGACCCCTGCTCTAGTGACTCTCTAGTAACTTATAGCTGTTAACCAAATAGGTAACCTATTTTTAACAGGCATGACTTCATAATGCCATTTCTATCTCATCTCTAATCCACTCTACAGGCAACCCAAACTTCTCTTTAGCTGCTCCACTGCTAAAGTGTTTCTCATCTTCCAACTCCCTGTTGATCACTTGGGGCTTCTGTCATAATTCCCTCTCTACTCCAATTGCTAGGACTGCACTCTGGCCATTTCAGCTTTGGCTGCAAGTAACTCCATATGTTTGGCTTTACAGACACATCTGCTTGGCTATTGCTTCACTAGAAAGCACCAGTTAAGCAATGCATGGGCTCCATGTTTTCACTGGGTACCAATCTTCTGGAAGAAGAAAATACCTGTTCTTTAAACGAGTTTAACAGTCCCACAAAAGAAAAGAAAAAATACTGAGGAAGTTACTGGCAGTTTGGTCAATTTAGCCTCATAGTAACATTCCAGAGCATTATATTGCTGCTTGTGTAGCAAAAAGTGTGTTACAGATTTTCAATTGCTTTAAAATATCTCACAGAGAGACACCCAGTCAAGATAAAAGAAGTTTAGGATACAAGAATGTCAGCCTTTAGCATGACTTGGCATTTCTCTGGCAAAAGTTAAAAACATATTCCTCTGGGAGCATCCTGTTAAGAGATTTGCATGCTGACTTCACTTGTCAGTTAACCTTTTAGCTAACTCATGCAGAAGCTGTGAAACACTGAAAATGTTCTTGCCTTAACAACCTACGAAATAATTTGATTATAAAGTGATAATAATCCAGTTGTTAAGGCTTTTATTACTTTTTCCAGATATTTTTCAATACATTGCACTCTGGGAGCATCCTGCTTTCTGTTTATGTTGGTTGCCAAATAGTTGACAATCCACAGGTCAAGATGTAGGAGATTTGCCTGCAAGCACAGTTCTGTTCCACTTCACCAATTTCTCAGGTGGCATCTTCAAGACCAGCATTCCCCTGAAAAAAACCAAAAACCATCATATCTCAGGTGACAGATGTCAGGATGAGAAAGAGGAATATTGTCAGCTTGCTTTCATGTCACTATGTCATTCACTGCCCCACCACTCAGGCAGACAATTTTTGAACAAGGGCATTTCAGTCCTTTGAAGGCCTAGCATTCCTATGTGAAAACCTATTAAATGTTGATTTACACATTTCAGTGAGAAACTTGGTTTCAATCTTGCACACATATACTCGGAATTCCCCAATTCTGCTCTGCCATACATTATGGAGAACAATTGGTGGTGTTTTTTCCAGCTGGAAATGCTGTATTAGAGGATAAAATGCTAAAGAAGGCACTAATCCTATATTAAATCTACAGTATAAAGAACCACCACTCATGGGCATTGTGACTGAAGCGCATTAAGACATGGCTGTAGCAGACAGCATAACGTGTATCACTACCTTTTTGCAGTCTTAACTAGAATGAATTTAAACGTCTGGCTCTTTTACTCTTAATATAAACTACAGACCAATACATAAAGGGAAAGGGGATATAAATATAAAGGGGATATTTTATATACATATAAAAAGGTGGGATTAACTAATAATACATGTAGAGTACACGCACCAGATGTTGAAAACTCGGGCAGAAGGTAGACTGTATACCATGCCTAGGAAAGTGTTGGTGTTACCAGGTAAATATGCAAATGTAGCAAATATGAGGACATTTCTGAAAGGCATTTATAAATGAAACAAAAGAACAAGCATTATTCTATTACAATTCCTCCTCGAACGTCGATTCCTACTTATATGCAAATCGGTACCGGAACAAAATTGAGAAGTTAATATTCTGCCCTAACATCCACTGTGAAAGTGGAAGATGCAGGTAGCTTGTTAGAAAGTTTTGAATTCAGTTGCATATGGGTCTTCTAGTGTATTGTGCATTGCATATATATTTATGGCTTGATTTCGAAGGTTTAAATCATAGTGCTACTAGCCATGAATATATATAACATGATCGAAAGGGGTGGGACTAATATGCGAAGGATTGTGATATTAACTGGATGATTGGAAGAAGTTGGCTTGTGTTAGCCCCAGTGGCCTAATGGATAAGGCATTGGCCTCCTAAGCCAGGGATTGTGGGTTCGAGTCCCATCTGGGGTGGTTTGTGTATTTTGATCTTATGTCCGTTTTTTTCTAAGAAGTTGCTGATCCATACCAAAATCTTGCTTCAGAATGCGAAAGTACGGTGAAAATCATAGCGGCGCCCAGACAGTAAATAATGCTGGGGCTCACTAAAAACAATCCTCTGTGAAGAGTTCCTTCTCTATATGATACCCTATAGTTAATAGAGCGGGGAAAACATATTTTAAAACAACCACATCGCTAATTGGAGCACTGAATATAATTAGCTCAGTGTAAAATGTATTTCGTTGGTCATTTTAAGGGTATATTTTCCTTATTACAAGATGTCTATCAACATAATAGTGTATATTTATCTTCTACTAAAATCTCGCGTGTAGGCATGTTAGGAACGACTTACACAGCGGCCCGCACAGATGTATCGAAAATACGACTTCCAGAATAGCGGGTCGCGGAAAGCTCTTCTAACGGGGCGGCACGAAGCCGTTCGAGGGCCAAATAAAGCTGGGAATTGCTTTGAAAGAAAAGGCTCAAAGCTTTGGTTGCCCTTCTGCTCCTATCAAATGGATCTGAAATTCGTCGATATATTCTAATTATTTAATGCTTTGCTTTCCATTATATCATTATTCCTGTCTAATGGATGAGATGAAGCGCCGGCACCTGGACTGATAGCAACTACGTAACAAATATGCCAAGAACAGAAGATTAGATACCTATCAGGTCTGAGCTGCAGACGGGAGCTTAAGTATTGCGCTTCAATAAGGCTGCTCTGAAACACGACCAGGAAAGACCCGGTGGGTCTTGTAAACTTTTCTTTTTGATTGGGCGTTGGGTGAAAGAGAGGCCCTCTGATTGGCTGCATATTACTTTCCAATAGCGGAAGCAAAATGGCGTCTCTCGGGTCTCCGCTTCGCACTTTCCGTGGTTTATTGAGGGAGCTCCGTTATGCTTTAGGAAGGAGCGATGTCTCTTACCGAAACAAGGCAGCATATCGTTACTTGAAGGAAGCTTTCCGCTACCACCGGGTATGTATATTCCGGTGTTGGTACTCGAAATCTTCCAACCTTTGCGTTAATAACGGCTTGCATTTTTTGCCTTCAAATGTAGCGTTTTTCTTTGGGCTTTAGTTCTGTTTCGGGCACTGGCGAAGCTATGGTAGCCCTAATAGTAGGCACCTGGGTTTTATGCAGACATTAACTAAAAGGCTAATATTCATGATACTGTTAAAGTTAAATGATTAAAGCGTACGATAGCAACTTTTTGTGAAGAAGTTTCAAGCCATTTCATGAAAACACTTGCTACACGTTCGCTTCTGCTCCCCCATTCCAATGTTCCATATGAATTTCAAGATACTAAACGCATTACATCAGTTTAACATAATGCAATACAGTGGGGTCTCCAAAATTAGAAACTTTTAAGACTTGTGCACTTCAGCTCCCAGGATTTCCCACCCAGCCTGAAGCTGCTAGATTTGGAGACCCCTGCATTACAGAATGGCAGCTGGGGACCAGAGCAAATGGAATGATGATTGGGCTATAGGCAGAGGAGTTGGTCGCACTTGTGTGTTCTGACTCGTGGAACATTACACTGCAGAAGAGTGGAAAAGCTGCTGAGAAAGGCAAGTTGGAAGGATTTATTTTTTAAAAAAAAAACACTTTACCTTCCATCTTGGTCACATGAAATTATAATGTCCCAAAGGTGCTTTTTCAAGAGGAACTGGACTTTATGGTTTTTGGTTTTTGAAGACGTTTTGCTTCTCACCCAAGAAGAAGCTTCTTGGATGAGAAGTGAAACATCTTTAAAAAAAAAAAAAAAAAAAAAAAACGTAAGTCCAGTTGCCTCTTGAAAAAGCACCTTGGGGACAACCATGACCTGGATGACTGGGAATCTCCATAGACATGAAATTATAATTCAGAGCACATGGGGAAAATCTACTTACAAAGTAGGATTGTGTTATCCCTTAGGATAGGATTCTATTTTAAAAAATGAATAAAAATGTAAGCGAACATTTTCTTCCTTCGGTTTTAATTTTCTATGTGGAACAGTGATTTGCTTGTATATGCTATCATTGTGCTACCACTGTAATAAATTCTAGCAGATTTATTTGGACACACACATATTGGTTCAAGTGTAAGCTAAAAATGTATTTATCTGAATTGAAAACTACAGTAGATACAAACAATACCGTTTCTTATGCATGTCTTTTCTCTGACTCCAGGTAACCAGTGAAAAACTCTGCAAAGCCCAGCATGACTTACATTTTCAGGCTGCTACTTATCTCTGTCTTCTGCATAGTATTCGGGAACACTTAGTACTACATAAGGAATATCATGGCAAAGGAGAACGATCACCAGAAACAGTGGCAGGACTTGTAGGATTTAAACTGCCACAACAGCCTGGAGGAAAGGGATGGGAACCATAAATGTGGTTTAACCATTTCATAAAAATTTTGAGCTGTTTCTCCCCCCCCCCCAAAAAAAATGGTCTGTTTAAATAAAAATGCTTGTATGACATACAGAATTTCTAGCTTGATATATATTGTCCTTAGGTTTCATTTACACTACAATATATTACAGTTATCACTTGTTTTGAACTCTTAGATTCCATTAATAAGATAATTTTCCAGGATTGTGACACACTAAACCAGCTGTCACCAACTGGTGGGCCATAGCCCACTGGTGGTCTGTAAGAGCACCCCCCCCAAAGCAATTAATCCAGGCTGCACAGGAACACAAGGCTGTGCCGCCCACATGGCCTGCGGGAACCCTCCCCACCTACTCACTCCTTACCCAGAAAGCTTGCCTGCTAAATTGCTATTTTTCCTTTTTCCAGTCATCAGCTGTTCTGCTGTGCCGGGAGATTTAGATTAGCTAGAAAGCAGAAAACAGTTGGATTTCTTGCTTTCTGGCTATCTTTAGATCTTCAGCTTTGCTTTTAAGCAGAGCCTAAACTTCCTCAGTACTGAAGCTTCTATTATTCAGTACAGGTAGCCAATGGCAGAAGGATAGATCTCTAAATGAATCTGTGATTCTGTGAGCAACTCAATCTGCCTGCCTGCTTTGCTTGATTTGGGGTAAAAGTTGCTCTTTTTTTACAAAAAAATCAATATATAAGTATAATATTTACATACAAGTCATGCCAAGTCAGTCACATGACCACCAAGCCACACCCACAAATTAGGCCACACCCACAGAACCGGTTAAGAAATGTGAATCTCACAGGATCCTACCTCTGTGTTTGTGTGTGTGAAAGAGAGAGAGAGAGAAAGAGGTTAGATCAGATCTCTCTCATTCTCTCCCACCAATGTCAGCAAGCCACTGTCAGTCAAATTCATATTAGTGGTCCCCGGGATTTAAAATTACGAGTTTGGTGTTCCCTGAGGTCCAAAAGATTAGCAACCCCTGCACTAAACCACCCATTCAGTAACTGTTCAAAGTTTCAATTGATCTAAGTTCAACCATCAGAATGTCCCCACAATCATCTGATAGCAATTTGGGCACTTAATATCTGGCTCAGTTACAATATTGCAGCATTCAAAGGTCATTATTTGCAACCTTATTTGCTTGCTTCCAACAAGCAAAGTCAATGGGAAAGCCAATGATTTTCTTACAAATGACAATTAGTAGTGTTAGAATTGCTGTTGCTAAACTACATGATCACATGACATTGCACTTTGCAACAGCATTGTTTAGCAACCCCAATTCCAATCCCAATTGCTGTTATTAACTGAAGTCTATATCGTAATAAGTGCAGTATTTTCACAACAAAAATCTTGCTATGAAATAGTGTCACAAAAAGGATCACAGAACCATATCTCCACCTGAAATGGCACCAGGGTTCTCTGATCATCTGACTTGCCACATTTTTGTCACCAGAGCTGTATCACCATCTGATTTATTATTAACATTTAAAGTGCCTTGTCATGCAAAACTCAGCTTGAACCACTTAAGGATTGTAGATAATTAAAGGTTATGTATAATGAAAAGTACATTATGATTATTATCCTTAAAGAGAATTATCAAATTCAATTTCATCATGAAATACCTAACCTAGAATTCAAAAGATTTTCTGCAAACCATTTTTGCCACATTTACAATGTAACAATGTTTAACAGTACAGGAAAATTTTCTGTAAAGTATTTAATTTTTCTGTAGAAGACTAAAATTGCTCCTGCAATGATAAGCAAATTGGAACCCACTGAATACATTCTTTCCAGCTCATTTTATAGAGACACTAAACAAATTGTCTCTAGTGGATCATCATTTCCTTACTAGACTCCTCAATGTCTTGAAAATAGTCCATGTTAAACTATAACAACAGTTTGAACAAAAAGGGGGAACTTAAAACTAAACAAGAACTGAATAGTCAAGGGATTGATTTGGCATGATGGCCCATGTGCAAATATAATCAAGATATAAGAAAGATGCTAAAATATATAAAGAACTAACAGAATTGGATCAGATATTAACAGGGACAGATGAAAAACTAATTTTAAAAAATTATAACTTTATTGAGAATTAAAATGGAAGAAGAGCAAGTAAAGGAAACAATAATAGTATGGGCCAAAAAAATCGTAATACTATTAGAGTTAGATAAATGGCAGAAATTGTGGGATAGGAATTATAAATTAACAATGTCAATTGCATATAAAGAAAACTAATATAAAATATTTCATAGATGGCATTTTCAGCCAGCAAGATTGACAAAGGTGTTTAAGGATATGTCTGCTAAGTGTTGAAAATGTAGTCAGACACACCGGGTTCATACTATCATATGTGGTGGACATGCCCAAAGGCAAAAAAAAATTGACTACACATGGTTAGAAAAAATAATAAAGCAACACATAGATCTAAAGCCAGAAATATTTTCAGTATTCTACCTGAAAAATATAATAAACATAATTAACTTTACATGACTTATCTGCAGCTAGAATTGTGTTTGCATAGCAATGGAAAAATGAAGAACTCCCTACAGATGAAAATATTATAAAAATATTAGAATGTGCTGAAATGGATAGATTAACACTTAAAATTAAGAAGAAACTGAATACTTTTTAACATGGGATTTGTTTTATCAATGGTTAACTAGCAGAAACAGAAATTAGAAACTTAAAAGCATAAGGAAATGATTAACTATTGAAGGTTTATTAAAATGGATAAATAAATACATGATTGTCATTAATGTTATTAATGTTTATCAATGCTATGAATATTATACTATTTCTCAAAAACTACTACTCAGACAACACACTGTTCATATAAACATTGAATTTGTATTAAAGGAAAATATTAAAGGAAAAATTATAAAAAAGAAGTCTTCACTTCACTGCCTAGTACATCTTGGAATCTGTTTTAATACTTTGCACAAACAGATGCTATCATTCTATGTCACTTTCAAAGAGTGCAATGGTTCCACCCTTAAAACTGCCTGTTAACTCATTCAATCCTGCATTATACAATAATATTTATATTCATGTGTGAGATTTTATATTCATGTATTGAGAGTTTATGAGGACCAAAGATGTTGCTTAGAAGCAAAGAAATCTGGAATCAAGTCCACCTCAGCCAGGGATTGGTACAGTATTTGTGGGAGTTTGGGTTGGACCTCCCGTTTTTAGGCAAGACCCCCTTCCCATCAGGCCCCCTTAGGTCGGTAAGTTGATGACAAGAACACTGGGATTAAGAGTCTCTGGTTCAAGTAGCAGCTCTATGTACCAACTCTTTGCTTTTGGAGTGAAGAGACCTGGGTTCAAGTCCCCTCAGCCTCTTTTTAGCCTAATCTTCAGGGTTGTTCTGAGAAAAAACAGGTGGAAGAAGTGATGTGGACATCACCTTGAGCTGAAGAAAAGTGGGAAATGAGAAGAAAAAGAAAGATGGAGGGAGAGAGTTAGAAAGGAAGGATATGGGAATGAGAGAAGGAAGAGTTAGGAAGGAAGGACCGACATGGGAATGAGAGAAGTAAGTTAGGAAGTAAGTTAGGAAGGATGGATATTGGAATGAGGGAAGGAAGGAAGGGAGGGAGGGAGGGTTAGAGAGGGAGAGAGAGAGAGAGAGAGAGGTGTCATTGCTTGGTCTTGGAGGACTGTCTTAATATCCTCTTGATGACTGGGGAGCAACTGATTGGTGATAAAATCTGGGTTGATGCAATGGCCGCACTGCCGAAAGACATCTTTCATACAATCAGCTGCAACAAACTTTTAAACTCACCAAGATAAACTTCTTCAGTTTCTTTTGAAGTGACCACATCTGGTTTCATGTACTGAACGCAGCGGCTAGATACATAAAATAAGAAAGTAGATGTTAGTAGAGACGGCTAAATCAACTGCTTTGATTAAAGAAAAAAAAAAACCCACCACAATTTGTTTCTACTTGGGACAGTCACTTTGGGACTTTACAGGATGGTTACAGGAGTTGGGTATTTTTTAGTCTAGTGAAAGGAAGACAAGGGGTGATATGATAGCAGTCTTCCAATATTTCAATCAATCAATCAAATCAACCAACCAACCAATCAATCAGAGCTGGAAGGCACCATGGAGGTCTTCTAATCCAACCCCTTGCTCAAGCATATAGCATTTCAGACAAGTAGCTGTCCAGACTTTTCTTAAAAGCTTCCGGTGATGGAGCACCCATAACTTCTGGAGGAAAACTGTTCCACTGGTTAATTGTTCTTAACTCCAAGTTATTTCTCCTTGATTAGTTTCCATCCATTGTTTCTTGTCTTGCTTTTTGGTGGTTTGGAAAATAAGTTGACCCCCTCTTCTTTGTGGCAGACCCTCAGATACTGAAACACTGCTATCATGTCCCGTCCCCCCACAGCCCTTTTCTCTAGACTGGCCATACCCAAATCCTGCAACTGTTCTTCGTATGTTTTGTGTGTGTGTGTGTGTGTGTGTGTGTGTGTGTGTGTGTGTATGTATGTATGTATGTATTTCCTTCCTTCCTTCCTTCTCAGGACTAGTTAGTCTTCGACTTACGACTATAATTAAGCCCAAAATTTCTGAGACATTTGTTAAATGAGTTTTGCTCCATTGTACCTTTCCTGCCACAGTTGTTAAATGAATCACTGCAGTTGTTAAGTTAGTAACACAGCTGCTAAGTGAATATGGCTTCTCCATTGCCTTTGCTTGTCAGGTCCCAAAAGGTGATCAGACGACTCTGGGACCATGATAAATATTCAGTTGCCATGCACTGGACTTTGATCAAGTGACCACATAGATATGTCATAAGTAACATTTTCAAGTGCTGTTGTAACTTTGAACGGTCATTAAATGAACTGTTGTGTCGAGAACTACCTGTATATGCATCTGAAGTGAACTGTGACCTATGAAAGCTTATTCAATAATCATACAATAAATCTATAGGTTTCTATGGTGAACACAAAATTTTGAAATGCCAAGCTAACATTCCTCCCAGTTTCTGCTTATATTTTCTCTTTTGATAGATTTAGTAAATAGACCCACAAATAAAGTTATTGAGGAAATATTACCAGATTATTTTTTTACTTTCGACATAAACAAATGAAAGGTTCGTGTTGTGTTGCGATCCAAATGAAAAGATCCACGTCATAAAAAGAGACCACACTGAACCACCAATGAGCTCCTATGCGAATCTAAAGGAATAGCGAACCGGTCAACCCAATCAGCAACGGCAGAAATGTCGACGTTCCTGCCTGATTCAGTTTCCAGGTTAACCAATCAGAAGGAAACTAATAGTAAGTGTAGGCGGGAGACAAGCGCACGCGCACGGATGTCCGTTACTTCCAGGCAGCGCGCGTACGCCACTGGAGGGAAGCGTGGAGAGGTCGGGCGCGCGGGGTAATCGCGGTTGTGAGGTAACGCCGGGCGCGAGGCGGTTATCTGTTCCTTTCCGACAACGGAAGGTGCAAGCGCCGTTGTAACCACCCCGAGCTCAGCGAGAGAGAGAAAAAAAAAGAAGAATCCTGCTTCCGCCTTAGGTCGCCTCTGAGAGAAACGACCGCAGCGTCAGGTTCGATTATCTTCTAGGCCGCTGTGGGCGGGGTTTATACGGATTTGGCCGGCCCACTCGGGCCCCGCGCATTTTCAGGATGTCGGCACAGGCTCAGATGCGCGCGATGCTGGACCAACTCATGGGCACTTCCCGTGACGGTAAGAACTGCTGCTTACTAGTCAAGCTAGGGAGTCCTCCCAGAGGCATGTTGACGGAAAACCAGAAAGGCCCCATGTGATGATTGGCAGGGCTTGTGTCTCGATTTTCTTTTCCTCTCCATTAGGGGCGGGCCTCAGACAAGGGTGAGAGAGACTAGAGGCCGGGTTTCGGCACTGAGAATAACGGGAAGGTTTGGGTGTACGGTTCGTTTCAGGAAACGGGAGAAAGAGTTGTGTATTCGGGAACGGAAGGATTAATATCTTTGTTTCCAGGGCATTAGGGCCGAGACAAGGGTAAGCTCATGCTGATCTTGCAAAATGATCTGGTCCTCATTAGCACTGAAATGTGAAATTGTGCCATTTCTATTGTTCGCCAGTAGACTTACCTAATTAGAAGAAAGGGAAAAGGCGCTCAGCTTGTTGCTACTACTGCACACATATATATCTGACCCAAACCAGCATTTCAGGTTAATTCCTATCCCTGATATTAAAATATTTCTGGCGGCACAAAATATATAAAATTCATATTTCAGGATTTATTTTTATGTTTCTTGGCAAATGTATTAACATTTTTACAAGAATTTATTTTTTGAAAAGTTTACTTTGACAAAATAGGTATATGTTGTGATGAGCCATTTATTTCTGAGCAGTATTTAAAGCAGTTTCTGCAGTAAACATTTTAGTCCCTTTGTGAACACATTTTGAAGCAATGTAGTGGAAAAGGGGGAAATGTTGCATAAAATGTGAGGTATACAACATAAGCTTAAAATTGGTTCTGACTGAAGACTAATCTTAAGAAATTTCTAACATATGAATCTGCTTACACAGATGAGTGTATTTCCATTGTGAAATACAGTAATAAACCATGCATGGTAGATTGTTTTTCTATTTTGATTTTCTGTTACATTATAATCATTTTATAAAGTGATAAAATGATTATAACTTTTGATGTAAGTAAAATACAGTGATCTCCAGCATTGTGTTTTGCTTAGGAGCATTTTTAAATCATTAATAGAAAGGTGAAGTTGGCAAGATAATCATTCCCAGGAAAGCTATTTTGTAAACAAGAGACAGATGACAAAGACCTTTAAAGCTGGGAAATCAATAACCATCATGCCATTGACTGAAAGAAGTGGAAAGATGAGATCTAGGATTTAGACCTTGGGACTTTAGATATTTAGAAAGATAGGACTTCTCGGTGGTGGTAGATGGAGAATTTTTAGTAGCAATAGCACTTATATGCCACTTTACAGTGCTTTACATCCTTCTCTAAGTGGTTTACAGAGTCAGCATATTGCCCCCAACATAATGTCCTCATTTTACCCACCTTGAAAGGATGGAAGGCTGAGTCAACCTTGAGCCTGGTGAGATTTGAACTGTCAAACTGCAGTCAGCTGGCAGTCAGCAGAAGTAGCCTGCAGTACTGCATTCTAACCACTGTGCCACAGTGGCTCATAGTATGCATTACTTCCTATTTTTATCCTTTTGGGAATGTGGAATAATTAATTTACCAGGTAGGAAACCATCTCTGCCTTTTTACTCTTACTCTTTACTCTTTTTACTTTTACTCTTACTTTGCAGCATCTCCTGTATTCCAACACTAATATTAAGTAACTACTACAGATTTTCTTGTACTCCCACTAACTGGATCAGGGTGTCAATACCACACATAAAATGAACCATGCAGCCTAATATGTCATAGAAATTGCCCAAGCAGATGGTTCAAGGTTTGTAACTGCTGTCTTTCCAACACTTGAAGACCGGAACTTCCAAAGTATCAACCCTGTATTTAAAGTGAAGGGTGTATGTTTTGGGAACATCTGACTCTAAACATTTTTTGGTAATTTTGATCCAATCTACAAGGGCTTAGAGGAACTCAGTGATGTACCTTAAAATGTCTCCTTTTGCACTTTTTTTCTTAAAATAAGCCATTTCATTCCATGTATCTACCTCCCCTTTGCTCCCAATACAGTCTGCTTATTCAGTAGTAATTGATTCACATTATACTCTTTATTTTTGAAAGGCTGTATTTCATTTTTGAATATATAACTTTGCTTGCCCTGTTTCCATCATCCACAGTTGCAGAAACAGGATACATGCCACTTCCGAACAGTATCTTTATTGGTATATGAACTACCAGCAATTATTTGGCATTTTACCTATGCTTGAATTAACTATTAATTAATTTGTTCATAATTTAAACCCATACGTTGTTATTTTTACACTTGCTACTAATGTATCCCATCCCTTCCTCCTCCCAAAGGCCCTCATTTTTCTCCAGGAAATGTAAACAGTTCAGAGCCTCTTAAAGAATCAGTTGGGTTGTCCCAAGGCTTCTACAAATATCCTTGTAACTGTCATTTCCAAGAAGGTCTCACCAATCATCTAGAAATCGAATTGGGCTTTCTATCAATTTTTTTCCTATATATGATAATCATCTGACAATTTAAAGCTGGATACTATATTTTACTGAAACATTTCCAGTATTTTTACTTTTCCATTCAGTATATCTTTGTTTACCACTTACATACACTGAATACACTTCTGTTCATCTTATAGACTAGTAGAAGAAAGACTTCCAGATAGAAAGTACTTTGCGCTTCACAGAAGGGTATTGTGAAATATTTGTTGGAACAAATATCAATACAAGAAAAGGGTTTATTTTCCTTTCTTTCTCCTCCTTTGATAATTCAATTTGCAGTATTTCATAAATCAAACCTCCTGACCAAACATTTTGGCTCTGGGGCATCTATTAGCAGTTCTGTTTCTGAGATGGAAAAGGCTTGCTTGAAAAGCGGAGTGGGTGACATTATAGTTGCTAGCACTCCTGGAAAAACATCTGAAAAAGGGGCTTATGAGATTTTAAAGAGGGAATTAACTAAAAATGAAGTGGAAATACATTACTTCTTAATATCTCCAGCCAGGAAGAAGGATGAATTGAAAGTGTTAAAGCAGGGAAATGTTGGTAGTTACAGCTATTGAAATAGCAGAAATGAAGAGGACCAACAACTTCACATCTCTGTAAGACCATTTCTGCTATCTCCAGATCCATGGGGAAGAGGAAAATAGGAAGGGAAATGGTATAAGGATTGAAGATGGCAGGACAAGAATCTCTGGTTTCAGCATCAGAAAAAGCAGTTTTAAAAATCAATACCAGGAATCTTCAGGGCAGTGAAATGAGTAAGCTATGGTTGTTGAATCAAAAGGCAGGAGGAAGTGAGCTAATAACCTTGGAATTAGCTTTAAAAGTAGGATTTCTAGGTAGATGATAAATATCTTCTATATATGGTTTTCTAATTCTGTGCAATAATTCTACTTATCTAACCTAGCTGAGTATATTTGAATACACAGAATGAGAAAGAAGTCATCATGTGAGAATTAATTCAAGTGTCAAGATTTTTTTATCATTTAGACTGGTGAGTCTCAAACTTTTCTTCAACATGGAACCCCTTTGAATAGTTGGCCACAACTCATGACCATGGACCCCTAAGACTTAAATCAAGATTTAAATCATAACATTTCTTCAAGACTTTATGGACCCCCTGTGATGACATCACAACCCCACATTGGTTCGCAGACCACAAATTGAAAACCACAGTACTGATTTAGACCAACATAAACAATATTTCATAATGAAATTAAATTGCAAAGTTATTCTTTAAAATTAAATAGGATGTCCTGGGAATCCTTTATTATTGAGTCAGCATTTGAGTAATTTCAAGTTCATGTCAAATGAACTTTTTTTGTTTTTATAAAACGTTTTCTTAGTATACAGTTAACAATGACTATTGAAATGTTTGTGTACTGTTTATGAGCCTACAATGTACTCTTACTCATTTTATCATATCTATATATGATAGTATATAACTGTCTCTTAGATGAATGTTTAAAGATCTATAGGCAGAGATACATTGAGATACAAAGCAGAACCTATAAACATCCATATATTGTTGAAGTAAAAATACAACCATACAACTACAGATAGAATTATTGATGATGAGGCCAGAGCAAATGACAATCATAGTTCAACTATTCCTGGAGAACAATGGGTTTTCTCCACCTTTTTTTAATAGAAGTGCAGCTCATCAAGCTATCAACATTCTTGTGATCTTGATTGCTCAGCTTGTTCTAATGTGTGAATCAAGATTTGGACATATGCAGACAAGCTGGCATAAATACATTATTGCTTCTCTTTATGACAGTGGATCAAGTGACTACAAAGACTATGTAGCTGGCTTGCGATCTTGCTAAAAACTGCAGGAATAACAGAATTCCAGTAAATCGGGCATCTATTTCAGTGGGTTGTGCTCCAGCATCACATTTCTCCTGTTCAAACAAAAACCACACTAAAATTACTATAAAACAAGTGTTTTACAAAAATGTATCTGGTTGAGTCTCCACCACTTGTTAATCCAAAACAAAAATTTTTGCAATTGATTTATACTTGACAAAAATGTCACAGTGCAAGGAGAATGTTTTTAGGAATGATTACATAATAAATGCAGATACAATTTCTATACAGTATATTGTAGAATAAAGTTGACAGAAAAATATATTGTTGAAACCATTGGAGTGATTTTTTTTTTTAAAAAAGTTTTCTAAAACCAAATATTGCATATAGTGAGGATTTGCTGTAGAAAATATACCAAATTGTAGTTGGGGGAAAACTGTCCAGATTTGTTTATCAGACTAATGCTGCTGTTTATGAACAAACATGAGTGGCATTAGCGGAATCATATTTTCAGAACAGAAAATACTCTTTAAAACACAAGGAAAAATATTTAAAAGGAGTAATCATACCTGTAGATGTATATATCTATATATGCAATTCTAAAGACTAATACAAATAGCTATGACCAATATTCCTATCTATAATGAGATTTGTTTAAATGAAAGTAATTGGTAGAATACACATTATTTAAAAAAAACTAGAAAAGGAAGATTAGATATTCCTTCGTTGTGGAGCATGTTTAAAACATGCTTTTATTTGTATTTATTTTTTAGCATAGCAATTTCCTAGCCTTTAAAGTAATATTATAGTAGTTGTTAGTTGCGAAGTCTTGTCCGACCCATCGGGACCACATGGACAATATTCTTCCAGGCCTTCTTGTCCTCTACCGTGTTTCTCCAACAATACGGCCTCCACCAATAGGAAGGCCCAGCATGTTTTATTGGCATAAAATCAAATTAAGCCCTCCCCCCAAATTAAGGCTTATATTAAACATGCAAAATGGGGGGGAATGGTGGGGGGGGCTTGCCGTTAGAAAGTACTGCTGCCTGCGTTGACTTTGGAGTTGGTAGGGCACTTCGTATCGGGAGACCTTCCGCCACTGTTGCTTTCCCGTCTCCCCATGCTGCCGCGCCGTTTAGAGCAACGCCGTGGCGTTTGGTGCAGCCACGCCCAGCCAGCCAGGGCTTCTCCCTGCAACCGGAGCCCGGTGGAGACACTCGGCTTCAGGCGCTCCTGTCGCCGCCTTCCCTTCGCCTTCAAAGGCAAAGCCAATTCTTTTAAAAACAACACCCTACTACCAGTACGACATAGCCTCCCCTGCCCGAGAGGGCAGCCCAACCCCACGTGGGGAGGTGAATCTCCCAGGGCCACAGCGCAGGATCGGCCCACCCCGGGAGAAGCAGCCAGCCGCCATCCCTGCCGGGCGCCGGGCAGAGTGCGAAGAGCTTCGCCTGGGGCGCCCAGTGCAGCTGACAGGCAGGCCCTCCTGCCCGGCAGCAGAGCTCTTGCCAAGGCAGCGAGCGCCTCCCCGCTGGACCCTCTGCTCATCCCGTCAGGGCCACGCCAGAGTTGTGCGGGCTGGGCAGAGCCAGGAAAGCAAGCCGCGGGTGCGCGCCCACCTGCCAAGCGAAAGAGCTGGGCCAGCCCAAGCTTGGCTTCTTTCCCAAGTCCCTCCAGCCCGAACCTGAAGGGGCCACCGGGAGAGGCTGCCCGAGGCAGTGATAGTGCCTACCCATCCATGGACAGAGAGGCAAGGCGACGGCCTGCGCCGCGTCCTCCGAGCTGAGCCCCGCCAAGTCAGCGCCTCTGCCTGATGCCTGTTCCGCTGCAGTGTTTGGAGCTGCCGGCGCATTTGGAGATGTGTGGGGAGGGGGATGGGCTGGGCGAGGGGTGGAGAGGACGGGCGGCTTCGGGCTCTGCCATCACCTTGCCTCCCTGTCCACGGACGGGTGAGCGCTATCACTGCCTCAGGCAGCCTCTCCCGGTGGCCCTTTTGAGTTCGCGCTGGAGGGACTTGGGAAGGAAGCCAAGCTCAAGTCGGCCCGGTTTTTTTGCTTGGCAGGCTGGCGCATACCCGCGGCTCGCTTTCCTGGCTCTGCCCAGACCGCACAACTCTGGCATTGCCCTGACGGGATGAGCAGAGGGTCTAGCGGAGAGGCGCTTGCTGCCTTGGTGAGAGCTCTGCTGCTGGGAAGGAGGGCCTGCCTGTCAGCTGTGTTGGGCGCCCCAGGCGAAGCTCTTCGCGCTCTGCCCGGCGCTAGGCAGGGATGGCGGCTGGGTGCTTCTCCTGAGGTGGGCCGATCCTGCGCTGCGGCCCCGGGAGATTCGCCTCCCCACGTGAGGTTGGGCTGCCCTCTCGGGCAGGGGAGTCTGTTGTAGTAGGGCATTGTTTTTAAAATAATTGGCTTTATGTTCAAAGGCAAAGGGAAGGCGGCGACAGGAGCGCGAGTGTCTCCGCCGGGCTCCGGTTGCAGGGAGGAGCCCTGGCTGGCCGCACGTGGCTGCACCAAACACCGTGGCGTTGCTCTAAACGCTGCGGCAGCAAGGGAGAAGGGAAAGCAATGGTGGCAGAAGGTCTCCCGATACGAAGTGCCCCACCAATGCTGAGGTCAACATCCAAGCTGTCGCTGCCCGCCCACCCGAGGATGCAAGGGGGGGAATTAAGTCACCCCCACCCGAGGATGCAAAGGGGGGGGGAATTAAGTCACCCCGAAAAGACGGCCTTGCCCGGCCTTATTTTGTGAGAAACACGGTACCATCTTCTGGAGTCCATTGCTTCAGTGACTCCATCCAGCCACCTCATTCTCTGTTGTCCACTTGTTCTTTTGCCCTCAATCTTTCCCATTAGGCTGTTCTCCAGTGAGTCCTTCCTTCTCATTAGGTGGCCAAAGTATTTGAGTTTCATCTTCAAGATCTGACCTTCTAAAGAGCAGTCAGGGTTGATCTCTAGGACTGACCGGTTTGATTGTCTTGCAGTCCAAGGCACTCGCAGGAGTCTTCTCCAGCACCATAGTTCAAATGCCTCAATTCTTTGGTACTCAGCCTTTCTTATGGTCCAACTTTCACAGCCCTACATTGTAACTGGGAAAACCATAGCCATGATTATACACACTTCTGTTGGCAGGGTGATGTCTCTGCTTTTTAGTATGCTGTCCAGATTTGCCATAGCTTTTCTCCCCAGGAGCAAACATCTTTTAATTTCTTGGGTGTAGTCCCCATCTGCGGTGATCTTGAAGCCCAGGAAAATAAAATCTGTCATTACCTCCATTTCTTTCCCCATCTATTTGCCAGGAATTGAGAGGGTCGGATGCCATAATCTTAGCTTTCTTAATGTTGAGTTTCAATACTGTAGTAAGCCAGTGAAATAAAGAAAAGAGAAATTGTTTTGTGTTGAAAGAACTGATTTTTAAATGCAGTATTGGTATGATCAATTACCAAGGGCACTTTTGAGTAATTCATTTAATAATATTTAGTTAGCATAGTTTTGCAATTAAAAATATTCAAAGTGGCTTAACAAGTTTTAACATCTGCATAAGTGCCAAGTGTAATCTTTCCACTATATGAATAGACTGATTCTACCTACTTGTTATTCTGTGTGCAGTGATGAGTGCACAATTATGCTAACAGTTCATCAGATATAAAAAGTTATCAAATATATAATTGGTTATTTTTAAACAATCAATGCTTTTTTCTGTAATATTTGATGTCCTACTCTTTTGAAACATAGCTTCTGCTGAAGTAGGAATTTGAGGGATTTGTATAATTTGTTATGGAAGTAATCATTTAAGTGTAGTTACAACAAGAATTAAAGGGTATTTATTTGATATGCACGTGCACACACATACGTAAACACATGGATACACACACACACACACACACACACACACACACAAATAGTCATGTTTGCTTTTCAGTGGTAGGGAAGCAGTAATCTGGACAGCTACCAGGGAGTGAAAAACATAAGGTTTTCCTTTCTCACTTATTCTTTAGTTTATTGCTGCTCCACTAACACAGAAACCTCGAACTATAATTATTGAAAGAGTTACGTGTTGACCTGCATGTGGTCTCTGTGGACATGCTTCTGACATCTTAATAGGGTACTAGATTAAAATATTATAGTGTGATATATATACATGTAGATTGATTCATGTTGACATTTTATTTTTTTGCTTCATTCTAACAAACTTATTTTCATGATAAGATAAAACCAGGATCTGTACAGGTTAAAAAAGATTTCAGTAATAGTAGTAATATCAATAATGTTACTGGGGTAATTAGAGTAGGTGGGATGGGAAGAAAGTCATAGTTTATATATAATTATAATTATATTATTAATATTATATTATTATATATATATAATTATATTATATTATATTAATATATATATATATATATATATATATATATATATATATATATATATATATATTGTTATGTATCTTGATGTAGTCAAATAATTGAATGCTTATGATAGAATGTTACCTGAAAAAAAGGCGCACTTTTATTTTATTTCTGTAGAAGAATATGTAGTTAAATATATGTATAGTGGGCAGATTTAATATTTTCTTATATGTATGGGTAATAAGCATGAAATTTGATTAGTATTTCCATATTCCTCTAAATTATTATTTGGTGGAGAACACATGTTTTAGGGAGCTAATTGTTATTATCATGAAATTATGTTGTAAATTAAAAGATAATATAAGGATTTTTTTAAAAAAGAGATGCAAATATATAATTGCTTCCATATTTTAGAGTGGTGAAATATGGTTTGGGCCAGACATACTTTTTAAAGGAACTTACTGTTTCTAAAGAACGCTAAACTTGTTCATATACATTCATTGTGACAATTGCAAGAATACCCTGATCACATAAAAAAACAGTAAAAAGAAAATGCTAGTTCTGCTAGTTTCTATTTCTCTTTCAGTTACCATTGTTGTTGAATGTTGATGAACAATCTATTTCAAAATGCGTGTTTTAAAATGTTTAAAAATTGATAATCCTTTTTAATACTGATTTTGCATTTTGAGATAAGTTTTATCTGGAAATGAATGGGTTTTTAAAATGAAAAGCATTTTAAACAAGGCTGGAAATATATTTGAAATTCTAGGTATTGGGATAACATTTTTAAGCAAATTCCTAGATTGCTTAAAGTGGATGATAAACAGAACATAGGGGCTTAGTAATCAAAATATTTTTCCAGCTATAATTTAGGTAACTTTTCTTAACAAAATTTCCCTTGAATACAAAGCTGACTCATTGTTCTCAGGCACAAATACTTCAGGTTTCCTATTACTCTTTACCTTCACAATGTATTTCTAGACACTGTAATTAAAATGCTGGCAGAGTTTATTATATACAAACTGAACAATATAGCCCCTTGTTTTATTTATAAAGGTTCAATGTATCTATGCCTGCCAACTTCATTCTGCAAGGGAGTGTCAGAAAGGCCCCGCATTCGCCGAGCCGTGAGTTATTGCTAACTTTTCAGATGTGTTAATGTGGAACCAACAATTTGTGTCTTTAAAAAGAGAGGAAAACTGGTGGGAAAATATCCCAGTTCCTCAATTTCTGCAGTAGTAGGTGTGGATTTTAAAGACAATTCCAAATTTTAATTAGTATAAAATTACTAAATCTAAAAACCTAGCTTCTGAAAACCTATTGTTGAACTACTCTGAAGCTTTGTGAATTGCTTATTTGACTAACCTTGATAAACATTGATATCAGAGACAAATACTTGAGCAGAGTACAGCCCATCTGAAAATGTTACATCATAGTTCTTTTTTAGGGCAAATAGTTATTCTGGAATTGCGCAATAGGTTGATTAGAAATTTGAAGTGTAGAATTGTTGCATAGGCTTAAATTCTTCCAATTTTATGAGAATAGGATAGTGGCTATATTTTTTATTTTAAATCTTTTTCCTTTTTGAAATGAATAATGTTGGGATAAAGTTTCAAAACTCCTGTTTTTTTCCCAGCAGTGATGTTCTGCTTCAGTAATTCACCAGTAGGTTTTCATTTTATATAATCATAATTTAAAATACATTTTAAAAAACCCTGGAAATAAAAGGATTGTATCCGGTTCTACATCTTTAGACTGAAAATACATTTTATGGAATTATCTTTTTCAAATCTGAGACAGTGATTATTTTTCTGCCCATTGTATTGGGGGAAAAATACCTGGAATAAATCAGTAGCCAGTGTTTTGCATATCATTTGGCTAAAACTTTTCCAACCTTGTTCACGGATGTGACATTAAATTTGTAATTGAATTTCAGTATGTGGTAAGCAGGTTGTTGCTTTGGGGTTTATAAAAGTTTGTAAAAAAATTCAATTTATCTTTAAGATGTTATATAGTCAAATAGAGTTCCTAACCAAATATAATCAAATAGATTGATGCTTTGGGGTTTTTAAAAGTTTGTAAAAAATTTCAATTTATCTTTAAGATATTATATAATCAAATAGGTTCCTAACCAATCTAGCTTACAACTTTGTTGTCCAAAAGGTAGAGGATGGAACTAGAGGGACAGCCATACTGGACTTAATTCTTACAAACAGAGAAGAAGTGATAGAGGGAGTTGAAACTGCAGGAACCTTGGGTGAGAGTGACCATGTCATACTAGAATTCAACATTACACAAACACAAGTAATAGAACATAATTAACACCAGAGTCTTTGATTTTAAAAGAGCTGATTCTAATAAACTCAGAGAGAACTTGGGAAAGATTCCATGGATGAAAATCCTTAAAGGGGAAAACAACTCAAGAATCTTGGGAAACTCTGAAAAGTACGATCATAGAAGCCCAGACCAGCACAATACCACTGAGAAAGAAAAACAAGAAATCCAAGAAGAAACCAGCATGGCTGCACAAAGATCTCTCTGGCAAATTGAAAGAAAAAAAAGGATATGTACAAAAAATGGAAAGAGGGACATACAGCTAAGGCAGAATATCAGCAGATAGCCAGAATCTACAAAGATGAAGATAGGAAAGCAAAGGCTCCGAACGAACTAAGACTTGCAACAAAAGTCAAAGATAATTAAAAAAAAGTTTCTTCCAACTTATAAATAACAAGAAAAAAATCAAGAAAACAGTCGATCCACTAAAGAGAGAAGACAACAAGGTAGTAAGGCAACAGAGAGAAAGCAGAGCTGCGTAACTCATTCTTTGCATCGGTCTTCATGCAAAAGAAAAAATAGCTCAACCCACCAAAAATATAACTGTGAAATACAGACCAGAAATAAAAGTTAAAATAAGCAAAACAAATAATAATAGTAAGAGAATACCTGTCTGATCTTGATGTACACAAATCACCGGGGCCTGACGGACTACATCCCAGAGTTTTAAAGGAGTTGGCAGAGGTAATCTCAAACCACTGCACCATATCTTTCAAAAATCCTGGAGCACCGGGGAACTACTAGAGGACTGGAAAAGAGCTGATGTGGTTCCCATCTTCAAAAAAGGGGAAAAAACATACCCAGGAAACTATAGACCAATCAGCCTAACATCAATACCCAGGAAGATACTGGAAAAGATAATAAAAAAACAGATCTGCCAACATCTAGAAACAAGTAAAGTAATAGCTAGCAGTCAGCACGGGTTTGTTAAGAACAGATCATGCCAAACCAATCTTATTTCATTCTTCAACATAGTGACTAAATTAGTAGACCAGCAAAATACTGTGGACATAATATACTTAGATTTCAGCAAGGCATTCAACAAAGTAGACCACAACCTACTTCTTGCTAAGCTAGAAAAAAGTGGGATAGATAGCACCACAACCAGATGGATTTGCAACTGGCTGACAAACTGTACTCAACGGATAGTCCTTAATGGGTCTAATCTACATAGAGAAAAGTAAGCAGTGGGGTGCCACAAGGTTCTGTCTTAGGCCCAGTATTCTTCAATATCTTCATTAACGACTTAGATGAGGGAATAGAAGGGGAACTTACTAAATTTGCAGGTGCTACTAAGCTGGCAGGAATAGCTAACACCCAAGAAGATAGGCTCAAGATCCAGATGGATCTTGACAGACTACAACACTGGGCCGTATCTTAACAAAATGAAATTCAATGTAGAGAAAAGTAAAGTCTTACACTTAGGTAAGAAAAGCCAAAAGTACACATATAGACTGGGTGAAACCAAGCTCAATAGCAGTAAGTGTGAGAGGGATCTTGGAGTCTTCGTGGATAACCAGCTAAATATGAGCCAGCAGTGTGCAGCAGCAGCCAAAAAAAATAATGCAATCCTAAATTGCATTAACAGAGGGATACAATCAAGATCAAGTGAGGTAGTAATACCATTCTATAAAGCCTTAGTAAGACCACACCTAGAGTACTGCATCCAGTTTTGGTCACCACACTATAAAAAAGATATTGAGACTCTAGAAAAAGTACAGAGAAGAGCAACTAGGATGATTAGGGAACTGGAGACTAAAACATATGAAGAACAGTTACAGGAACTGGACATGGCTAGTCTAGTGAAGAGAAGGACCAGGGGAGACATGATAGCAGTGTTCCAATATTTGAAGGGCTACCACAGAGAAGAAGGGGTCAAGCTATTTTCTAAATCACCTGTAGGCTAGACAAGGAATAATGGATGGAAACTGAACAAAGAGAGATTTAACCTGGAAATAAGGAGAAACTTTCTGACAGAACAATCAACCAATGGGACAGCTTTCCCTCAGAAATTGTGAGAACGTCATCACTTGAGACTTTCGAGAAGAGAATGGACTGCCATTTGTCAGACATGGTGTAGGGTCTCCCGCTTGGGCAGCAGGTTGGACTAGATGACCACCTAGGTCCCTTCCAACTCCAATTATCTGTTAAACTAGAGGATTTCAGCTCTCTTGAATAATGCTGTCTGCAAGCATTGTTTTCCCAGTGATACAATACAGGTTGTTTTTTTTTAATCTTTAATATGTGTTGCCTCTGCCAGAAGTAAATGGACCAGTGCCATGGATTAGCTCTTGAAGAATTGACAACGGGATTCAGTAAACATCAGAAAATGTAATGTAAATGTTTTGAAGGCTGTTGATGCTAATATAATCAATTTTAGTGTTTTAGAAGCAATGAATTTCTACCTAGTGTTTAGGTTTTTTTACATTATTTTAGAAACTTGCATCCATTGTGGAAGCTGAAATGTTATAGTGCTAATATTTTTCTTTTGTGAAAAGCAGAATATTCTTTTGAACAAAAGTGAAAGTATATGAAAAGTATAAATGCTTTATACAATATAACATGATTCTCTAATCAGAAATGTATATTTCTATGTTTCAGGTGATACTACACGTCAGCGAATTAAATTCAGTGATGACAGAGTGTGCAAAAGTCATCTTCTCAACTGTTGTCCCCATGATGTCCTTTCAGGAACAGTGCGTATTCTATATTCATAAATATTATAGCTATAAATATTAAATAATAAATTAAGATATATATTTACCTCTGCAGAAGCACTCAAACGAATTTATTTTATTTTTGATTGTGTATTTACATTATAAAATTAAGGTATAAATAAGGTATAAACTTAAGGTATAAGGATTTGCAGCAATCTGCATTAAAAAAGGAAACTGGGATATGGCACAAATATAACCATGCATATTAGACTTAAAAGCAGCAAAGTAAATCAAAATTAAATTTTTCTGAAATAGTGTAATAGCTACTGCCCAAATCCAGAAAAGGACTCTGCTTTTTAAAAGAGTATGACAAGTGTGACATGAGAATCAATATAGGTCCTGCATAATTTTTTGCTTTGAATCCAGATTGCTTAATAAAATTCAGTATGTTGCATTATTTTTATGCTGAAATTGGAAATAAAAATAAATATGAAGCATTTAACAAAAACATAAAACCTGTATGCATCAACAGTTTTTACTCCTCCAATAATATAAATTCTAAATATTACTATAGAAAATTATGTGAACTATTATCCAGAATTCAGTTAAATACAATATATTTGCTTTTTCACCAAATTAGAAACCTCAGCTATTATCTTTCCATTTATTCTGTGTTTTTCATGTACTATTATTTTCTGTTTGTGCATCTTTACAATTATCAGCTTTGCAAAATATTTTTTTTTACATTTGTCAAGTACTGTTCCTTCCATTCCGTTCTTCTAAAAAACATAACTTTAAATAAAAAAGCAGATTTAAAGTCTGAACTTCATAATTGAAGACATCCAGAATTACACACTGAGCATTTTGTACATTTATACTCTGGGTTAATATTAATCCTAATAATATTTAATAATAAATTAATATAATTCATATTTAAGATAAAATTGTTTATCACAATGCGAGCCAATGATTTAAAATTGACCAGACCTTATTAGTGGTAGAATTTATATAGTATTGGAATACTTTGCATGTGTCATAAGTAATTGCATTCATAATTTAAATACTTTATATTAAAAGATAGACTGGAAAACAGTTACCCATGTATTCAGTTGTAAGAAACATTGCACACAGGTTGACTTCAATGGCATCTGATAAAATTGTTCCAAGGAATGTTTTGTTCTTCAAATTGCTATTTGGTTGCCTCTGGGCTATTTATTTTTATACTTTTGCAAGTGATACATGGAATATTCTTGTTAAGTTTTATTATAAAAGTCTACCTTAGTATTTTCAATGTAACTGAATTGGGGCATATAGAATAATTTCTATGATTATTCTATGATTTTGCTGGTCTTAGAAGAAGTCTACTGTTACAACACAGAACTGAAAAACAGAAATCCAGTTTTAATTTTCTTTAAGAAAAATCCTAAATATCTGAATAAATATTATACATCTCCTCAAAAAGTAGAAAAATAAATAACACATTAAATTTGTTATTTCATGCATTTGGAAACTTGTTAATTAACTGCTAAGGAATCAGTAATTCTATAATGTATTATTTTCCTATTATTTAACCAGTTAGCAAATATACATGCACAGAGATGAAATTTGCCTTTAAATGCAGAATATTTAAAGATTTATAGCAAGCTAGAATAGGTTTGTCACCATAAAACATACTACAACTAAAATCTATTTTTTACGGCTAAACCATAACCTAACAGCCCTCCAGATTTATATGGGTTCTGAATTGCAGGTCATCATTTAAGAGTCTTTGCCAATAGATAACTTTTTTCCAAAGGCTGTCCAGAACCTGTCCATTTTTTTTATTGCTTGTGGCTCTAATTTTAATGTCTGCTTTTACTAAAACTGCATTTAGCATCTTTAAGGTTCTATTGCTTCATCACTTTTTGCCAGCCTCAAGTTTTTATTGATTAGATTAGTATCCTACGAAGCTCAGGAAGGCTTTAGGGTGACAATTTGCCTATAGCAATAGCCCACTAAGGTGATCCTGCTGTGAGAATTAGTGACTTGATTGCACACAGTGAATTTCCAAGAGTATAAATGGACTTAGATCTATGTCTTTTCAGTCATAACACAACAACACTGGAAATGAACAAAGTGAACATTGAATCTAGATTAAATTGGCAATGCTACAGTTCTGCTGAAGTCAGTGAGATGCTAATTATTGTTAACTTGTTCTCATTGATTTAAAATGATTAAAAAGTTTAGTTACGACAAAAGATAATTCTGGGGGCATTGAAATGAAGGCCTTTTATTATCCTTACTTTTTATTCATAATGGGAGGGAAATATCTGTACATTTGGCATTTTGTGTTCCCTCTGCCTATTTTGATGTTGTTGCCTTTCACCATCATTTCTCTATAAATCTTTTTTTTTTGTTCATTTCTTTTTAATACTTGAAGAATATTATCCTTGAGCAAATTCACTGGAGAGATATTGAAGGTCTCCATCTATCTTCAGAGAATGATAGCTGGAATCATATTCATTTAAAACCAAATGCATAGCATTTTATAAATTTGTTTAGTATATATTATTGTGGTGGTAATAAACACTACATTACCACTTCTATTTAAAGTACTGAACCAATATTGCATTTTATGTTAGGATAGAGTTTAATGTTTAGGAAAGATTTTGGATTAGTTGTTTTTTGTTTAGGAAGACATGCATTTTCTTATAATGAAATACATCACACATAGCTATAGAAATAGAAGTTGTAAATGCAAAAACATTTTGTGTCACGCTGGCATGCAAGGAGAAGGGAAAGCAAAACAAAGTGAAGAAAATGTACTCTGTATTTTATTTAATATATATAACGCAGTGTGGGGAGGTATGCCTCTGAGTCAATGTTGACTCCTTGGCAACTGTACAATTCCCTGAAGTTTTCTTGGCACAGTTTCAGAAGTGGTTTGCCATAGCTTGCTTCCTAGGGCTGAGAGAAGTCTGAGGTCTTGAACTCAGTTTGCTAGTTTCTAGCCTGTTGGCACTCATGTATCTGATTTATAAAATTGTATATAAATTTTCTTGTCTGCAGCCTAAAAAATTTCTACATATATATATAGAATGTGGCTACTGGCAAGGGGATTTTTAGCCTAGTATTCCATGGTGTTGATAACAGTTCTAGCATGTAATGAACTCCAGAATAGATCTAGATACTGCCTTCACAGATTGCCTAAGCTGTGATTTGCTGAATAAGCCAGTATCTAGATCCATTCTGAAGAATGCATTACATGCTAGAATTGGCTGCAGTTTCACATCTGCCCATATCAAGACACAGATAAATAGTGTCACAATAGGGGGGAAAAAGAACAAATAGTGACATAGGAGGAAATGTGGATAGATTTGCAAATAAAACTGTATGGTTTTATTTTTTATTTATTTGGCACTGACCACCTCTGACATAATACTAACATTTAATAAAGATCAAAACACCTCAGAGCATAGGTGTATTATTGGGGGGGACTTTCAAATAGCTCTTATCTCTGCAGTCTTACATAGTGCTCCCTTCTCTTATTTTTCCTCTACAAGTATCAACATTTGACTAAATTGGGTTGAAGGAAAGTGACCTGAGAGGTAGTTTGGTATGGAAATTAGGGTATCATAGGTTTTAGTCCTCACTTAGGCATTTACCGCTGTCTAGGTGACTTACAATAAGTCATACACTGAGCCCAAACCATTTCATTGTTGGGGAAGTTTAGAATATTAATATGTACATTGCTTGAGTTGACCCAAAATAAAGGCGAGATTAAAAAAAAAAAAGTTACAAGGCTTAGAAGTTAAGCAGACACTTTAAAAAATAGAGAAGAGTGTACCAGGCAACCAGTAGTGCTCTAATAGAAAAGGAGCTATCAGGCAACTGGGCATAACCACATGACTGTCTGTTGCCCGGTCAAGAACAACCTTGGCCTGTGTGGAGATTGCCAGGGTAGGAAGTTCAAAGGATAATCTAAGAATTTGGAGCTTCCTTATAGAACAGGGGTGTCAAACTCACACCATCATGTGACATATCAGGACTTTTCCCCCCTTCAATAAACTGGGAGTGGCCAGTGTGTGACGCATCTGGCCCATGGGCCAGGAGTTTGACAACTCTGCTATAGAACATACTTTTTGGGAATGTGCAAACAATCCATCCCACATATACTACGGTGCATACGACGTTCTTCAACATACACAGAGGAAGACTTATGCTGGTGAGAGAAAATGCTGTTGATGTGGCCCAATACTGGATGAATGTCATCTAGTTTAATTCTATTTATTTTAAGTACTTTTCATATGTGCTATATCTTTATGACCTAATTTACACTTATTTTAGCTGCTCAGTATTGAATGGTATATGCCCTTAATTTGAAGATGCTTCTGACATGAATAAAGAGAAAAGCTCTTAATGTGCATCATTGCTGCTATTATTATTATTATTATTATTATTATTATTATTATTATTATTATTATTATTATTATTATTATTATTACCTGAGGTGGAGGGAAATATGATAGAGGATATAACTTCAAATATTTGAAGTTATATGAAGTTATATCCTCTATCATATTTCCCTCCACCTCAGGTAAAGTAAATTGGGCTGAGAGAAAGTGAATGACCCAAGTTTGATTGGAACTGGGTCTCTATTCCTAGTCTAACACCTTAACCTAAATTGACTCTCAGTTAATCTAAACAGTTTTCTCTATCCTTTTACCAGTCTTAATTTCTCATTAAAGAGTTTTCATTGGACGAGTATTTTGTAATATTACTGATAATCATAAATATTGAAGGTAGTATTTCACATAGAATCATTTTATCATAAGATGTTCTAAAAGTGTACATTCTTTAATGCAATTCATATCAAAAGTCTTCATTTTGAAATCTGAATGAGAGTGATCAATCACTTTTTGTACCATATAACTCTATCATTAGATTGGCTAGTGAAATTAGATAATGTAATGATTTGTAATGTTTTTATTACGGACTGCGCTAAAAATTATCAAGCAGTTTTCTTGTGCAAGAACTTTTTGCAAATGATTACAAGTAAAAGAGAGTTTATATCTCTAAATTGTCTGTTTAGACTTGGATTTTTTGCTTTCTTTATCTTTTTTCTTGTCCACACTTTACCTACCCAGTAGTACTTTCTATATTTTTCTACTTACATTAGAGCTAGAAAAGTATGCAAAACTTTGGTGGTTTTATTTAGTAAGCCAAGGAAGGAAAGAAACTGACAGGGAATAAGGGGAACCCAATAAACAATTCAGAATAACTATCGTGTTTCTCCAAAAAGACTACCAATCTTGAAAAGAAGTCCTATCACGTTTGTGAGCGCATGTGATCAAATTAAGCACCACCAACAAAATTAGCCCTAATTAAGACCCTGCCCATTGTGGTGCAGGGGGTGGGACAAGGCACACAGGTGAAAAATAAGCTAGGATGGGGATGGGGTGTAGGTGCTCTACTTACCAGGCCTTGCATACCCCGAGACCTGCCTCATCACCTTCTTTGACCACTTGCACGCATCGCCCTGGCTCTGTTTCGCCTTCAGGTGCCTGCCGGAAGGCATCAGCAGCTGATAACAGACCTCTGGATCTATCCCAGATGATAAAAACAGACATAAAAACAAACAATTCTTTCCATCAGGGTCCAGACCAAACAGCCTCCTAGCTCAAGCTCCATCCTAGCCCAATGATTTATTTCTTTATGTATTAATGTTTTTGTTTTATAATTTATAATTTTACAGATAGTCCTCGACTTACAACCACCATTGAGCCCAAAATTTCCATTGCTAAGTGAGGCTGTTGTTAAGTGAGTTTTACCCCACTTTACTATCTTTTTTGTTAGTTGTTAAGTGAATCACTGCAGTTGTTATATGAATTATGGTCAATAAGCGAATCTGGCTTTGCTTGTTGGAAATCGGTTGGGAAGGTTACAAATGACTATTACATGACCCTGGGACAGTGCAACTGTCAAAAATATATGCTGGTTGCCAAGTACTCAAATTTTGATCATATAATCGTGGGGATGCTATAAATAGCAATTAAATATGAAAATTGGTCATATGTCACTTTTTTCAGCGCCATTGTAACTGAGCGGTAACCAAACAAATGGTTGTAAGTCAAGGACTACATGTATAAGCCATAGCTGCTTAAAACAAAGTACTGCACCCCATTCTAATTCAGGACATCTGTCAGAGAATAGGATTTTCTATCACTCTTTTCCACCCATCCAGCAAGGAGATTCTAGCAGTCTTTGAGCAGATAGAGATAATATTTCAGAGAGGGCAAATAAAGACTCTAGCATCATTTGTTGTTATGAAAGGACATATATGTAAACCTTGTTTTTAATGGGACTTAAAAGTAATACAATAGTGAACCAGTTTTCCTGGTTTAGTTAAAACACCAGGCTCATGAGTTCTAGTTCACAGACCCAGTGACTGTTTCAGCCTTAGAAAGAAGACAATAACAATCCACGTGTGAAATTGAAAAAAGTAATACAATGGGTGTTATTTATGTTTCCACACTATATAAAAAATTAAATAACTTGGTTTGTAAGTTGCTTTGTTAAGCACACTAGCTTGTAAGGAAAAGTATGCAAGAACTGAAAGAAAAGCTCTTTCTTCCAAAGAAGAAGAATTTCTGCTATGATTGCTGTATTTTTTCTTTAAGTGTATTGATCTACTGTTCCAGTATGGTGTCACTTGAGACTTGGAGACTTTTAATGATGTGACTGATCGCTCGTAAACAAAATTTGTGTAGTAATTTAATATATATTAAATAATAGGTACATATTTGAATATTGAAATAATATAATTTGTATCCATTTAGTATTTCTTATAAAAATGTCCTTTTGTGTTGTCTTGTATTTCAGAGGATGGACCTAGGAGAGTGTCTGAAGGTGCATGATTTGGCGTTAAGAGCAGATTATGAAATTGCATCAAAAGAGCAAGACTTTTTCTTTGAACTTGATGTATGTTCTATCACAAAATTATCTTTATATTATAAAGAATGGAAAGAGAATTGGTACTGATAACATCTGGTCAAATTGTATAATATTGTAAAATATTTAATATAGAATTAATTTAGAATTTCTGACAGTTATTAGTAATGTGTGCAATTATTTGAACCTGAAGTGAGAAAGGTGTTTCATTTTAAATTAAAGTGTAAAGAACTTCAGACTTGCACATGATCTTAGTACCTTGAAGAAGGCATGCATTTTCCTAGTGTCACATAGTAATTACACTGTCCCATTTATCTTCCAACAAAGGAAAAAAGTAGAGCACAGACTAAGGCCAATAGATTGCATAATAAAAATCACAAATCTTTTCTACAATAAAAAGCCACCCAGAATCCCTTTATCAGGGAGATAGGCATCAAATAATTTTAATAAAGATTTTACAGACAAACAGACAGACACACAAACACACAAACAAACACAAAGAGGAGTTTGAAACATTGTTGAATACAGAGCCTTCATAGTAGATTCTCTGAAACCATCATCAAATTATAGCTAATTTCTTGGGATATTTGAATAACTTGATTCTCGGAGATGTGAAATCTTCGTTC
The DNA here is from genome assembly GCF_049901715.1 of Pseudonaja textilis. Lineage (NCBI taxonomy): Eukaryota > Metazoa > Chordata > Lepidosauria > Squamata > Elapidae > Pseudonaja > Pseudonaja textilis. The sequence continues at coordinate 45,383,005 of NC_141994.1, forward strand.
CCATTTTAGTTTTATTTCTGTTAACTTGCCAGTTCTAAATCAGTGATATATGCAACTCAATCCTCAAAATGATTGTTCTCATCTGTTTGATTGAATATCTGTGAATACAAATGTCTATGTGATTATTTCCTTGAAAGTAAGAATTCATGTAATGATGATTTCAACTTTGTTTTACATTCTTCCAGAAAAGTATTACGTATGATTAAACCAGCAAATTATACATTTAATATTTAGTTCTACTGTCAACTTTTGCATTCTGGAAAGGTGCTTATTTCTAATCAGTATGATACATTTTTGATTTATATATTAGGCGATGGATCACCTGCAATCATTCATTGCTGACTGTGATAGGAGAACTGAAGTGGCAAAGAAAAGACTGGCTGAAACTCAAGAAGAGATCAGTGCTGAAGTGGCAGCCAAAGTAAGTACTTAATATTCACTCACTATAGGGCTTTCCCTAGGGACTTCCAACCTGATTTTATATATAGTGTTTATATAAAAGAATTTTGGAAGTCCCATTTTGTATAAAATTAGTGGGTAACAAAAGACAAAATGCACAAAACGCAGATTTTTTTAGCTGAGCAAAGATTTGGTTTTGATTTTTAGTTTTGTTTAAGAATGTGTACAACACATAACTATAGATGCCTACATGTACATATTTGTGCATTACAAGGGTCTTTAATTGAATTAAAAATGGGAATATTGGGGAGAAGCAGTGATTGCAAAATGCCAAGTATTTTTTTTTTCTTGGCTGTGAGAAGAGGCAATTAAATGTAGCTTCTTTTTGCCTGTCTGTAAGGATAAACACTGTAGTGCCTTGAAACTACAACTCTCTATTGGCTATTGGCATGGTTGGCTGGGGCTTTTAAAGTTTGAACTTTTGAAGGACACTAATTATCTATCTCCGCCTTAATGGAATGAAGACACTTGTCTGTAAAAATAATCTGAGCGGAAATGAAACACTTCCCATGTTACAGTCATTTATTGAACATTAATTCATTTTCTGTGTTGAAAATTTTGAAATATTGCTCCTTTTTCACATTCAAGTACTATAAGCCGAGGTCACCAACTTCTTGGACCTCAGGGACCACCAAACTCATAATTTTAAATCCCAGGGACCACTAACTAGTTCTGTGGGTGTGGCCTAATTTGTGGGTGTGGCTTGGTGGTCTTGTGACTGGCTGGGCATGTAAATATTATAAATATTTATATAAATATTGATTTTTTTATTAAAAAAGAGCAACTTTTACCCAAAATCAGGCAAAGCAGGCAGGCAGATTGAGTTGCTCACAGAATCATTCAGTGATCTATCTGCCATCAGCAAGCTCAGTCTCTCAAATTTGCTTGCCATGAGTCTGCACTGAATAATAGAACCTTCAGTCCTAAGGGAGATTCAGTTGTGCTTAAAAGCAGAGCCAAAGATCTAAAGACTCGCTAGAAAGCAGGAAATCCAACCATTTCCTGCTTTCTAGCTAATCTAAATTTCCTGGCACAGCAGAACAGCTGATGGTCGGAAAAAGGAAAAATAGCAATATAGCAGGCAAGTTTGCTGGGTAAGGAGTGCGTGAGTGGGGAGGGTTCCTGCGGGCCATGTGGGTGGCGCAGCCTTGTGTTTCTTTGCAGCCTGGTTTAATTGCTTTGGGGGGGTGCTCTGGAGATGAGATTTCTCTGCGGCCCGTCAGTGGGCTGTGGCCCACTGGTTGGCAACAACTGCTATAAGCAACCTAAATAAACATTTCTATTTATTATTGTTCAAAATCTGCATAGAGCATTCATAGCATAATAGACAGTGTACCCTGGAAAAGGAAATGGCTAGCTGAACAGAAGCACTTCATAGTGCAGTGTCTTATTGCTTTATATTGATATAGCTTGTACATAGTGAACATTAATAATATTAGCAAGTGTTAATATTGCTTTTCTCTCTGAAAGGCTGAACGAGTCCATGAATTAAATGAGGAAATTGGAAAACTGCTTGCTAAAGTTGAACAACTTGGAGCTGATGGAAATGTGGAAGAGTCTCAGAAAGTAATGGATGAAGTAGAGAAAGCAAGGGCAAAGAAAAGAGAAGCAGAGGTAATCTGATTATGTACAAAAGTTTATTCTTTCAGTTAGTCCTAGAGGACAAATTCTTATTCATGGAGTTGATAACTAAAAAAATATTTAAACTATATTCATTGTTCTCGAAATTTCCGTAAATACACATGCACCCTCCGACCAATTGTTTAACTTTATTTTATTCTCCACTGAGCCGAAGGGAGAATCCAGGATGGGTAGTCTCTAGCTCTGCAGATTGAGTTGAAAAATTGAGGACACTCCCCCTGGTAACGGTCCCCAGTTCTTCACTCGGTCTCAGTGTGTTCAGACCACCCTTTAAGGGCTCTGAATAGTTAGGATTGTAGAAAAATTTTCACCCCCTGGATTAAGCTTTTTTTCACAGAGAGGCTTAGATCAGGTTTGACAGTTAGCCGGCTTGCCGGTTTAGCACTTTCATTTTTTCACGCCTTTTTTTTCTGGTGTGCGGGTTTTTTTGCTTATTATTTAATTTTTAAACTTTCCTTGCTGGTGGACTGGTTTTTTTCCTTTTCTGGTTGGAATTTGGGTGGAGGTGACCCTGAGAGCCCGTGTGGCCCAGGCTGGGGGCGGGAGGAGGCGTCTTTAACTCGCCTTCTCCTGATCCACTTTCCCTTGACTTGGGCTAGCTGCATCTGCTGCTAAATGCCCCTTTTTTTTCAGCAGCGGCGGCAGTGCCATTTCTCGCGTTTGGGGACAATCTTGCAGATCGTCTCCAGGATAGCCCCTTGGGGGGACAATCATAAAAGGATGGAACATACTCTGTGGTTTCATTTGCCACAAAATATTGTTTCAGTTGGGAAATAATTTTTTAAAGCGAGAGTGAAAAAAATAGTGCAGATGGATAGCCTGCTGTAATCCCTTCAATTTACAGTATATTTAAGGGAACATGGCTGTTACTCTTCTGAACAAGAATTTCAGAAGAATTTTGCTTTTTTACAGATAGCAGTTATTACTCTTATAATACTTTGTTTTATTTTACTTGGGAAAACTTTGTTCATAGAGTAAGAGACATATAATAATGCATCTTCTAGGAAGTGTACCGGAATTCCATGCCTGCTTCCAGTTTCCAGCAGCAAAAGCTACGAGTCTGTGAAGTATGCTCAGCCTATCTTGGCCTACATGACAATGACAGGCGGCTTGCTGATCATTTTGGAGGAAAGCTGCACTTGGGTTTTATTGAAATAAGAGAAAAGCTTGAAGAACTAAGGGTAAGTATATATTACTCTTTTCCAACTGTTGTGAACTGTTCATTATTAGACTACTTCAGTAATGTCCTGTTGATACCACACTTGAAATTAATATGATGCAACTGAAAAAGAGGAGCGTCCTCAAAAAAAATAGTATAAATAGCCCTTTACTGCCTTTCAAACAAGTAATTAACTTAAATTTATATTTAAGTGACTAAGCCAGAGGTGTAGAAGTGTAGTTCCAAAATGTCTATGGAGATTCTCAGTCATCCTGGTCATGGCTGTCCAAAAATGCTTTTTCAAGGGGCATCTGGACTTTCTGGTGGGATTGGGTTTTTGTTTTTTGTTTTTTTTGATGGGGGTGGGAGACCTTTCACTTCTCATCCTGGAAGCTTCTTCAGCTCTCTGAATGGAGAGGAATTGAAGGATTTATATTCCTTGCAGACAGCTGGTCAGATCACTTGAGATAGCTACACGTTCTGAGTCACAAAGGTGCTTTATCAGGAGGCAACTGGACTTTCTTGTTTTTTTCATTTGAAGATGTTTCACTTCTCATCAAAGAAGCTTCTTCAGCTCTGGCAGGATAGCGGGGAACGGAAAGATTTATATTCCTTGCAGACAGCTGGTAATTTGCCTCCTTTTAGCAGGTCATTGAGATTTATCTGTGTCCTCAGGGTCACCTGTGTAGTGCTCATGGTTCCTGTAGTCTGCAATTTTTTCCTTTGGAAATCCATTCCTACTCCCACACCATTCAAAGGGTATTCATCCCAAATTGTATAGCTAAAAGTCTGTAGAGGTTCTCAGTGATCCAGGTCATGGTTGTCCCAAACGTGCTTTTTCAGGAGGCAACTGGACTTTGTTTTTCTTTGAGTGCAGTTGCCTTCTGAAAAAGCGCACACACACACAGGTCCTCCCCATCCTCCCCCCAAGGCAGCCATATCCCTTCACTAACGTGCTTTACAGCTCTGTCCTCCACTGTCACTTGCCAGGCAAGAAAAGTAATCTGTGGGACTATGCTTAATAAAACCTTCCAACTTCACAAGATTTTTTTTTTTTTCATGAGAAGTTGGAAGGTCTGAACTATCGGTATTTTTTTTTTTTTTACCATAGTCCAACAGACTATTCTTCTTGTTCTGAATGCGCAGCGGAGAGTGGAGCTGGGGGTGATGAGGGTTTGGGATGGGTGGCCTGTCTGAAGGACCTTCAGGTAAGCCAGAGCAGGGCCTTTGGTGTAGCTCCGCGCCCCCCCCGCCCCCGGCTGCCTTGCTTCATCCTCTATACCTCCCCACCCCCACTGCCTTGCTTCATTCTTTGCAACATGCAGCAATCTGTATGTTGCTTCTGGGCAGGAGAGGCTTGGTCAGTCCCCTTACCCAGTTCCCCACCATCGTTTCTCTCTCTCTCTCTCTCTCTCTCTCTCTCACACACACACACACACACACACACATACAGAGACATTTGATCGCTTGAACTCCTGTACACTTTTCGCCCAGAGGTTGAATATCTAGTCCATCTATTGTCTCTGAGCTCCCCAGAGTCTATAATGTGAAACACAATTCTGGATTAAGATGACCCTAGCTTGAACTAGCAAAACTATTACCACAGTATTTTTCTTACCATAAAACACACTTTATTACCCCCCAAAAGTGGGTGGAAATGTCTGTGCCTCTTATAGAGCAAATATTGCTGAAGCCCCACCCACCTGGCGCCCCCCACCCTTTGGCTGTTTCAGCCTCCACAAGTCCTGTTTTAGGCCCGTTCCAGGTGGTAATAGGTGGTGGTGGGATCGCCGCCACCTGGAAAAGGGCAAAAATGGGATGTGCAGAAGCCAAAAATGGGGCATGCGGAGGCCAAAAACAGGACGCACAGTGGCGGCAATCCCTGCCGCCTGGAACAACTGATTGGCAATATACCTGGATGCCATTTCAACCTCCAATGCAAGAACCTGCTGAAGCTGACCAGGCTGTTTGCTGCAAGGACACTAGCCAGATGCTAGACCAATGGATGCTGGGATGCAGAGACATTTTTTTTTTCTTGTTTTCCTCCTCTAAAGCTAATGTGCATCTTTTGGTCCAGAGTGTCTTATGGAGCAAAAAATACGGTATATGTTTATGAAAGAATTATAGCCTGACTTTGACATTATAGCAATTTTATTTATAGTCATTTATTTTCCTGCTGCTTTTGGCTACTCTCTGTGATTAGATTTTAATTTTTGGTAACTGGGGGGAAAATTAATTTGCTCTTTTCGTTATGTGAATATAAGGGCAGTTAAACTTTACAAAAGAGATGGTAAAGTAATTGGCAATAATATTGGGACAGTATACCTGTTCCCTACATTTTCCTATATGATATATGTAACATGCAGTGCTATCAGATTAGAATAATGTTGCTAATTGGTGAGAAAAAGAAACTTTGTCTTATAAATATATTCTTAATGGTTTATATCAAGAGTTCTCCAACCTCCAAACCTCCGGCTTTGTGGACTGGCTGGGTGTAGAACCTGGGGAGAGGGAATGGTTCCGTGTAAGTGGCAGGCAAGTGCACGCAGTTCTATTTGCACAAGCAGCAAGCAAGCACACATGCACACTTGCCTGCCATTTGCACAAGTGGAGAAGTGCACACGCCACTTCTGCGGCTCAGTTCCGAAGGGCCCAAGGCCCAGTTTATATAATAATTCAATATTTGAAACTCTTTGTCTTTATTTTAAAAATGATTTCAGAGAATTGTGGCTGACAAACAGGAGAAACGAAATCAGGAACGTTTAAAGCGGAGAGAAGAAAGGGAGAAAGAAGAAAGAGAGAAGCTAAGAAGGTAGAACTCTATTACTTTTTATTGTCGTCCTATCAGTCTGTTCTTTGACTTAGTTTTTATATTTAATAGTCCTGCATAAGTATATATTGATGCTACAGCTTCACGTTGCTGCTAAAAATAAAACTGAAATTAAATATTAGATTGATATTCTCCATGTATTTCATCTTTAGCATGCAAATCGTTTTGCTTTGATGAAGCAAAATATGCACATAGACTTTTGAATGTTTTCATTATGTGTGATTTCTAGATTTATTTTTATTGCTTGAGTATTCAGAATGAAAGATAGAAAACAAAAAGGGAAAGAAAAAAGAGCAAGAACATATTATAATATATATGGGAAGCAACTCAGCTATTATAAACATCAGACCATTGTTCAGTCTTTCATAACATCATTACCCACCCATTTATAAGTGAAGAATGAACAAATTACAAGTAGTCCAAGATATGCATCTGGGGTATTGCTATTTTTGCAAAATAAAATATTTTTTTGTTGTAATTCCATGCTTGACTGATATACAATACAGAATCACATTCATATTGTTTAGATTTATAATTTGGCTTTTGAGGGTTAAGACAATATCCATAAATTGTTTTCCCCAAACAAGTTAGGTTAGAAAAGAGTGACAGTGAGCATAGGTTTGAACCTAGTACAATTGATGCAAATTCTGTATCTTAATTAGTACTCTACATTGGCTGCTTTACTCCTCTTAAAAGTATGTTAACAAATCTATGGACATTAAACCAAAACAGGACAGTAATAGGACCCCTCGATCATTTTACATTTTTTAATTCTGAGGTTAACAAGCATTAAGAGAGAGAGAGAGAGAGATCCGATCTAATCTCTCTCACAGAAAAACACAGAGACGGGTGGGATTCAAATTTCTTCACAACTGGTTCTTGGGTGTGGCCTAATTTGTGGGTGTGGCTTGGTCATGTGACTGCCTGGGCATGGCTTGTATGTAAATATTATAAATATTTATGTAAATATTTAATTTTTTATTAAAAAAAGAACAACTTTTACCCAAAATCAGGCAAAGCAGACAGGCAGATTGAGTTGCTCACAGATTCAGAGATCTATCTTTCTGCCATCGGCTACCTGAGTCTGTCACATAAAATTTGCTTGCAAGCAAACTCACAAAATTAACTCACAATATACCATTGTATGTAAATATTGAATTTTTATAAAAAGAAGAACAACTTTTACCCAAAAGCAGGCAAAGCAGGCAGGCAGATTGAGTTGCTCACAGAATCACAGATTCACACAGAGATTTGTGTTTCTGCCATTGGCTATCTGAGTCTGTACTGAATAATAGAATCTTCAGTCCTAAGGGAGGTTCGGCTCTGCTTTTAAGCAGAGATCTAAAGATTAGCTAGAAAGCAAGAAATCCAACAATTTCTTTCTAGCTAATCTAAATCTCCTGGCATAGCAGAACAGCTGATGGGGGGGGGAATAGCAACTTAGCAGGCAAGTTTGCCAGGTAAGGAGTGAGTGGGCAGGGAGGGTTCCCACAGGCCATGTGGGCGGTGCAGCCTTGTGTTCCCGTGCAGCCTGGATTAATGGCTTTGGATGCTCTGGGGGTGACATTTCTCTGTGGACCACAAAAATTTTCTCACAGACCACTAGTGGGCCGCAGTTCATCAGTTGGCGACCACTGCTCTGGAGTAGCCAATAAAAAAGTTATGAACACTTTATTTTTCTTGCATTAACCTAAATGAAGTAAATAATTATTAATGTTAATACCTATTAGTTAATGATCCGCTCCTTCAAAAAAAATTACTTGTAGTTTTCAAACTGGAATTATCCCTGTGTATATATTTATCGTGAAGAAGAATGAACATATGGACTTCCTGTTTGGGCTTCTTCGGCGATGGACCGAAATCGTGATCGTGTGCGGTTTTGATCCGTGCTCACCGCTGGAGCATCCCGAGCCACCCATATTCGGAGCTGAAGCCACCCCATGGAGGTGGTGAAGAAGGGGGAGCTGTCTGGGGTTGAGGAGAGCCGCATCCTCCTCAGCTGGCCAGTACTCCCTTTCCCAAAGGTGGTTGCAGCGGTGGTCAGAAATGGCCACCTCAAAGAAGAACCCGACTGGACAAGATTGTGCAGGAAGTTTAAAGGAGAAAGTTTGACTGATCGGGTTGAATGGAGAACATCTATTTAAGGTACCTGGAACCCTGAATTTTAAAGACTAATACTATTCCTAAAAAAGATTTTAAGTTGCGAAAGAGAAAGGGAAAGAAAATGGAATTGGCTTTTTTTCCTCTAACATCGACAGTTTTAACTGACTTGGAACATTAAGAAGAAGAGATTCGAATAAGAAATTGATACTAATCCACTTTGACGTTAATAGGCTATTTCTAGCTGAAAACAAAGTGTCAAAGGGATAAAGATTTTTGGATAATTTAAAAGCTTTCTTTAAAAAAAGAAAGAAAGCAGTGGAGGGAAAAAGGAAAAAAGAGGGTGGAATCTGGAAAATGGAGAAGACTACCTGAAACTTAAAAAAAAAAACGATAGTGGAATTTTAACAAGGCTTGCAAAAGATACATTGTAGCTGAAACTTTGTTATAAGATAACAAAGGCCCTGGAAAGAGAAAGTCAGAAAAGAAGCAAGAAACAGTTTTGGATTATTGGATGATTCCTGGAACTTTGGATGGAGGATCCTAATGAAATAAAATAAAATCAATTGGGGGTTGTTTAAACATTTTTAAAAATGGCATCACTCCTTGAAGAGTTAAAAATGAGACTTAAAGAACAAAAAGAAGAAGCTCAACACAGAAGAGGATCTTTTGGCTTCGTATTTCAATTATTAAAAATGGAGATCTTGAACTATGAAAAACAACAAGAAACGCTGGCAGAACAAGAAGGGCGGCACAACGAAGAAGCCATCTTTAACAACCAAGCAATTTTAAGCGGGGTAAAAAAGGGAAAGGGAGTTAAAAACTTAAGCAGTGAAGCAACAACCAAAAAAAAGAGTAATTTGAAAAGTAATCATAATAACAGGAAGAAGCAGAAGGGAGGATCACAGAGGGGAGAATCAGATAGAAAAGGGAATAAAAAGAGGATTCTCCAAGGGTGCATGGGATAGCATTGTTATATTAGAAATAGAAAAGGGTTAGAAAATATGTTAGATGATTAAAGTGATAGAAAAAATTTCTATTGATGTATAGTGGAATATTTGTAAAGAGAATAAGGCTCTCAGTGATTTAAAAAGAACGCTAAAAAAACTGAAAAGAAACATGGAAGATTTTTATCAGTTGAAAAGATGAACTTGAATAAGAATAATAACTTTATTGACTACTGTTAAAAACTATTGTTTGGTTTTTTATTTAAAGACAGCAATGAGTAAAATATGAAATACAGATGATTAAAGTGAAAGACAACTGATATTACTAGTAATGTTTGTTAGAAGTAGAAATGTAAAAGATTGTTATTAATATTAATGGCAGAGCTGTACTTGAATAGAATAATTATTCCATTCACTATTGTTAAACATATATACACATATATATAGTCATATATACTTTTTTCTTTTAAGAATTTAGTGTGTATTTTAAGGGAATGTACCAAGCAGAATTCAATTGAAAATAGGTATGTGTTATAAAATAGAGGTTAGAAAATGAATGTTATAACTGTAAAGGTGTAACTTAAATTTTGAAATAAGATTTGAAAAAAGATACAAAGGTGTTGTACACTAGTCCAGTAATTACAGGGGAAAATTTGTTTTATGAGAAAAGATAATATGAAATTGTAAACAGGACAGACGAAAGTATAAAAACATTGATTAGAAAGATTTTAAAAATTAGAAAAAGATATGTAATTGAATTAAGAAAGGAATGAGATAATTTAAAATAAGGCTATAGGAAGTAAAGAAAGGGAAAAGCTATTGAAAAAATCGCAAAAATAGTTGTAAGATATGGATTAGAATGTATAAGATAAATATGTATTGAGTTTATGTCTCTATGGAGAAGTGATAACCCGGGGCCACGCTGTTCTCAAAAAAAGATATTTTATTTGTATGTTTTGTGAAAACGTAAATAAACATTTTATTTTAAAAAAATGAGCATATGTCCTATCAATTTCCAAATATTGCTTACAAGAAATACAATAGAATTATAGATAAACATGGAATTGTGCCTTTCCCATATCTAAGGAACAAATAATAACATGTCCACATAACGGCTTTTCAATTTGGTCACTTAAACTCCATTTAAAAATGCTAAATACCAATCAATAAATTTGAAAATCTGATTGATATGATAGTTATAATTAGGTTAAAAAAAATCTAGGGGTCTGTTTTCCCATGGAAAATTTCTTATTTGTCTGAGTTATCTTTAAAATATTAACATTAAAATAAAGATACTCTTCAAGTTACAGTTGTAATGGAGCCTGCCTATTATGGTTGAAAGTCAGGAAAGCCTCATTAATGATCCCCCCGCCACTTCCAACCCTGCTCTGCCCAATTCATTTGTTAAAGGAACATGCAGGTTGTAAAGTGGAGCAGGGAATGTCTCAGGACCCTGAGAATCCTAGTGCAGGCACAAGCCCACCTACATCACATTTCCCAAGGGTCACCATAACCCTATGGACTTCCTCCCTACCCCACTCCATTACAATTGCACATTTATGTTTCAGTGATCCTCAGAGCTCAGGAAGACAGCATAGGGAAGGAGGATAGGCCGCGTTATTGCTGGGCCACGTTGCATAATCAAAGAGAAGAAATCCTGCAAGTTTTATCTCCCAAGCGTTAGCTACATTAATTTTATGCTAATGCTGGGGAAACTAAGACAAGTGATGAGAGAAAAACCAGCAGGTTTTCTCCTTGCTAGCACTAGCCTTGGGTCTCCCAGCCTTAAGTCTCCCAGCTTCGCTAATCCTGGGGGAGCCAAGACTAGTGAGGAAAAGAAAAGTGACGGCACATGTGGCCCAGCAATAGAGAAGCCTGACCTCTTTTTCTACCCCGACTTCCTGAGCTCTGTATATCTTTGAAAGGTAAGTGAGAAAACATGACCAGGGGTGGGGTATGGAACCCAGTGGGGTCGCAAAGCAGGCTCTGGGGTGGGGTGCTGTAGCATCTCTGCAGTCAGTTATACGGGCAAATGATTGTAGGGGTGCTGCTGCAGGCATAACTTTGGGACTGGGACAGTACCTGTTTGGGTGTCTGTTGTAACTTTGAACGGTCACTAAGAGACTTGTATGTTGAGGACTACCTGTTTGTTGTTATTAATTGCTTTGTGAGGGAGATGGACGATTTTTAAATTTGATAAAGATGTAAATAACTGTTAAATACACATGTCAATTATGAAATAATGTTCATATTTATATTTCTTTTACAATATGTTCATTAAGATTTATATCATTAATCATAACCATATTAATGTGAAATAAACCATTTGATATATTATTACATTTACAAGATTCCCTACAATAATTCATTTGAAAAGTAAAGCTCCAATTTGTTACAAATGTCTACGGTTATGTTCTGTGAGACATCTTAATAGTACAGGTGATAATTCAATTTGTAATTTATATAAATTCATCTTTATTTTTTCTTTATTCTTAGATCTCGTTCTCATAGCAAGAACCCCAAAAGGTAGGATGTTCTTTTTTTCCTCTGTGAATATAAAGTTATAGCTATCAAACATTAAGAAAGATTTTTCTTAAAGCAAATCATTGTGATTTTTTTTTACTATGATAATTATATGACGTACAGTAAATACTTGAGACAATTATATAAGTCAGATGAGATTTTAAATAAATCTAATAAAACTTACAAAATAGGCAGATTCAGATTTTCTAAAATTTACATTGCCTGTGAATATAAATGCCTACCTAAAAATGAAAAGCCACTAGAGGGAGTGCCAGCTCATCTTCCTGAGGTACAACTGCCTTATTGGTCCAGCCACTAAGAAAGCCATTTTTTGTCTCCTGAAAGATAGAGATTGACACTTTGTCAGATTTCAGGGAGCCCATAAACAGATTTGGAAAGGGGTTTCTAAAATGTCTGTGATCTAGTCATTAAAAGTGTTACACAGCATTATGAATTGGACTTAGAAGCAAACTAGTAACCGGTGCAGTACCATTAGCTGTAATGTATTAGTGAATTATAGTCCAGCAAGAGAGTACTCAGCAGTATTCTTACCACTGCATAGTTTTTGAAGACTCCAAAGACAGCAAGCATCAAGTTGAGCAATTCTGACTGGATGTAACTCAGGTAATTTTTATTGGAGCCAGGTCTCAGTCCAAGACCCCCATCCCCCAAGTATTAGTCCTCTAAAAGAGTTTAAAAATCCATCTCTGAAATCTATTTCTGAGGCCATGTGTTTTCTTAAAAAAGTAGTATCACTGGATTTATTGAAGGTATGAAAATAACCATAGTAAAAATAGAATATGCTTACTTTTATGATATTACACAAGATTACCTTTTCCAAAGTTCCAAAAGCAAATACTTTAGTTAAATGTATGTTAGTGTTTGGGGATAAACCCCCAAGCAGAGTATGCAGCAGCAGTCAAGCCAGGCAGGCAAATGAGAGAGAGAGTGGGCCCAAGAGTATACACACACTGGAGACAAAAACACTGTTTGTGGTTTTAAAATAGTTATTTAATTCACACAGAGATTAAGAAGTGTCATTCAGTCCATATATCATTATCCAGTATATCCATCCAGTTATCAAGTCCATTAACAGTAAATACAATGTCCTTATCTGCTTGTAAATCTTCTCCTCCCGATACCTTTCTCTCAAAGACAACGCTGAATCCACAGCTCACCAGGCAAACAGTTCTTGTGTTCAGTTGAAATGGTATCTGGCACAGTAGCCTTCCAGAAGTAAGCAGATAGACGTTCCAGCAGGCAGCAGACCAGGAACAGAACCAGGTGCATCCAGAAGCCGGGTCTATTACGTTTCCCTTCCTACCTATATTGCTGCCTGCAACCGCACCCACAATGACATTGCAGTTTCTTGTGCTTAAAGCTACAAAACACTTAATCTAGGTTTACATATTTATTCAACCCAAACCTGGTTGGTGTATCCATATACCCAACATTCTCCCCTTTTGGGTGACATAAATATGTAATGCCTTTACATTCTAAACCCATATTTTTCACAACTCTCTAGATGCTTAATAGCACCTTGGGCTTTAGTAAAATGATCAGCTACATTGTCCTCCGACATGCAGTACTCCAGCTGTATCAATTTACTCTGTACAGACTGTCTTACATTAAGATACCTCAAATCTGTATGTTTACTTCTCGTTTTAACTGCAATATTAGTGGCCATTTGAATTGCTGCCTGATTATCTTCATGTACTACTATAGGGTAATTTACAGTTATACCCATATCCTTCAACATTTGTTTGTACATAATCAACTCAGTACACAATAAAGATAAACAGGAGAATTCTGCCTCCATAGTAGACAAACTTATATGCTGTTGCCTTATTGACTTCCAGCCTATTAATGTCTTACCCAGCATTATGGCTGTTCCTGAAGTCGACTTTCTAGTATCTCTTTCTGCTGCAAAACTAGCATCTGCATAAGCACTCAATATGAGATCACCTTTTGGTTCTAAATACAGTGCATGGTGTAATGTACCTTTAAAATATCTTAGGATTCTTTTCAATGCTATCCAGTGACATTGAAGCGGATCATTATTGTGTCGTGCCAGCTGATTAATACTAAAAGCAATATCTGGCCTTGACCAATTGCTAATATATGATAAGCTACCAATCAAGGATTGATACAGTTCCTTATCACATTTGGGACTTTGCGTATCCATTTTGCAAATATCCTGACTCATTGGAGTCTTTGCAGGCTTACAAAGTTCCATCTTATAATCTATTAGCAATTTAGATACCTTATCTTCCTGAGATATCCTAAAACCTTTCTGTGTTCTCATTATATTTAATCCTAGATATCTCTTTATCTCCCCTAATTGCTTGATTTTTATTTTCTTGGCTAATGATGCAATTATTTCATTTGCTTCATCATTAGTCTTAGTTATCAGAGCAATATCATCAGTAAACAACAATAATAATGATATCTTCCCATTCTTTTCTCTCTTAAATAGACATGGGTCGGCTAAACCAGCTTTAAACCCTATATTGGTCAGTTCCTTCACAATATACTGGTTCCATTCATAGCCCGATTGTTTAAGACCATAAAGGCTCTTCTTTAATAACCAACAATCATTATTATTGTCATTGTCATCCTTAAATCCATTAGGCCTTTTCATATAAACAGTATGTCTTAGTGGAGCATGCAAATAAGCAGTTTCCACATCTAAATGGTTAACTATATATTGCTTGCTTGCTGCCCACACTAATGCTGCCCTTAAAGTTGCTGCTTTCAGACTAGGTGCAAATACTTCATCATAGTCTTTTGCACTTTGTCTAAAGCCTTGGGCTACTAACCTTGCCTTATGGATTATGTTTCCATCCTTATCTGTTTTTATTTTAAAAATCCATCTGCAGCCAATGGGTTTTTCATTACTAGGTTTTCATACACTTGCATATCCTTCAATGATTTCAATTCTTTATTAATTGCTGCATACCAATTTTCTTTCTCTTTAGAAGGATATCTTTTAATCTCATCCACAGTATTTGGGATTCTATTTTCCTGGCACACTGTGTTAGCCTGGTATCTATCAGGCGGTCTAGAAATACGTGTAGTCCTTCTGGGTATTACTGGGCTTGGTTGAGTTACTACCTGTTCCTCATCTTCAGCTATTTCTTCCTCTAGGGGCTGTACTTCTTCCTGTACTTCTTCCTTTACATTATTTTTAAAGTTACAGGGATACTTAATGGGATTTCTGTATGATTCAATAATCACCTCGTTATTGTTATCCTGTTCTAACTTATCCCATCCTACGTGCTCTAGAAATTGGGCATTAGCACTACATAACACCTTAGATGTGCCTTTCTCCCAAAATCTATATGCCCTATGGTTAGCTTGGTAACCAACGAAGAAAAATTGTTTAGCTCTATGTTGCCCTTTACGCCTGAGTTGTGTAGGGATATGCACCCATGCTGGTGCACCAAATGTGTGCAGGTAACTCAGATCAGGCTTCCTGCCATGCCACATGGTGAATGGTATTTCACCAGTGGTTGAGTTAACCACGTTATTTAATAAATGATTAGCACACATTGTGGCCTCCCCCCACAAAGAATCAGGTAACCCAGAATCAGTTAACATAGTACGGGTCATCGCCTGCAATGTTTGGCCTCGCCTTTCAACATATGCATTGTGCTGTGGTCTGTATGGTGCAGATGTCTTATGAGCTATTCCAGCTGCCTTTAACCTATTCTGGAATTTGCTATTAACAAATTCCGTACCATTATCTGTCACCAGGGTTATCAGTTGCCGTTTGGTTTTTCTTTCAGCAAACTTTAACCAGTTGAAGAAATGTTGATGTGTTTCAGTTTTGCTTTTCATTAGGTAGCAAAACCCATATCTAGAGTAATGGTCCATAATGCTCAGTATATATCGAGCACCCCCCATACTGGGTTTCTTTGGACCTATAATGTCTGCAAATACTACTTCTAAAGGTTCTTTAGTTTTGAAACCATTTAGCCTATTTGCAGGCATTATTTTACTCTTATCTTCACAACAGACATTACAACGCAAATACTTATCACAGGGTTTTAACCTTATTCCTTCAGATAACTCTACTGTACGTTTTAGCATCTTAAAATTCACATGCCCCAAACGCCTATGCAATAAATGGATACATTCATCATGAGGCTTGATATTATTAAATACAGTCTGTGCCTCCCCTTTCTTACTGTCATGTAAGACATATAATGCTCCATTTAAAGCTGCAGTTACCTTTTTGCCGTCTCTTTCCAGTATGCACTTATTATTCTTAAATGTAACTACATATCCTAGTTTATCTAATACTCTTACAGAAAGTAAGTTCATCTTTAACTGTGGTACATACAACATTTTTATATTCTGGTTTAAACATGGACAATAAGCAATACCTTCACCCTTGGCCTTGAGGTGCCAACCATTTGCGAGTGATATACGTTGAGAGCTTGTAGACATTTTTATAAACTTTGTCTTATCTCTCGTGATGCAGTGGGATGCACCACTGTCCACCACCCATAAATCATTCTTCATATCACAATTGCTAAACATGGCCAGTTCAAAGGATTTCTTTGGCTTCTTTACATTCTGGCTTTTTACTTTCCTGCAGAATCTTGCCAAATGTCCTCTGCCTCCACAATTAAAACACTTTTTAATTGTGTATGCCATTGAAGATAACTTCTCTTCTTCCGGGTGCTTTACTTTACACAGCTGGTTTCTTTCCAGCCTTGAAGATAATTTCTCTTCTTTATTAGGCTTATCTTCTCTCAGCTGGTCACGTTCAAACCTTCTTCTGGCTTCTTCTAATAGCCTGCCGGTTATCTCAGTTACTGATAAACTGTCTTTTGGCAACACCTCTAATGCAGTCACAAAATCATCATAGCTTCGATCCAAAGAAGACAATATGAAGTATACTTGTTGCAACTCATTAAAAATAAGCTCTTTTTCTTGTAATTCTTGAAAAATGCTTTTCATACAGTTTAAATGAGTTAACATGTCTCCATTTATCTCAAGATGTGTTCTAAACAGCTTCCGTGTAAGATTGATATGAGCTCCTACACTGTCTCGAACATAAATCCTTTTGAGATTCTCCCAGCAGTCTGCAGCATTTTCCACTCCACGAATATGAATGAGTTGCTGGTCAGACAGGGTGAGACCTATGATGCACAAAGCCTGTTCATTCTTTCGTTCATAATCCTGTATCAGTTTATAATCCTCTTCATCATTGGGATTTAAGTTAGATACATCTGGTGGGTTTGTTATTATGTCCCACAAACCTTCTCTTCGTAGAAGTAAACTACATTTCATTGACCATGAAACATAGTTTGTTCCATCTAGTCTGGCTATCATGGACAGACTTGGCAAATTTACTTGTGCCATTTCTCTTGAGAAAAATAACTATTTAACAAACAGTTTGTATTTACAGTAGTGTGCAACTCCCACCAGCTCTCACTGCTATATCCTGGTTAGTTAGACTGTGCACTCTGCTGGGCCCATAACCAATGTTAGTGTTTGGGGATAAACCCCCAAGCAGAGTATGCAGCAGCAGTCAAGCCAGGCAGGCAAATGAGAGAGAGAGTGGGCCCAAGAGTATACACACACTAGAGACAAAAACACTGTTTGTAGTTATAAAATAGTTATTTAATTCACACAGAGATCAAGAAGTGTCATTCAGTCCATATATCATTATCCAGTATATCCATCCAGTTATCAAGTCCATTAACAGTAAATACAATGTCCTTATCTGCTTGTAAATCTTCTCCTCCCGATACCTTTCTCTCAAAGACAACGCTGAATCCTCAGCTCACCAAGCAAACAGTCCTTGTGTTCAGTTGAAATGGTATCTGGCACAGTAGCCTTCCAGAAGTAAGCAGATAGACGTTCCAGCAGGCAGCAGACCAGGAACAGAACCAGGTGCATCCAGAAGCCGGGTCTATTACGTTTCCCTTCCTACCTATATTGCTGCCTGCAACCGCACCCACAATGACATTGCAGTTTCTTGTGCTTAAAGCTACAAAACACTTAATCTAGGTTTACATATTTATTCAACCCAAACCTGGTTGGTGTATCCATATACCCAACAATGTAGGTACAATAACAGTTAACAATCTTGAGTTTTAAAGGTTTTTATAAGGTGATAACTAACATTTCTTCCAAATGTTACTTGAAGTTAAAACAGAAGATATAGTCTTCTTACCAATCAAAGAAAATATTTGTAGATCAGAGTTGAACTGGGGGTCCTTGGTGCTCTCTGAGGTTGGTAATTTTCTTGCAGACCTTTTATTACCAAATTAGGTAACATCATCAGCATTCATTGTGTTAATTAGCTCATTGTGATAATGAAATGATTGCAGAAAAACTACCAAGCTCAGAGAGCACTAAGGATCTCACAGAAACTACTTAGACTCACATTTGACTCGTGCTATACTCACGTACGTTTCAAGTATTATTTTTTTAGTAATAGAATAGAATTGCTTTGCTTTGCTATTACTGCCTTTGGGGATTTTTTTTAAATATACAGGTTTTGCTTATAGCCTTGGAATTTCCTAATGGTCTTTCTTCCAAGTGCTGCCTAGGGCTAACTCTTAGTTTGTATAAGATCACTCAAAATTAGTTAGCTGATGTCGCCTGCTATTTAATTGAACCGATTACTGTTTTTAAACCATTGAAAATATGTTTAGATTGTATCTAGATCTAAAGTGTTCTATTTCAATTTCTTTGTGACTTATTTTAAGTTAGAAATTCCTCAGTGATGTGTCTGCTTAATACTAGGGTATGCCTGCCACAGCCTTGCCAGTAGCATCTAACAAGAGTGTTGTTTTTAATCAACCACCATTAATTAAACTTCAAGAGTTTTGAACTTCAATATTAGATACCTCCTTATTTCATATAAAGCATTCCAGCAGTCTGCAAACTTTTCAAAATCTTGGCAAAAGATTGTTCCAGTAAGATATTTTCCTTTTATGAGTGGACTAATATAATTGTTAGGGATTAATTGAATGATTAAGGATTTCTTCTCATCTACTATAAAAAAAAATTCAGATCTAGATCCCGAGATCGCCGTAGACATCGATCTCGGTCATCCTCCCGCGAACGAAAGAAAAGAACCCGTTCCAGGTCCCGTGAAAAGCGACATCGTCATAGGTCTCGTTCTAATAGTCGCAGCCGGAGTCGCAGTCACCATAGGAGCAGTCACAGCTCCAGAGACAGAAGCAGAGAACCCAATTCCAAAAAAAGGTAATATTTTAATATGCAGTTGGCATTTTGTTAGCTTTTGAACAGAAAAGATTGCACCTAGGCCACCAACCGATCTTCAACAGTAGCTAACGTTTTTTTCCATTTTGTTTATTACAAGTACATTGGAACAGTGTACTTCAAAAGATTTTAATTATAATCAACTCAGGTGCAAACTTAGGGTAGCTATAATCAAACAAGGAAATATCAGCATGCTTGGAAGATTCACATTTGCAGAAGTGGGAAGAAATCTTAGGAGACAAATTCACCCCTACCCTTACTCTAATAAGTCAGTGGGAAGTTACATTATCACTTGTCAATTAAAAGAACGAGTTCATTTTGGAAGAACATGGGAAACTGAATAGAATACAGGTAGTCATTGACTGAAGACCACAGTTGGGACTGGTAATGTCCATTGTAAGTTGTGCAGCCACAGATTGAGTTGGACCCGATTTTATGACAATTTTTACAGCAGTTGTTGAACGAATCACATGGTCATTAAGCAAATCCAGCTTCCCCAATTATTATTATTATTTGGGCTGGAAATTGGCAAAAAAGGTAGCAAATCGCAGTGACATGACCCAAAGGATGCTACCAGACATAAAAGCAGATTGGCCAAGTGCTGAATTGTAATTTCAAGGCCAAAGGGGTGGTGCAACAGCCATAAATGGAAATACATAGTGTAAGTCCCTTTTTCTGAGGCCATTGAAAATTGAAACAGCTGTTAAACAGCCATAAGTCAAAAACTATCTGTAGACTGAAATTGAATTCTGGAGATATTTTGCAGCAAGTTCTTTTTTAAGAGTTTAATATAAAATTCTACATTTATCAACTTGAAAGGGAACACTAATAACATCAATAAATTCAAAAGCAATACCAAAAAGTGAATATAAAAAGGTAGTCTAAATTTCAATTTCCTAGCATGATTTGATTTGTAACATATTTAAATTTAATTTAGCAAATATTTTTAGTTTTATATTTCACTTTGGGATTTTTGTTCAGGCTTTAATAATTTCAACTCGTTTAAATGTACTATGTCCATTTATATTCAGTATGTGTTTAGTCTTCACTTAACTAATTAAAGTAGGTAATAAAGTTAAATACCTGAAGTAGTAACTTTGCAATCTAAGGTCTTCAAATCTACAGAAATAAATTGCAGTATTAGCAGAAATTGATAGAATTAAATTTGGCTATGTGATTGTGGTTGACAAAAAACCAGTCTCAGGTGAATTCATCAATTTTTAGGTATTTTTTCAGCATTTGGTCTTCCTTGAAATTATATTTCAAAACCCATTTTTTCTTTTGACCTTTTATTCATTTAGTCAAAACTTCAGGTCTGATCTCCAAGTTCAGGTTTAACTTTTATAAGCATATTATTTAAATGTAAGTTGAGTCTGGCACTGTGGATCTGCATTATTTCTAGTAGCTGAAACTAATTTTAATTACTATAAAAATATACTGGCTAGCACTCATTTGATTTTCTCAACTTTTACACTCTTGAAAAATAAAATTAGTGATTTCATTTTGAAATGTGTTCTAATTATGTCAGGCTCTGTGTTCTTTCCATTTCAGTTTTGTAAATGATACACAGTGATAATTGTGCTCTGTTAGGCTTAATGAACAGTTAAAATCAAATGAAAGGAATGTACATTTTCAGAAGCATTATTTTTTTCTTCAGATCATCGAAAGAAAGAGCTTCCAGAGATCAAGAACGAACCAGAGATCGTAACAGAACATCACGTGACAAAGAAAGTTGCCCCAGAGAAAAATCTCCAAGAGATCGAAACTGCAAAGAAAGGAAGCGATCTTATGAAAGTGCAAATGGTCGATCAGAAGACAGGAGAAGCTCAGAGGAACGTGAAGCAGGAGAGATATAACTGGCTGTACATTCACTTGATCCTTTACCTTCCTATGAAGTTGCATACTGTGGTTTAGTTTACAGTTATTAAAAGGGACACCAGTGAGCAATTCCAATGTTTATCCATCTAGGATAGATGTACAGTGTATAAACATGGTTATAATGAAGTCTGAATTGATCCGTTTCCATTGATAATTCAATTGATAAGTGAAGCAGTTTCCTTTTTCCTTCTCCTCCAGTAAACTTGTAAGACATATTTTCAAAGATCTATCTTCAAGATAGCAGGTTTATATACCAACGTAATAGATTTAAATGTTTTCTTCTCCAATACAGGTTATAGTAAACAAAACTATAGTGTGCTTTTTGCTTTGGATGCTTTCAAACCTTTATAAGCTCTTCTAGTTTTATTCTGTCAAACAGCAGCACTGAATCATTTTTAAAGAGGTTGAGTGGGTTCCAGGCTTTTGTTACCACTAGAAGATTGAGTTCTCAGTTCCTTCTTGAGAACTGAACACGTTTGGCAATGCTTAGGTTGGGGACATGTGCTGAAGAAAATGACAACTTTTAAATTTTATTTTTACAGTGCCTATTTAGACTTGGAAGTCGAACAGCTGTTGCATTTCATCTTTTAAAATTTTTTTTGAAACTTCTAAATCAAAGCCAGTCCCATGTCTTTGTACAATTTAATTGGTCTATGTTCAATATATTTGTTTTTTTCTTTAAAAATGATTTTTCTGTTTTTTTTTTCTTGTGGTGTGTTAAACTGCACATCCTTAATTGTAAACAGCAAACAGTAATAAAGTAAGCAAAAAAATAATTTTTGTCCAGTGAAATAGCTGTGTGTTCCCACTCCCTCTTAACAATTGATGTGCATGCTTCTAACACTGATACTTTTTTCAACTAAATTTGGAAATCTGTTGAAAGGTAATGTTTCATACATATTGTTCATGAGTATACTGAAAAGTTTATGAAACACAGACTAACTCTAAAATACTTTATGTAACTCATATTTCTATACATACGGAATACAGCTTTCTTTGAAGAGGTAAGTTTGAAAAACTGAATTGTATACTGACACTCCAACAGACATTTTACATAGAGTAGAGAAATTTATTATCAAAGATAACATTGCGTAAATATATATCAACAGCCCAAGTATGTATAAACATATTACCTTCCATTGATTTGTCACAAAAAAATTCATATCTAGCTTGAGCTAAAACTGCTTCAGATTCTTTTTTATGGTTTAATAGCTTTTGTAATGGTGAACTTTTTCCTCAGAGTTAAGCAAAACTATATCAATGAAACCCACAAACTAACTTTGTTCTTTCCTTGCTTTCCTGATTAGATGATTAACTAATCCCAAAAAGTTTTGTTTTTAAAATTCTTTGAAATGACAAGTACAAAATTCATTATTGTCAAATAATGCTTAGTTGACCATAGTTAACTAATATGTTAATCGGGGCTATTATGGCATTTTACATTTACAAAGTGAAAGTATGCGTACTTGGAATTTTTAAAATGTAGATATAAAATTTTATTTTCAGTAATGGATATGTACCCTTTCTCAGAATATAGTGCCTTGCACTTATTTCAAAATATACACAATCCAGCATTGTCTAAATGTATATATCCACATATGGCAGACCCATTTCTGCAGGCACACGAGCCCCAGGCAAACTTACCTCACTGTGCATGCACGGGCTTCCCAGCTGATTTTGGGGCCTTTTTCGGCCTGCCAGAGGCTTGAGGAATGCCTTTGCAGGCTGAAAAATAGGGCTGTTTCGTCACTTCCTGTATTTCTGGAAATACTGGAAGTGATGAAATGGGCCCATTTTTTGGCCTGCAAAGCCTGCAGAGGCATCCCTCAAGCCTCTGGCAGGCTGAAAAATGCTTCAAACAGGCTGAAAATCATCTGGGAAGTGCAGTGTAGGTAAGGAGGTGGCGGGGCGGAATAGCGCACATTGCCTTCTATGTGCTGGCATGCACACGTGTGCAATTTTTGGCACAGGAGCCCAAAAAGGTTAGCCACCACTGGTGTATATATAATATAAAAGTAAACAATAGATTTTCTCTAAAAAAATTGTTTTAGAAACTAATACATCCAATATATTATTGTTGTCAAAAATGAGCTTGTAAAATAAGTAACAATAATATAATTGGGTAAATGGTATCATTTTGTAGAATAGGAAAAGATAAGACTTTTTCATCACATCCTTCCAAAAATAGTTTATACTGATCTTGGTGATGGTAGTTCAGCTTAACTTGTGAAAAAGCTCCAGCTCTTTTTTTAGTTTTGGGAAGTGGCTATAGATCAGAATATTTAACAACTCTAAAACACAGGTGTCAAACTCATGGCCTGTGGGCTGGATGCATTACATACTGGCCCCGGCCCTGCCCGGTTTAGCAAAGGGGGGAAGTCCTGATATGTCACGTGACGCCATGAGTTTGACACCCCTGCTCTAAAATTGCTTAAACTGGATTGCCACTTGGTTCAATTAATAATTGAGCGCTCCTTTTTTTGTTTAAATTGTTTTCTGAATTTAGTAGGTAGCAAATGATATCAGTATTTTGTTTAGATAAGTTGTGTTTAAGATGTAAGCTAAATTTGACCATTTACAAGATACATATTAACGAATTAGGCAGTTTTCTGTATATCAGAAACACATTGTTTGCATATTACATTCATAATTTCATAGGTTTGAAATGCTCTTCTGAAAATATACACTCATTATTCCAGAATAGGTTTTGATAGCCTTGTATTGTACATTCTTACAATTTTTGACAGTTTGAAAAAAGAGCTTTTGGGTGACTTTCACAAGTATTGAAAGTAAATTCATACTATATAAAGTAATATCTTTTTCTAAATATTCTACCAGTTTCCTTGAATGATCATGGGCTCTACTATTAAAAAAACTGAGAAAAATCTATTCATTTTCACAATAATTTGCCTTCAGGATATGCTTCATGTTACCTTAGAGGAAAGTGTAACAGGGAAATGTAAAATAATCTATTTTTGGAGTGTTTCAATAATCACTGCTTGAATTAGCTGCATGTAAAAGTATTTTTCATATAGTCAAAACAATTCCTGACTTCAGTAGATTTTGAAATTATGTAATTTGTAGCTTTTTTATAGAATGGCTGAAGTTTGGAAAGCTTGAAAGAACTGCATAAATACAGAAAGACTTAAAATAACAATCGAAAAGGGTTTTTTTTACTCAAAATCTGAAAATACTTTAGAATGGCTTCTAAATACTAATGATGACATTCTTTAGACTTACCTTATAGGCTTCCCTCAGAGGTGTCAGGATGATATTTTTAAACTCCTTGGACAATTTTTCATTGCATTTTTTTTCATGTCAGTCAACATTTCTTATATGTTTTCCTTTTAACATCCTTGCCTTTGTAATTCTGTGGAATTACATGATTCCGACTTCATATATTGGACAAAAACTACAAACTGCTTTTTTCAATTGCAGGAAATGATCTAAATATTTATTTTTGAAATAGCGAATATCTGTAGCTCGGGTGTAGGATGAGGGGAAGTTTCTCTGAGCTTGTGGGTTAGATTCTGAACGTTTTGTTACCAGGTTAGGTAACATCTTCAGCGGAGTTTAGGGGATGTCGGGGTCAATGTTCTATCTGATGTCAATGTGATGATGAAAAGACCATCCTCACACGTCCTCAATTTCAATCACAAAGATGTTGACTCCATTTAAATCCATTCTAAAGACGCACCACCTAGACCAAGAAACAAGAAGACATCAGATAAAGAATCATCCCCAATGAGCAACACAACAGACAAAACACCCAGCCAAAAGGAGAAGAGAAGAGAACATTAAAGATACTGAAACAATGAAAGTTTCATCGTACCAGCAGACAAAGGCAGCCTGATGACAAAATGGACAATACTGCATCAGCAAAGCCGAAAATGACTCCAACACCTACCAAATAATCCACAATGATACAACAGAACAAAATAAAAGACACCCTAAGAAAAATGAAAAAGGAACAACAGCTAGCACCACTAGAGAGAAAGCACATGCAACCACAAGACGACTCCATACCCAGGTTCTAGGACTCCCCAAAATACACAAGACCAGGATCCCCTTATGCCCTATTGTGTCTCTCCCCGATATACAAACTAGCAAAAACCCTAAAGAGGAAACTCAAGAAACCTGGCCAATGATTCAACCCACTCAATAAACTTCCCAGAACAATTTCTCCAATGCATCAAGCACACCAAGATCAACAAGAAAGAAATGGTCTTTGATGTCACCACCCTCTTCTCGGTTGACATTGACCTGGCTAAACAAACCATACACCACCTACTCACTAAACACCATATCCACAAAAATAATGACAGCACAGAACACTATATCCACAAACCATCATGAAACCCCTGGATCTAGGCCTCAACACATATTTCAATGGAAAAATCAATAAGCAAGTGCAAGATAGCCTGATGGGATCACCCATATCAGGTTTAATAGCAGAGATTGCTTTTACCCACTATCTAACCAAGATTCTGGACATGTTACATTGATGACACCTTCGTCATAATCAAACATTCCCAAATTGAAGAAACATACCACCTACCCAACAATATTCCTTGGGTTCAAATTCACATGCAAAGAGGAAACATTCCCATCCCTAGACATTGATATGAGATGAGACAATGGAGAATTGGAAATCCACATCTACCGCAAACCCATGCACACAGACTATGGCTTCTCAAGGAACCACTCCACTGCACACAAAAAGCTGTGTCCAGACCCTCTTCAGAAGGGCCAGGACACACCAGCACCACAACACTAAGAAAAGCTGAAGAGAAACAGCTGCTTGATATCTTTTATCCATGATAGCTATCCAAAAAACTTCATATTCTGAGACACAGCACCCCATCCACAATACAGCCAACCACCACACAAAAACTAACCCTACCATACACAAAAGAGATGTCAAGAAATAAAATCCAGAATTCTCCACCCACTAGGAATAGCAATAACCACAAACCCATAGCCACACTGCCAGGAATTATGCAGAACCAAAGACAAGATACAGAAGGATAAAAGAAACAATGTAATCTACAAAATCAATTTTGTAACAATTGCAATCCATACTACCTGGAACAAAAATCATGTCAATTAAAAACCAGGATCCACAAACACTGGCTGGCAGTTAAATGCCACTATCCCAAATCCTTAATCTACCCACACTGATACCAAACAGCACCTGTTCCATCGGAGTAACACAATCATTGGCCACGCTATCACCTGTCATGCTTGTGAGTTCATTAAAGCCTGGCACTCCAAAAGCAATTCCATCAACAGACACATTGGTCTATAACCAGCCTATGAATCTCTCAGAATCTAAATCAACTGCACAGCCAACTGGAGACAACACAAACCCTCAACCCACCCATGCAAGCTTCCCCACCAGCACTTCATCTCCCAATGACTATCACCCGATTGTAAGATTCACTGATGACTCACCTGACCCTCACTTGACTCATCACACTGACAATGACATCAGCTGAAGATGTTACTTACCTTGGTAAGTAACACCTTCACCCTCATATTTATCTTTGCTGATTTGAAGTATTTAAGTCATAGTTTGCTGTATTCAGTTTCACTGAATTCATTTTTTTAAAGTTAAATTTTGAAGAACATGTTAATTTTCTGAGCAATGTCCTTTCATTTTCCAAATCTCTCACTACCTCTACTTCTGTCAGTGCTTGTACTTTGTTTAATTGAACTGTTGGTTTGCTTTAACACTCATAAAAGGTTGAAGGATACATTGTAGATGTACCATGTGCAGCATATATAGTAAGAGGATCCTAAAATGTGGAAAAAATAATTGCTTTACTTCTTATGAACAAATAAAAGCCTTGGGGGAATTATAGTAGCTACATTTGGAGGAGCAAAAGTGACATAATTATAACACGAGGCTATTTTAGGTACCCATGCAGTCAAGAAAATGCAAAGTATGAATACTATTCCTGGTTGTTTGCTTGTATGTAATGGGGACCAAGTAATATTTTGCCATGAGCAGTACTTCATACACTGTCTTTACCTTCTTTTTCCTCCCTCTCAAATTATGAAGATTCTGTTCAACACCATGGAGGCATTTTAAATACACTGCTCAAAAAAATAAAGGGAACTCTTAAACAACACAATGTAACTCCAAGTCAATCACACTTCTTTGAAATCAAACTGTCCACTTAGGTAGCAACACTGATTGACAATCAATTTTACATGCTGTTGTGCAAATGGAATAGACAACAGGTGGAAAGCAGAGGCAGTTAGCAAGACATCCCCAATAAAGGAGTGGTTCTGCAGGTGGTGACCATAGACCACTTCTCAGTTCCTATGCTTTCTGGCTGATCATTTGGTCACTTTTGAATGATGGCGGTGCTGTCACTCTAGTGGTAGCATGAGACGGAGTCTACAATCCACACAAGTGGCTCAGGTAGTGCAGCTCATCCAGGATGGCACATCAATGCAGGCTGTGGCAAGAAGGTTTGCTGTGTCTGTCAGCGTAGTGTCCAGAGCATGGAGGCACTACCAGGAGACAGGCCAATACATCAGGAGACGTGGAGGAGACCGTAGGAGGGCAACAATCCAGCATCAGGACCGCTACCTCTGCCTTTGTGCAAAGAGGGACAGGAGGAGCACTGCCAGAGCCCTGCAAAATGACCTCCAGCGGGCCACAAATATGCATGTGGCTGCTCAAATGGTCAGAAACAGACTCCATGAGGGTGGTATGAGAGCCCGACGTCCACAGGTGGGGGTTGTGCTTACAGCCCAATACCATGCAGGACGTTTGGCATTTGCCAGAGAACACCAAGATTGGCAAATTCGCCACTGGCGCCCTGTGCTCTTCACAGATGAAAGCAGGTTCACATTGAGCACATGTGACAGACGTGACAGGGTCTGGAGACGCCGTGGAGAACGTTCAGCTGCCTGCAACATCCTCCAGCATGACCGGTTTGGCAGTGGGTCAGTAATGGTGTGGGGTGGCATTTCTTTAGGGGGCCGCACACCCCTCCATGTGCTCGCCAGAGGTAGCCTGACTGCCATTGGGTACCGAGATGAGATCCTCAGACCCCTTGTGAGACCATATGCTGGTGCAGTTCCTCCAAATGCAAGACAATGCTAGACCTCACGTGGCTGGAGTGTGTCAGCAATTCCTGCAAGATGAAGGCATTGATGCTATGGACTGGCCCGCCCATTCCCCAGACCTGAATCCAATTGAGCACATCTGGGACATCATGTCTCACTCCATCCACCAATGCCACGTTGCACCACAGACTGTCCAGGAGTTGGAGGATGCTTTAGTCCAGGTGTGGGAGGAGATCCCTCAGGAGACCATCTTCCACCTCATCAGGAGCATGCCCAGGCATTGTAGGGAGGTCATACAGGCACGTGGAGGCCACACACACTACTGAGCCTCGTTTTGACTTGTTTTAAAGACATGACATCAAAGTTGGATCAGCCTGTAGTGTTTTTTTCCACTTTAATTTTGAGTGCAACTCCAAATCCAGACCTCCATGGGTTGCTAAATTTGATTTCCATTGATAATTTTTGTGTGATTTTGTTGTCAGCACATTCAACTATGTAATGAACAAAGTATTTAATAAGAATATTTCATTCATTAAGATCTAGGATGTCTTATTCTTGTGTTCCCTTTATTTTTTTAAGCAGTGTAAAAATGAGCAAACTGTGGTAGAGAATTGACATGAACTGAATTTTGCTAAAATATAACATGTTAAACAGTGAAAAATTAGGAGTCATGATTTGAGTAAGATTACACAGTTAAGTGTACACAATCTATTGTTATTCCAAAAATAGAAGGATAAATAACTGGGCTCATATATTTATTACTGAATGTAATTAGATAATGTTTTTCATGTTCCAATTCCTACACTCACCATGCCCAATACCAGCAGACCTGAATTCTTCTCCAGGACGTAAGTAGGCCCTGATTGATCCTGGAAACACTATGAAATCTCATTATCGACGAGCCATGCTGGTCGGCAAATCAGGAAGATCATGGATAGCACCTTTTCCAACACAAATGTTACTAAAAGATACAGACTTTCAGATGCAGAAAACTAATGGATTGATGTAGAACTTTGGACGAAGCAGAAGATTAGTTGATTTGCCTGTGATATATAAATTAACCAGAAAACTTATACTGCTTTTCCTCTTTTTACAATAGCGTTTCGGGCAGATCATAACACCCAGGCATCCCGCTAAGTAGGCGGGTCACCTCAGGGACGACCTGTACCCGCTCAAAAATTCCTCTCACATTGTTAGTGAGGACCCGGGCGTCACCCCGAATCGTTATTTTCCTTACTCATAAGTTTAAGGCATAACGTTCTCCTCTAGAGGAGGAAGGGTGATTGAGAACAGAGTCGTTCGACATGAGGGTGAACTGTATGAGACCAAAAAAACCCAACTTTAACAATTTAAATCTCTATTACCTACCCTCTGATTCGCTAATATAAGAAAAATTTTTAGAATCTGGAAAAATATGCATCTAATATCTCATTTTATACATGCAAATTAAAATGTTGTCGCTTTGGATTATGGGAAACTAG
This sequence comes from Pseudonaja textilis, assembly GCF_049901715.1. Lineage (NCBI taxonomy): Eukaryota > Metazoa > Chordata > Lepidosauria > Squamata > Elapidae > Pseudonaja > Pseudonaja textilis. The sequence goes on from NC_141994.1 coordinate 45,412,354, forward strand.
TCTCCACGAAATCTCCAATTCCTTATTACGCGTGATTTGTCTACAGGCGCGAGAAGCTAAGACAAACGGATATAAGCGTGAGACCGGAAGTAGTTACATCTCATGTCCGGGAGTCGGTCGCTGCGACTTTTCTCCGGGCCTAGAGAAAATATGGCGGATTTATCTTTGGATGAACTGATCAAGAAGCGCGGCGTCAGTGTCAATACAAAAGGGAGGTGAGTGGAAAGAACATCCATCTGCAGAAAAATTACAAGGAGGGAACCTGACGGCCCGCTCCCCATCGTAGCACGCAGAAAAGATCCGTACTGTGTCCGGGAGGGAAGGCCCGCCCAGAGCGACATTCTGCCTTCTGATTGGTTTATCGTTTTGTCAGTCGTTAACCTAGAGAGTTCGGTTCTGTTGACCCACCGTGAGCAGTGCTGGGGTGTCGGCTGGCAGGAAGGCAGCGCCAGAGGGTCTCCGCGCGAGAGGGGTACGGGGAGCAGAAGCAGCATGTTGTAGGTGAGGGCTGAGTAGAAAGCTTTTCAAGCGTCCCTGCCTGCCCCAGTGTATCCAGCAATGCGCCCACCCACCCACCCCCGTCTCAAGAAGTGGTTTCCGTTAGCCCCATCTTTAAATACTGCAGCTGGACCTGATTTTGTTCCGTTTTTTTCTCTTTGGACCGGGGCTCTTGGTTCTGTGTAATGCAAAAAGTATGTAAAGGTGTCTAAAAACATTTCACTGACATAGCATCTAAAAAGTGCATCTCTGGAAAAGCTACAGTGCACATAGGCTATATCATTTACACTATAAACCTGTTTCAGAGATCTCTTGGAATTGTGGGTAAAACCAACATGCTACATTTCCATTAAGAACTATAAATCTGTTATCTATTAAATCTTCTATGATGAATTGGAAGTATTTGATTGTTTTTGTTTTAATTGAAAAGCTTTAGTTAATATGTGGCATTTCTCTTTTAGACTGAACATGAGGCCGGTCTTTGGAGGCATTAGATCTCGAATTGGAAACCAGCAAACCTTTTTAAGCAGATCATCACCCAGTGTCAGTTTTCAGCAGACATTTGATGCACGTCAAAAGATTGGTATTACTGATGCTAGGCACAAAATTGGTGTGAAAGATGCCAGGGAGAAACTGCTTCAGAAAGACGCAAGGTTCAAAATCAAAGGGAAAGTTCAAGATGCCCGGGAAATGCTAAATTCCCGGAAACAACAGAGTATAGAAAAAGTGACCAAAGTTATTGATGCTAGAGAGAAAATTAGTTTGAAGAGAAGTGCTCCAGTTGCAGCCACCATGGACACAGTTGTGGAAACAGTATCTCCTGCTGTAAAGATCACAAAAACAATACAAGTAAGTTATTGTTAATTCACTTTTTTCTGGTTTCAAAAGAAATGAGTTTATGTTTTTCAAGGAAAATATTGGCAAAAGTAACAATGCAGTTTATGTCAAATTCTTTAGTTCATTTCAACTGAATCTCTCAGAATTCCTTATAACAAGATTTATATTCATTCATTCATTTAAATTTATTGGCCACCCAACTCCAGTAGACTTGGCTGGTATACAAAACACTGAAAAACAAAATTAATAGGTGGCTCATACTGAAACATTGCTAACAAACCCACAAAACAAAATAGGGGGCTGTTGAACAATGGCAGACATCAATCCCAGGACCAGAGCCAGATTGTCAATCCTTTGTAGAACTCTAGGAGAAAAAATTCCTTATCTCTGGGTAGGTGCTATTCCAGAATGTGGAGGCCACCATAGAAAAGGCTTGCTTCGTAGATTCCAGAACATGGCAAAATTTAATGGAGGGGACCTGGAGTGCACCCACTCTGCTGGAGCACACTTGGCAGGTAGAAATTATTGGAGATAAGTGGTCATCCAGGTATCCATTGTCAAGCCAACTGACAGCCAATGCAGCTTGCTTGCAATTGTGAAACATGATACATCAAGATGCACCTATTACTGCTTGTGCCGCTGCAGTTGAAACCATTCTAGGATAGTCTGAGGGACAGCCCCACATAGAACATATTGCAGTAATCAAAGCTTGAGGCGACTAGGGCATGAATGATTATCTGAAGGGTCTCCCAATCAAGGAAGGGACACAACTGGCATACAAGATGTACTTGTGCATAGGACTTCTGGCCACAACTGCTTCCTGCTCTTTGAACAGTAGCTGCAATTTCATAAGTTGCATACTAGTTTTGACTGGGAAAGTATAGCTCTATCCAAGATCATCCAAGGATGGTGATAACATCAACCTAGAGAGTCCAAACAGCCACAACCACACAGTCATGTTAGGATTGAGTCAAAGCTTATTGTGTCCCATTCAGACTCAGACAGTTTCCAGACAGGGAGTCAAGTCATTGACAGCTACACCTGTGACATGGTGTTCAAATGAAGAATTGCACCCTGAACTGACAACAGATGACCTCTCAGGGGTTTCATGTAGCTGTTGAACAGGAGGAAAGGCAATGTTGAATCCAAAGGCATTCTCCCCCCCTCCCTGCAGTCCAGAAGGATATTATGGTCGACAAATTCAAAAACCGCTGAGAAATTAAGAAGCACCAGGATGGATGCACCACTCACATCTTGCTTCTGCTAGAAATCATCATCAAGTGTGCCCAATACTGTCTCAGTCCTATACACTGACCTGAAGCCAGACTGAAACAGCTTCAGACAATCAGTATTTTGTAAAATGCATCTGAGTCAACTGTTGAAGAGGTTGTTTTCTTAACAGATTGAGGATGACATTCTCCGATATTCTGAACATACAGTGACAACATTTTTGTAACGATAGGAGAAATCAATGCATGTAAGACATTGAGCTGTCTTTTCTCTAGATCAGATATAAGGAACTGGCTCTTTCAGGGTCATTCACATAGTAAAATAATATTTATTTATTTATTGGTAAATTTTATTTGAGTTTTCACAAAAAGAAAAGAAACACAATTAAAACATCTTTTTTGAAAGCAGCATAATCCCGGGTTACATTTCTTCGTGCAGACACAATTTCAGATTCATGCTCATTTTTATATTCTATTCCATATCTTATTACAATTTTACATTTTCTACATAGCTTCTCCCCTCTTTTATTTTCTTCAATTTTATTATATTTATTTCATCTCAATTCAAATCATTATATTTATATTTTTTGTCTGTCCTGTTTCAATTGTCTATTATCTTTTCTCATTAAACAAAATTTCTCCTGTAGTTACTGATTGGAGTATGACGCCTTTATATCTTTCCCCTAAAGTTATAACATTCAATATAATACATAGCTTCCATTCGGATTCTGTTTGGTACATTCAAACTACACACAGTATTCTTTAAAAAAAAGAAAAAATATAAATGATATAAATAAATAATATTCATTAAAGTCTTAAGATTTTTCATGTTACTTTTCAATTAAATATCATACCTCTATGGCAGTGGTTCCCAACCTTTTTTTTGCCCCGCACCCCTAAAGAAATTTCACTCGAACCTCGCACCCCCTGAAATTTAGACTTTAGGAACTACTGAACGCATTAAATATATGGTAGGATTTTCAGCTATGTATGTGACGGCCACTAAATAACAATACTTAACTCTAAAATGAAAACAAAGTTAATCCATTGCAAATGAAAATAAAAAATCCAACATATAGCCAATATCCTATTATTTACCTGGACTTTTCTCGCACCCCCTGGAATATCATCTCGCACCCAGGTTGGGAACCCCTGTTCTATGGGAACAATTATTAGCTTTCCATAATCAATTCCCCCCCTCTTCACTTATATTTTATAAAACATTGACTAATTAAAGTGTTCCCATTCCTTCCTAGTTCAGTTTTCTCATTTATTTTATTTCATTTACTTTATTCACAAACATTTCATTAAGTTACACTAACCATTCTATCCCTCTTTCTAATCATATGTTGTTTCCAATTTTCTAAAGTTATTTCTATTTCAAATATAACAACACAATCTCATGTACCTTTACAGAATCCCCCTTTCAGTTAAGTTTTCACCCATTATCTCTAAATAGGTCCTGTTTCTTTATATCTTGCACCGGACCTTTGTAACTTCTTTTCCTTTCCTTCTTCCCTCTCTTCTCCCTCCCCTTTTTACCCCTTTGTCTTTCTTCCTCTACATCCCTCTTCTGTATTCCCCTTTTCTGTTGTTTTCCAGTATTATACTTATTTTTTGAATTATTTTTCTTTTCTTTGGTTGTTTTTTTAAGTCTTAAATTCATCTTCTTTCTCCCCTTCCCTTTTTCTTCCCCACATAGTTACTTGTTCATTAAAGATGGCTTCTTCTTTGTCCCAGTCTTCTTGTTTTGCAGTCTTTTCTTGTTGTTTCTCATAGTTCCGAATCTCCATTTCTAAGAATTGAAAAACGAAGCCAAAGGAACCCTTCCCTTCTTGTGCATCTTCCTTGTACTTTTTAAGTTCCATTTTCAATTCTTCGAAAAGTGATGCCATTGTAAAAGTTTTTAAACAACCGCCCGATTGATTTTAGTCATTCAAATATAATAGCCAAAAGTCACCAAGTAATCCAAATACACACAAACTCTTTCTTTTTGCTCTTTCTTTTTTTTTTCCACTTTCTCTTCCTGGGGTTACTATTTAGTTGCAAAGTTTCAGTTAAAATGTATCTTTTAGAAGTCTTATTGAAATTTTACTTTAGATTTTTTTAAAGTCCAGGCAGTCTCCTCCCTCTTCCAGATCCTGCCCTTATTCTTTTTCTCTCCCTTCCTGCTTATAGAAAAAAAAGTTTTTAATGTCCAGAAATCTTTATTGTCCCTTTGGCATTTAGTTATATTTTCAGCTTTAATTGCCTATTGATGCCAAAGCGGATTTCTCCAATTTCTTATTCTTAATTGTCAATATAAGGAAGGAGAGAGAAGAAAAAAATGTCAAAACTTTCCCTTTTCTCTTTCTTTCGCTGCTTGCGACTCTTCTTTGGGAGCGATCTTATTTCTTGTAACATTTAAATTCCAGGGTACCTTAGTTATTGCTTTTTCAACTTAGCCCGATCAGCCAAACTTTCACTTCTTATCTTTCTCCTGCGCATTCTTTTCTGGTTGAGTGCTTCTTTGAGGTGGCCAGCTGAGGAGGAGAGATGCGGCTCTCCTCGACCCTGCTGGCAGTCTCCCCCTTCTTTACCACCTCTACGGGGTGGCTTAGCCCCGAAACCAGCCGGCTCGGGGTGCTCCAGCGGCGAGCCCAGGCAGAAATCGCACACAATCACGGATTCCTGTCTGTCGCTGAAGCCCTTCAAACCAGAAATCCAGTAAAATAATATTTTTCTTAATGCAGTGTTCCAAGTGTATGAGAAATACTACTGCAGTTAAGTTTATAATAGATGTAGATATTTATTTTGCCTACATCTAATAACTTATTATGAATTATATAAAACTGCATTATTTAAATGACAAACTTGTAATCTCTCCTATATTTTCCTCTTGTATAAATTTCAGCAAGAGGGACAAATTGGTGCTGTATAGCTGTTTGAGGCTTCAGTTCTTATCAAGACAGTATGTAGAGTGCATCAAGTTCATACCCTTATGGTTATATGAAAAATTATATTAAGCATTGATTTATGTTGTATCTTGAGTAAACTAAAGTGCTTTATTTAAAAAAACTAAGATTCCTTTAATTGAACTAGGCTTCTAGTGATTGCTTCTGTGCAGTTTTTTGGGCAGTACACAGAAGTAACATGTATTTTTAAAAGTCTAGCTGATAGTTTTATAATTCCCAGAATTTTCCCCTTGATCACAACCAACTCTGCTTAGTTCCTACAACCAGCCAAGGTTGACTAGGTGCTATCACTCACTGAGGCAGTTTTGTAATGAATTTGAAATAAGATGCCACAATGATTCTGTTTACCTCGCTAAACACACCAGAAAAGAGAAAAGGGAAGATAGACTGTATCCCTTGAAGCAGAAAAGATACTTTGCAAATATTTAGTAATGCGCTAATAAAGATGGCAGGTTAATACAAATGCATCAGCCTGCCATCTGGCTCAGAATGCTATATTGTTTTGTAATTTTCAGTTTTCCCATAGAAACAATGGTATATTATGCACACAAAGCTGATATCATATATGTATACATACCTATCGAAATGCTTGGAAAGATATCTTAATTTCCCAAAGGTATTATGCCATCTTACCTGCTATCAGCACAAGAAGGGATTAGTATTTTTGTCTTCTCCAGTTTTATGCTATAAGCTTCCCAATTTTGTCTCTGTATCAGGTTGTCAAGCTTAAGGCACTCTACAACATGTTAAAATGTCATCCAGTTTTCCTTCTTTGTTCAGTTATAATCCAGAAAAAACTTTGTTCAGTTGTAATCCAACTTAAAAATATGGAGTCAAACAAATTCCAACAATTCCCTTTTGCTTTTTAAGTTCTATTTTAGGGCAGAAGCAACAGCCTGCTCCACAGAGGCTGATTGATCATGGTAAATACATTGAGTTCTGACTGTAGAATTTGTTTTAAAAACCAAGCCGTTATTTTTAATAATCAGTCTGATACCATTGAATTAGAGCTTGCATTACAGTAAAAAGTACAGTGATTTTTCAAGAGTTTTGTTATAGTATCTCACAAATAAAACCAGGCTGATTCCAAATATCTGAATAAAAGTCAGAGAAAGCTTGTGGTAATAATTCTGTAAAGCATTGAGCCTTCTCTGGGTATCTTTACAAAAAGTTTGGAAGCAGAACACAATTATGGGACAAAGCAATTCCTGCAATTATGCTTTCTTTTTTAATAATACAACATTATTTGCTTAATTTCTATATCACATTAAGCCTTTTATTACAGTTAGTGGAAGAGATTGTAGAATAATGCATTTTAAGACTTCAAAAATTTGGTAAATAAATAATTGGTCTGTTTGCTATTAGAAGCACTAAAGAATAACAATTAACGTTTTTGTAATTTTCCTTTAACTTCAGAAGTCGATATATCTTTAGCTGATATTATCTTTTTCCTCTTCAACCCCAATAACAGCAGAAGGCGACAATTCCATCACATGCTCATTCTGCAGGTATGAAGGTCAACATTGTGAATAATCATACCCACAAACAGGTGCGTGTCTTTACATAACTTTATAACCTATTTTTATACATTTTGCTACTATGTGTACAATGTTGACAATCATTGGAAGCATCTGCTTTGGGATTCTGTATAAATTAGATCTGTAAATATCTAATTAATATAATCAGTTTGTCACTTAAAATGTGAATTATAGCATAAATGAGCCATCTTTTGTTTCACTGTAAGTATTGTCAAGCTTTCCTGGTTTTCTAAATAGTTTTTGATACCACCTGATCGAACAGTTTTGAAGCATTTCAGTAAGTAAGCAATACATGCATGGAAAAGTTTATATTTCTGTATTAAAATAGCCCTTATATGTAGCACAAATTTCTTTAGCATTGTGATACCTTCGTATCTGTGTCACCTCTGAGAAGTATTATACTCAGAAAAATTGGTTGATTGATTTGTTGAGTAACATACACAGTATAAATTTAAAAAGATCACTACATGCATATTCTTGATAGCTAGAAGCAGAATTGAAGTCCATAACAGTTTACCTGTTGAGGTTAGCTGTTACTTCAACATAACCCCATCTCTTTAAGATATCAATTTTGCAGATACAATGTGAAATATTCAATTATTTCCATTATAAAAATTGTATCAACTTATTTTCTGTTTTAGTGCCTATATGATACAGAGGATGATGATGAAACTGTATCTCCCTTTCCCAGCAAAGAGATGAAAATCACGGCAACAAATAGCTTCCTGAATAATGCAGTAAGCATCTGGTTTTGTAATCCTTTTTCTTTTCTGCCTTTAGTGAGCATGTACTTATGCTTTCTCTCTATTCATATTGGATGAACATTATCATTCCAGCCTACAGATTTGTACATTTTTTGCACCTATTCTAGGACAAGGTGACAATTACCTGTATCTGGGGCAGATGTAGACCCTCATAGAATTAATGTGCCATTAATTTCTCTTTCCATCTTTTGAACTAGCTAGTAATTGAAATCTGTCCAGATTCCATTGTATTGCAAACTAACTCTATCCTTCATCATTCTGGTGAAAGATCGTTAGAGAGGCAAGAGGAAAGTTCCCTTTGGTAATCTAGTCTTGTGTTTTACTATCAAATCACCACAGTTTTGGGATGTAATTTCTGATGTTGTCTTGAAAATCCATATTATTCTGATGAAAAGGTGCATATTATAAATGATTGATCATGTTGAGGCTCATGCATTGTACAAAGCCACTAATAAACTATATTATAAGTTAATATCATGTATGAGCCCAGTCATATATTTTGATAAGAAAATGGAAGGTATGCCACAGGTCAATTATAGAATGATCTTTAAAAAATGTTGCTTTATTTTTTATTTCTATCATAGTTAAAAGCGCAGAAAGGAAGTCATTGTTTGCTGAACTAGATTACTCATGCTTTTATTATTTACCTTAAGAACCATATTTTATGAAATATGGCCAAAGGTCCTTCAAAATAAGTTAAGCAAAAACATGAAAGGCGGTCTCAGTGTCCATCTTCAATCTAACTAGTCATATGTCATTTAATTCTGTTCAGAGTAGAAGACATTTTAGTTTTAAAAAACCTACTACATAGTAGTGTTGGTTGCCTTAAAGCAGGGGTCTTCAAACTTGACAGCTTTAAGACTTGTGGACTTCAACTCCCAGAATTCCTCCTCCAGTCATCTTAGCTCAGGAATTCTGGGAGTTGAAGTCCACAAGTCTTAAACTTGCCAAGTTTGAAGACCCTTGCCTTAAAGGAATTATTGTGATAAATAACAGGCTATGGGTTTCAACCAAAGTTAGTGATCTGTGCTTGTCATTTTGTTTGCTTACTATTCTATCTTCCTACCTACTTGTATGCCACCTTAATTGCTGGTGTAACTCTAGATGGCTTATATATAAGATTAAAATAACAGAAGTAAGGCAAATAAAAGAACAACAATCAAATGGTAAGAATAACGACAGGACTTCAGGGGAAAGAATCAAATTCAAAGATTAAAATATGATACCATATTTCATATCTCATCCTATCTCATCCTATCATCATCCATTTTTGTTTTTATAGTTTTAACTCTGAAGTTGCATGCATAATCCAGAAAGATTTCTGCTTTAGTTTTAGAATATATAATTCAATTTTGTGATAAAGAGAGTCAGTGGGTGGGAAGATGATGTTTTCAGCATACCAAAATATATTTTCTGGACAAATAATATCACATTCGAATTCAGTATTCTATTACAGTCCAGAAGGGGAAGTTTTCTTCAAAAGTTTTCAAAGTTTAATGAAGAAGAATAAGCAAGGTTAATTGGATAAATCAGGTCCCACGTTGTATGCTAAGATTTTGAGAAAGAAATAAAACAAAATATTTCTTATGCTTGATTAAAACCACACCAACATCTGGTTTGAACATTTATTCAGTAACTATGTGTTTAGTTAACTTTTATTAAATCACAAGTAGCTGGGTTCACAAACACATTATCTGAAATGCAAACAAACCATGTTGTGCCTTAATATGATGTGTAAATCTTTGGCTTGCTGTGTATAATAAGACTGTGCAACATCTTGAAAATAAATCCAAAGAATTGCTTGGGTCCTTGTGTAAGCATAGCATCTCTCTGTTATTTATTAAAGTGGCCCAAACTTTTTTAAGCTTCTGTGAAAACAATGGTGGTAATTTAAAAAATCCATTCATTAAAATTAAAGTAAATCTTAAGACTATTTTATAGACCAATTGTCAAAAAAGAGGGAGCTTATTTTTTGTTGCAGTGTTGTTATGATCTTAGTGTAATCTCTCATGAATTGATTGTTCTGATTCATATATTTTTGTTGTCCTGTTTCTGTACACAGACTTAAAATCTATAAAAAGGACCCATACTAATTAATGTTCTTTGGACTATCTGTCTAACTTTAAATATAAAAAAAGGAATATATTTTAACATTGTTTGTTGCCTATCCTTCATTAAGATTGTTGCTTTATTTTCTTGTTTCAAATATATATGAAAAATGAAAAATAATTTAAAAATAGTTTAGTTTGCTCACTCATTTTGTATCTTTTTGTCGTCTATTACAAAGAATTATTTGAAATGCCTCCTTTGTTTTCATTAATAGTATCTGGAACTATGTGATTTTTAAAAATGTATTCTAAATTAGATGAAACATTTGCTGATAGAGACAGTGTATTTCATTAAGCTTACTGTGGTTTGTAACATTTTTAGAAATATTAAATAGTGTAATAAATCTTTATTTTAAAAAAAACATGAAATGCTTCAATTTTCAGTACAGTCTAAGGCTCCAACCAGCAGGTTGTTAGACAAAAACTAAAGGAGTGGGTTAGCTTAGTTCAACAGCTATATGTCTTCTCTAGATCACATGAATTTGTTCCTGCAGCTAAATTATCTGATGTGAAAGATCTTGCGATGTAATAGTATTTGGCTTTTGATGTTTGGAAGAAAAGGAATTGCTTCTGGCATTTCCAGTATTTTATTTTCCAATATTTTATGTTCTGTTTGTGCAGGCTGGACTCAGTGGCAACAAGTTTTCTCTCTCAAAGACAGTCCCTCTTACAAAAGTTGTCCAGAATGATGCATATACAGCTCCTCCAGTTCCTCCTTCCCCTATCCGAACAAAAACCCTCACAAACATGTCTAGAACCTTAGTGACCAAGGAGGAACCTCCTAAAGAGCCTACAGTGGTTGAGGTGAGTTGAAGATGTGGAGGGGGTGTCTTTGTATGCTGTCCTTAGTATTGTAAAATTCTTTTAAAATTAATTTTAGTCTAAAATGAGGTGAACAGATATACTCTGTCCTTTTCCCAAATACAGAGGTGCAGAAGTCACCAAAGCACCTTCAGGGTACTGTTCCCAGAGAATTCCAGAGAACTATATTAATGATGCCAAACTCTGTTTAAATTAAATTAAATTAAATTAAATTGCATTTAGTTTTTGTCTTGCTCCATTTTTTGACATGGCAGTTTCCTTCATGCCACTGATAACTGTGTGTGGTTCACAATTGTGGGTGGGCTCTCCCCCACCCGAACCTAAGTGCAGAATTGTATATAACATGAGCTATTTGTGGAACCCAGTATAAATTTTTGCTGACTGAATATGCTTTATATGGTGGTTGGATATTAATTAGGGGGAATACAGGTAGTCCTCAACTTATGACCACAATTGATCCCAAAAGTTCTGTTGTTAAGCAAGATGGTTATTTAACTGAATTTTGCCCCATTTTACGACCTTTTTGCCAAAACTGTTAAGTGAATCACTTAATCATTACAGTTCTTAATTTAGTAACATGGTTGTTAAGTGAACCTGGCTTCCCCATTGACTTTACTTGTCAGAAGGTCACAAAAGGCCATCACATGACCCCAGAGCACTACACCTGTCATAAATGTGTGCCAGTTGCCAAGCAGCTGAATTTTGATCATGTGACCATGGGGATGATGCAATGGGCATGTGAAAAAAAGTCATAAATCATTTTTCTCAATGCTATTGTAACTTTGGTCACTAAATAAATGGTTGTAAGTCAAGGACTACCTGCATTCCGAAATTGTAGAGATTTAACCATAGACTTTAGCTTTTCACCTTGCTTGTGTGCATTATTACATCACTGATGATGTCCACTATGGCTGATGTTTGCCTTCTTTTTATTATAGCCAGCCTTCAGTCCTTTAGAGGGTACTAAGATGACTGTGAATAATTTACACCCCCGTGTTACAGAAGAGGACATTGTGGTGAGTATTGTATGTTTTTCAAGTCCAGGAGTACAGCTAATTTTCAACTTATAAGCACAGTTGGGACCAGAATTTCCATTATAGATTGGTGCAGGCATAATGCAAATCACCATATGATTGGACCCAATTTTATGACCATTTGTACCATGGTTATTAAGCAAATCACATGGACATTAAGCAAATCATGTGGTTATGAAGCAAATCCAGCTTCCCCAGTTGATGCTTAGTCTCATAAACTATCAGAGAAGGTCACAAATCACAGTCATATGACCACAAGATACTGCAACTGGTCGTAAGTGCAAGATGGTTGCCAAGCACCCAAATTGCAATCACGTACTTTGAGGCTAGTGCAACCATCATAAGTGTGAGGATAGGTCGTAAATCACTTTTTCCGAGGTCGTAACTTTGAAATGTTATTAAATGAATAGCCATAAGTCAAGGAGTGCCTGTAACCTGTTTTCTGAATATTTCCATTAAATAGCGTGATAAGGAACATGTTTTTGAGAAACTGGAACTTTTTATCAAATCTGACTAATAATCTGCTTAAGTCTGTCTCCTTCATCCCTTAGATATCTTCTAATGTACAATAAATTAAATACCAGAAGGAATTTAATAGTTCAAAGGAAAGCCTTTTTTGTGACACTGAAGTACAAAAGCCTTTGCTGTAAGCTTGACACTGTATATAACTATACAGTTGTTTCAAAATCTAAGGAATCTAGAACATTTATAAAATGCAGGGAATGCTGTAGTATCTCACTCATAGACCATTTTTGCTATAATGCAGAAACTCTTCAATACTAGATGTTTTAATTTACTGATAATAAGACTTCACAAATACAAAAACTGGAAGAGACATGCACTTTAGGTAATATCTAAACCTAGCGTCTTGCTGCTATGCCTTTAACAATCTTATCTTGTTTAAAGTTATAGCAATACTATATTCTTCACTCAGGAATTGTTCTGTGTGTGTGGTGCCCTAAAGCGAGCTCGTCTGGTGAACCCTGGGATGGCTGAAGTTGTGTTTGTGAAAAAGGAAGATGCCATCACTGCATATAAGAAATATAACAACAGATGCTTGGATGGTGAGTATGAACCTCATGTGAAAGGTTGAGCTTTTCTTTCTTTTTTCTTGCTTTGCAAAATGCTTCAAACATTTTCAGAAAAACAAAAAATCAAACAATAAAGAAAAATTCCATTTTACCAGGATTTTAGAAAACAGATTTTTGCAGTTGCAATTTTTCAAATTAATTTTTGAAAAATGAAAATTAATTTTTTAAAAATTAATTAAAGTGATTTTTCTTTATATTACCGTGTTTCTCATATAATAAGGCTGGGTCTTATTTTTTTTTGAGTCCCGAAAAAATGGCTAGGCCATCTTTTTGGGGGTGACTTAATTTCCCCCCCTTGCATCTTTGGGCAGGCGGGCGGCAACAGCTTGGATGTTGACCTCGGTGTTGGTGGGGCACTTCGTATCGGGGTCAATGCAGGCAGCACCATATCTGGGTGTGCAACAAAAGTACTTCCTAACGGCAAGCCTCCCCACCATTCCCCCCCATTTCGCATGTTTTAATATAGGCCTTAATTTGGGGGGAGGGGTTTAATTTCATTTCATGCCAATAAAACATGCTGGGACTTCCTATTGGGGGAGGCCGTATTGTTGGAGAAACAGGGTATCAAGAGGAAAAAAATAATGGAAGCAATGCTTCTGACACTGAATATAAAGTGAGGAAAGAATGAATATGATCCAGATTATGATTTTCCAGAATTTGTGCCACCTTAGCTACAATTCTAATAGAGTACTTTAAAGCATTGCATCTTTTGATGTTGTTATGTTTAATTTTTTTCTCACTAGGACAACCAATGAAATGTAATCTTTTCATTAATGGAAATGTCATCACATCAGACCAGCCTATTTTGCTGTAAGTGTATTACATTCATAAAATTAAAGATCTTTAAGGACAGAATGTAAACAAGACGTAAATAAAATTTGCCTTAGATTATTAGCCTGAAAAAATGAAAAGCTAGTTCAGCATTATAATTGATAGCACCCATTTCATTCCTGATTATCATTCAATATTGGAGCTTCTAGCATTTCTAATTTTGTTCTTTCTTTTTCTTTCCATTATTCTTGTATATAAAAAAATAAATACTATTGCTTGAGTCTATATTCTGTCAAGAGGCTAAATATAATGCTATTTCTTGTAATTCTGCCTAGTCGATTGAGTGACACTCCTTCAGTGAAGAAAGAAATTGAACCACGTCGGACAAGCACAGGAACATCTTCAAATCCCCCGGCTGAAGTGGATCCTGACACCATCTTGAAGGCACTCTTCAAATCCTCGGGGACTTCTGCTACTGTGCAGCCTACAGAGTTCAAAATCAAACTTTGAAAAGTAGCAGTCAAAAGTGGACTAGTAAACCGAGTGTGGAAAATTGGGAGACATGGGAACACAATTGTTGTGTTGGACTGCACTCAAACCTTTGTTTTTCTACAGTTGCAACCTTTCCTGTACAGTAGTGTTCCCCTAAATGTGTTTGTTCTGTTTTCATAGTTGGAATTTTTGTCCCAATATTTCTAATGGAATAATTTCTCCTTTCTCTACTGAAATGTGTATCACCATATAATTCTTCCTTTATTACACCTGCCTCCCAACTGCAGTATCCAGCCAGTTAAAAGTACACCTAGTTAAAGGTGTGATAAGCATCTATTGTGACTTTCATTCTTTTAGTAAAAATGGTGACCTTTTTGCTTTACCCAACTAATAAAACATTTCATTTCAATATATCTGTGTCTGTGGAAGAGGCTTGATATAATACTATACTCCCAGGCATTGATAATAGCTATGTCTGCTACTCTAAAATTGGTAAAAAGGAAGCAGCAAATGAAATGTTCACATAGCAACTAATGGCAGAGATTATGAAGGAGTGGGAATATGTATATAACATATTCTACACTACTTTCATTCCCATGTATTCATGTTGTTAATATGTTGATGGAGGAATATTGTTGTGATCTTCAGGATGTTACACAGAAGTGCTTTTCATATGGATTTGTTTGAATGCCAGTAAAGTACTTAGCTTCATTATCTAGTATTTATATTATTTTCCAATTTTTGATATGAAGATCTATACTGCAGAGGAAAATATGAGATTGTCCCAGTTAAACAGCACAAGATAGAAAATGATACTGTAAGCTGTTTTTATATGGTGCTTTAGAATCACAAATAGAGGCCTCTGTCTTCCTAGCCCTGATGTCAATAGAATTCAAGTCAGACCTTTATTTTGTTACATTTAAATTTTTCTGAGATATTGGCTCTAAAACAGTTGTCCATAAGCTAATTCAATGCAATTTTCTCTCAGGCCGCAAAACAGTTGATCCCTTAGCAGTTGATTAAGTCAAATATGAAAAGAAGGACTAGGGGGTGACATAATAGCAGTGTTCCAATATCTTAAGAGGCTACCACAAAAAAAGAGGGGGTCAACCTATTCTTCAAAGCACCTGAAGGCAGAATAAGAAGCAATGGATGGTAACCTAGAACTAAGGAGAAATTTCCTGACACTTAGAACAATCTGTGAAATTCCAGAAATTGTGGGTGCTTCAACAATGAAGTTTTTTAAGAAGAGATTGGACAACCATTTGTCTGAAATAGTACAGGTAGTCCTTGGCTTACAATCACAATTGAGCCCAACATTTCTGTTGCTAAGTGAAACATTTGTTAAATGAATCACCACAGCTGTTAAGTTACTAACATGGTTATTGTGAATCTGGCTTCCCCATTGACTTTGCTTATCAGAAGGCTGCAAAATTGGATCACATTCTAACCAGGACACTCTAGCGGTCTCAGGTATCTGAATTTGGATCACATGACCATGGGGGTGCCAGAATGGTTGTAAATGTAATGTAAATGTACTTTTTAAAATGCCTTTAAGTTCATACAGTCACTAAATAAACTGTTGTTAAGTCGAGGACTACTACTGCTTGAGTAGGGGGTTGAAGTAGAAGACCTCCAGGGTTGCTTCCAACTCTGTTACTTTATTATTTGAAATATCAATAGAAAAGAGTGCCCATTTTGTTCTTGAGTTACATATTTGTATAAATTGTATTCTTAAGTCCTTTTCTCTGGATAAGAATCTGCTGCTGCCGTGTAACACTATTTCTATGAAAAGCTGGTTAAGGGCACCTTAATTGTTTGAAATAAAATAGAAAAAGGTGGGCAGTGAAAGAAGTTATGTAAAACAAAGGTGTATTTTAAAGTCCATGTGCAATTTTATCTGATGTACACATTTTTGCTAAAAGATTTTTTTTTAAGTACCATGATAAAGTGAAATAGCACTGGATAACTCCTTGGACAATGAATTTTTGTTCTCTTAACTGCAGGATTTAAACATTTTCATGTGCTAAAATCCTCTAGTAACAGCTTATTCCACTGTAAGCCTGATGCTCAGTAGTTGCTCTTCATTCTAGTGTCTGGGTTTAATCTCATATGGACATGGCAGTCAAATTATATCACTTCAGGATATGAATCATTCCCTATGGAATTTGCTAATCTGGATTACTAATTTTGGGGAAATCATAATTACTCTTACTGGGGAAATGGACTTTTAAACAGGTATTTTTTGTGCAGAAATGCTATTCCTTATGTCTGTCCTTCATTAACAGTAGTGGGGTTGGTTACAGAGGTTAACCAGAGGACATGGTGTAATGTGTTTCTGAATAAATACTGTATTTGTTATAGAGAATATTCTACATTCTTTTTTTTTAGATACAAAACTGAGTTTGTAATGCTTAATTTTGGGAGTGTCTCTAAACAGCTGATAGCATAAGTCTACTTAAGGAAACGGCTACTTCATTACTCTCCTATGGATAAGGAACTCTTAAGAGGATTTTCACTCTAAATTTGCAGATCAATTTCACACTTAGATACTGCTTTTCATATTCAGGAAGATTTAGATGCAAGTTGTTCAACAAATTCCATTTCTTGTGTGTCCAATCACACTTGGCCAATAAAGAATTCTATTCCAAAATCAGAATGATTAAAATAATTACATGAGATACAAAGCCTAGAATAAACTATGTTTAACTTTTTCCAGTACAATATGAATTTACAGTTCCATTACAATGCAAACTTTATTATGTTTAAACCGGATACTGACACACTTTTATCCCAATTAGCTGGAGGCCCCTAGCCAACTATGGTTTAAGTTAATAGGGGCCAGTCTCATCAGAAATCCTACGATTCCTGAGTACATCGGGAAGTCAGCCGAAAAAATGGCAACACCAAGTCACTTCCATATTGTTGGGAAGACGTCAGAAATTTTCCTCGTCTTGAAAGGAAAAAACTTCCATATGCCGATATACTCATACTATCAAACCCAAGGAATTCTCTGTGGACAGCGAAGGCTTTCTACGACGCTTTTAAAAAACGATGCAACCCTGGACGCCACAGTAGAAGTCTTCAGCTCCAAAATTAACCCTGGAAACTAGTTTCCCGTGGGAATCCTCCGGATTTTCTCTATTTCCAGAATCTTCCCTTTCCTCGCCGGTTAGGAAGATTTCATGAATGTGAAAATAGACTTTGAAACGGGGGCCGGGCAAAGCTTATGTCGCTTATTGCCTCTCTCATCACAGCCCTGTGGCAGAAGTCTCCAAACTTGGCAATTTTAAGACTTGTGGACTTCAACTCCCAGAATTCTCCAGCCAGCATTGGTGACTGGAGAATTCTGGGAGTTGAAGTCCAACAAGTTTTAAAGTTGCCAAGTTTGGGGACCTCTGCCCTACGGCAACAGAGCGGCACATGAGTAATCCAGTTCAGGCACACGCATCGGCCCGGGTTTTCGGAAACAAAGGCCCTTTTGGGCTGTGGGTTTTCGTTCCGGCCAAGTAGGCTGCACAGATTGCAGGGACTAAGCCACTCTTCGATTTTCCCGGGAAAGCGATTGGTCTCAGGAAACCTCGCGACGCTCAACAGTTGCGAAGGATGACGCAATTTCCTCCAAGCCAAAATGGCGGCTTCCGGCTCGAAGTGTGTGAAAAATGGAGAAGCTGTCGCCCCCCTGGGATACACAGGTGAGCGGAAAACAGGGCTGGGAGATGAAGAAAGAAACCTCCATTAATCCTGAAGCTGCTCTCTCGGTTGCTTGACGGTTTCAATGGCCCCCGACCTGGTTTTGACAGTGTGCTGATACGCACCCTTACTAATGGGGCAAACATAATGTATACACGGATGCAAAAGTCCTGCAAACAAGAGAGTGTTCCGCTTGTGGTTGGAAATTGTTTTTTTGCAGAAGGAGATAATGGAGGCAGTTTTAAATAAATTGGCCTTTCTGCGAAGTAGCTTAGACGGGGAATCTAAATTAATTTTGATTCCACTTGTGATCTGAGTATTCAGTAAATGCATACATATACATAAATGTCCACAAAAGGATGTTTCCACTTTAAGCAGCATTATATAAAGTGCAAAAAGGTATAAGGAATAGTAAACCAGTAAAATGAAGCACGAGATTAAAAAAAAGATAACCAAATCTAGCAACATCTGCAAGGAGGGCAAAGGGGTTCAGATTAACCAAAGCAATGGGAGTAGAGTAGTAGTGCAAATCCCATCCCTTTTTTTCACATGAACTACCTAGTTGTACAAATACTTGGTGTCATGCAAAAGCATAATGTTTGTTTTATACCATCTTTATTATTTTTATAAATAACTTGAGTTAATAAACATACAATGCTCCTTCCTCCTCCTATTTTTCCCACTCCATTTTGAGGGGGATCCTGTAGATGCTGCTCTCTATGCCTTTTTATCCTTGCAAATTCTTCCTGTTTCCATGAAACAGTATCATCCTCTTTTGTCTTGTTTTGAAAATGTTATCAGTTCTTATTTTTACATTTTTCTTGACATACATGTAGCAGAATGGGCAGAAACTTGCTTGTATACATGGCCATAGTCACCTCTTGCAAGAAAAAAAAATCATTCCTGGCAAAAGGCATTTATTGTCTACTAACTTTCTCCAGTGTTTGTGTGTCTGAACCCTTCTATATTTTCCTGCTTTTAGTAAACATTTTGTCAAATTTACCCAAATTCATCTTACTATTTATTTATAACTTGCAGTTTTTCACTTCTTTTTCCTATAAAAGACAATGATTTTTGATCAATGTTCAAATGTGTATTTTTGCCTCATATAGCATAGGTGTTCACTGCAATTTATACAGGTTTTCAACCAACAGTGTGAGATCCTCTGCATTCAGGTTTCCAACTAGTAAACTTCTAATGCACTCATAATTATTCTTGATATATAGATACAAAAAATGTTTGCTCAATTAACATTTATTGATTCATAGTGGTTCTGTTTAAATATTTGCCTGTACAGAATGGAAAGAAGATATTAGAGATTCTTGCAATCCCTACTCCCCACTCCAGTTCAACAAAAATAGTTTTCAATTGTCTAGAGTCCATGAAGATTAAAGTGGACAGATGAAGCAGATATATGTAAAAGTAGAGACAGATCTTACATGTACACTTTCTGCATTTTAATTTCTGAATTTTAATGTTCTCTGTGTGGATAGAAAAGTCTGCCTGGCTTTTCTTGCTTCAGAAAGTTTTCTCCCCAGTCTATTGAAGAGTCAATGAAATAAAAAAAATATTTTTCAAGAAAATGGTTTCTGCTTAAGGGACAACCCCTGTCTCTTTACCTGATTCCCTGTTTGTTCAATCCAATCAGCTTAAAAGGATTTAAGAAACAAACAGAAAAAATAAATATTGCACAAAAGAAAAATAAGTAAATAAGCCTTTAATTATCTTACTTTGCCCAGTCACATATAGACATAGTAATAAAACATTTCCTTCTTCACAAACCTACCAACTTGGCCTCAAGCATTTAGCAATATCAATAGTACTTAGACTTTTATACCACTTCATAGTGCTTTACAACACTCTGTAAGCATTTTACAGAGCCAGCATATTGTCCTCAACAATCTGGATCTTCATTTTACCGACCTTGGAAGAATGGAAGACTGAGTCAATCTTGAGCTGGTCAGGATCAAACTCCTGGCAGTAGGCAGAGTCAGCCTTCAATACTGCATTCTAACCACTGCCCGGCCAAGGCTCTTTAGTCATTCAGCAGTGTACAGTTTAGAGTACAAATAAATTTTTGGAATGCTGCTCTCTTCCTGGAGATGAGAAGGGCTCTTAATTCAACAATATTAAAGACATTAGGTTGGGGAAAGTTGCCTTAGGCTTTCTTTCAGAATTGCTACATGTTGCAGAGAAACTGTGACCCAGTTGGGTTTTTTAGGGGCAAAGTTCCATTTATTGAAGTAATTGTGACAGCATCTGCAATGATTGCTTTTTCATTTATGAAATGTTCACCAATATTAGTTTTTCTTCCCTGAAGTTACTTGATTATAAAATGATTTTCTTCCTTTTTTAGCTATTCCAGTCAAGTTTTCTGAGAAGCACCAATCACCTCATTATCTCTATGTGAAAGAACACAAAGTCAGAGAGGGCAGAGATCCCAGGAGGCCTCAAAACCAAACTCTTTTTGTCTTAAATATCCCTCCATATTGTACAGAGGTGAGTTCATTTGGGGAAGGAGAGGAGTATTACATAGGCTACAGAGATTTGGACATTCAGAACATAGATATTACAAATTAAAAAGATAACTTTAAGAAGATAGTATACATTGAACATTTATGAATAATGTTCTTCTTGGAATAGAAATCTGCTGATAAAAATTTGTTGTCTTTTTCATTCTGTTAACTGATCTTATTTTAGTCTATCTGAATTTCTGCCTAACGTGGTCCCTCTAACTTGGTGCGCACAAGATGTGTGCTTTCAGCTTCCATAGTTCAGATATAAGCATTGAGAACATCAGGTATGGAACAACTAATTATAGATATTTGTAGTGCTGGTTGGACTGAATGACCAACTCGAATATAAAGAAAGCTTTCCTGACTTGGTCCTCAAGCTATGAAGTCTGATTGAAGAGAAGAAAGATGTGAATAGTACCTGCCTGCTATAGATAGATGAGAATTTTGAGCAAAATAGAAGAATCCATTTCATCTTTCAGAAATGTTCATGCTCTTAACTATGCCATGGATTGTGCTGAAACCTTCTTTCCTTTTAGGAATGTTTATCAAGGCTATTCTCCAACTTTTGCCCTGTACGATCTGTGGAGATGTGTGAAAGGCCAAAGCCAGGAGATGGGACAGACATATCCAAGACCAAGTTCTTCAATATCAAGATACTCTTGGTAAATTGGGAATGTGGAGGAGAATAGCATGAAGAAAGAAGCTATGGCATTATCTTTTTAAGAAGGACAAATGAACACTTGAAAAAGCAAATAATGTCATTATGATAGTCAAGTATTGTCTTATCTCTCACATTGTTCTTGATTCCTCAATGATATAATGAAGTAATGTTTATGTTGTACATCAAGATCTTTTAGACTAACAAACTTACTATGCACTGTTGTGGTAGCTTTTAGCTGAAAGAAGTTGGGTCCCTTTCTTGCTTGCCTTAGTCTGCCTCTGCTTGTTTTATATTCTGGATTATCCTAGTTAATTTTTGCAGGTTGGTTTCTTGATTCTTTAAAGGTAAGGCCCTTGTTGTAAGAAGCAATTTTTGGCCCTGACTTATGTTACCAACTAGTATGCAATATTTATTACATAATATTTAGCTAAGTTTTTTCTAGGGATTCTAGGTTAGACTAGGATTCATAGGTATTTCCAGGCCTGTTTTGACAGAACAACCTGCAACTAATCCCAGGCAAAATAGACATTGATTCCAGGGGCTGACTTTTGTATTTTAGACACATGGTGATGGTGGGGGCTGGGGTGGGGTGGGGAATCATAATGGCATATGAACAGTCAGGGTGAGGCTGGAGCACCTATCTCTGTGGTCCTTTGGGGCGGGGGGGATGACATATGTAAGTGAAACCTGAAACAAAATGCTTCTTGCTTCACAGGGATTCCAAGTAGCTTATGTGGTATTCAAAAGACCTGCTGGGGTACAGGCTGCCAAATCCTCATCGCTACAAGGACCCCTGATAATATCTTCAGAAAGCCATCCTGTGCAAACTGGCATTCACAGTAAGTTAAGCACAAATGCTACACATTTTCCAAACAGAAGTCTACATTTAGGGCTGTATTCAATAGTCCATAAGAAATATTGGGCAGAACTGTAAATCAATGGTTTGATTCTCTCTTCACACATTTGATTTCAGACTTCTGATTTTTTTTTTTTGCCTGATCTGACTTATGATAAAACATTTAGAGTGAAAAACAAGAAGGGAATGGAAATACATAAAGGGTTTGGGTTCTGAGCAATAAAAAAATGAAATGCAAATAAAATAAAATCCATTTGCTAGCTAAAAGGCTGTTTGTTTTTCAATTAATGATTCAGGGTGATTGAAGATGTTGGTTATTGCCGATAAATCTCTTCATGGCATAGGACCTGGTCACTGGAGGAACTACCTAGCTCCCTTCGATAGAATCAACAGGCTTTTAAGTCCCATCCCTTCTCTGTCATGGTGCCTGCCCTCCTGGAATGTGTGTCCTCCTGGAATCTGGATGAGTTCCATCCTGATGGCATTCTGGAGGGTCTTAAAGACTTGGCTCTTCTCCCAGCTCTGGACTAGGATAGGAGGAGTCCATGTTGGGTGTATGCTGTTTATGGGTTTCCCACAGTGATGGGATTCAATTTTTTTTACTACTGGTTCTGTGGGCCTGGCTTGGTGGGCGTGGTGTGGCTTGGTGGGTGTGGCAGGGAAAGATACTGTAAAATTTCCATTCTCTCCCCACTCCTGGGGGGAGGTTACTGCAAAATCCCATTCCCTCCCCACCCCACTAACCTGCTTTCCAGCTCCATTCTCCTGTGCAGGGTGACAAAAGACCCAGCCGATCAGCTGGAACTCAGGAGGCAGAGAATAGATGGGGGTGGGGCAAGTGAGAGGTGGTATTTGCTAGTTCTCTGAACTACTCAAAATTTCCGCTACTGGTTCTCCAGAACTGGTCAGAACCTGCTGAATACCACCTCTGGTTTACCAGATATGCCATCTGTTTACCCGGATAAGATTATGCTTCTACTGTATTTTGAGCTGCACAGTATTGGTCTGAAAGGCAGTGTCATTATCAAACAAACAAGTGAAATATGTAAAATTAAATCCAACAGACAAGCATTTTGAATGATAGCCTTGACACAAAGGAAGTTACTGAATAGCAAGTACCTTTCTTCAAAGTTATATTAATAAAAAAATTAGGTCCAATAAAATGTAAGTCATTCTTCTTAATCACATTTGTCCTAACCCAAAATTACCTAAGGCTTGTTTTATTTGTTTCAAAATTAGAAGTTTTGATTCTGGTCTAGAATGTCCAGTGATGGACATGCCTTGTTATTTCTATTTTGTTGGTCTATGAACTACATTGGCTATCAGTAGGTTTCCAGATGTAATTCAAGACGATGGTTATCCCCAGCATTAAGGCCTAGTCATCTGAAAGACCACTTCCCCCTTGCTGACAGAATTAGCATGCTCTGAGTCCCATCAATTAAACAGTGCTATCTGGTGGACCCTATCAAGAAGTGAGCCTGCTGCCATAGTGCCTGCCTTCTGGAACACCATTTCTCCAAGACTTGTATATCCCTCAGCATGGTCTTGTTTAAACAAGCCCTTTAGACTTGGTTCTGTCTGCTCTGATTTAATGTAGCTGATACCCCTTGTATGATGTTCCTGGTTTTTTAGTGATTTTTTTTTCTGACTGTTTGATTTCTGGATTTTATAGTATTTTACTGTTATACTTGTAAGCCATCCTGAATCATAATAGATTAGGATATCCTATATATTTCATAAATAAATATTTAACAGTCAAGAAAAAAAGGAATGAATTGGAACACAATATCTTGAAAGGCAAGGTATCAACTCCTATTTAATATAAATGTATATTTTGTACATATAAAAGCTAATATATGTTCCAGGTAGCAGTGGAAACCTGGCTGTAGATATACATGACTAAATTCATTTTTAAAAGGTGGGAATAGACCTCTTTGATGAAGCATTCTATAAAATTTTGAAGAACATAAAACTACATTATTTCAGGCGGATCTGTTAGCAGTTTATTTATCTGCTAACTGAACTGCTAGGCCTTAATTTTGTTGTTTCATTTGTTAGAAATTCCAGAAAAATCAAATGATAAGTCATTGCAAGAAGTTGAAAGAATTATGTGAAATTAATAAAGTTACACAACCATTTGTAGCTCTCCTTAGATCCTGCTAGTTGAAGCTTCAAGCCTGACATTTCTGCCAGAATTGCTTCTAAAGCAAATAATGGCCTATTAACACTTAATTATTGTCATATTCTGGTAAATAGTTTAAGGTGCAGGTGTCAAACTCATGACACTCCATTGCTGTCATATGATGTTTCATGACATTTTTCCCATTCGCGGAGTTGGGGGGGGCGTAGCTTTTGCGTGATGCATCTGGCCCGCAGGCCATCAGTTTGACATCCCTGGTCTAAGGTTTGAAATAGTGAATTAGATCCTTTTGCTCTTAAAATGAGTTTATTACAACAGAAAATTTTGTTTTGTGTTTGTTGGGCATTTCAGGTAATATTTAATAACAGTTGACTGCACTTGGCCAGCTATTGGAGATGCAGTGCAACAGTCTGACTCACATGATTTGGCATCTCTTATTGTCATATTTTGGATTGGATAATTTGATAATGTAAGAGTTTTCACTGTATATCAGGATTGCATATCCCGACTATTTCCTCCGTATTTAGATTTTAAGAAGGCTTGGGAACGTTTTGCAAATGGTAATGATCAAAATATAACACTGGCAGTATAAAACTGCACCTGATTTTCAGTGGCAGATTGCTGTTATATATTGTTAATATTGGAATTGGCTTCTCTGTGGGTGTAGGTGTATAATAAAGGGTCAAGTCAATTTAATTAACATTTTTTGGCATTGCTGCTTATGATACAAATGCCCAAAACTTTTTTCTTTTTACCTAAATCACATTTATTTGTTAGATTTCTATCCTACCTCTTGTAGAAGAGCTCAAGGCATAATGCTCTTCCTGCTTTTTCTCACATCAGTCCTGTGAGTTAGGCCTGGATTGGCTCCAAGCTGGCATTTGTGGCTGAGGGCGGACTAGGATCTGGGTCTCCCTAATAGCAATACAGCCTAACAGCATTAAATCCCCAATGGCTGTCATATTGGGTGTATGCATGCATTGTTTGTTTGATGTAATAATAATAATACTATAAAATAATAATACTATTAAATGTAAATAAAGTTCAGTTTATCCTACAACACTGAATCTGGTTCAGAATATATGAAGACTAACTTTCAGATACTCAAGATGATTTTCCCCTCTTTTCATATCTTGAGAACTGCACTGCAAAGTTGCTGATTATTTAGTTTCACTCTTTCAGAATGGATTGCTAGATATGCAGCCTCAATAGTGGATCCTGCTGAGCTGAAGACAGAAGTTGACTCTTTCATGCAAAATTATGATCAAAAAATTGCAAAGGTAAAGCAACCAAGGACATAATTGTTGTTGGGAAATACAGCCTGTCTTCAAAGAGTCTTTCCTTAATCCAACCTCTCTGGAATGGGTTAGGATTAGTAATGGTAGGCATAGTGCAGTGATTAAAATGTTCAGGTGGGACCTGGGAAACTGGAGTTTAGTTCCTCTCAGCCAAGAAAGCTCATTGAGTGATCTTGGACTAGCCATTATTTGTCTGAGCACATTATCTCACAAAGTATATTTGAGAATGTATAAACAGGCAGAGGAGAAAAGCAAAGTGGGATGTAAAGTGTTAATATGTTTTCAATCCAAAAATTCTAGTACTTTTTCAATACATTGTCTATGGTTGTTGTACCACATACCTAAAAAGTGATTATTTGGACAATCACATTATCCATATTTCCTGAGAACAAAACTCTGCTATTATAAGAAAGCTCACTTTGCACAAAACTGGGATTTCTTCAAGTTAAGAATGGCCTCCTGGATTGTAAACACTTCTTGAAGCAAGTATGACATTAAACTATTTTCATACAACCTTGAGATTTTCTCCCTTCACATTCCTGGAATAGGAAGAAGCCAAAGCTGAAAAGGAAGAAGGTATTCCTGATGAGGAGGGGTGGGTGAAGGTGACAAGGAAGGGCCGAAAGCCTGGTCTTCCATGGACAGAAGCAGCCAATTTGCGGGCCCAAGAAAGAGAGAAACGCAAGAGAGCACGGAAGGAACTGCTCAATTTTTATGCCTGGCAACATCGTGAAACCAAGAGAGAACGTGAGTTATTTACTTTTTGTAAACTGTTTCAAGCATAAGGTTCAAGCAACATTTTTATTAATCACTTGGATGAACAGGAATAAGGAATATTTATCAAATTTTCAGAAGAAAATATTGGGGTGGGATAGCCAATAAGATAGAAATAATATTTAAAAGTATATTATTAATTAGAGAAAATAGCTGCAAATTAGATTATGAATTTCAAGAGATAAATACAAAATTCTTCAGATGCCCAGATACAGAATGCAGGCTACCTAACCTGGTAATAACACCAGAGATTGCAGGAGTTGTTTGCCATTACCTGCTTCCTAGGGCTAAGAGAGAATAACTGGCCTGGAGCTGAGAGAGACAACTTATGGCAAGAGTAGAACTCACAGTCTCCAAGTTTCAACTTAATCACTACCCTAAACTATCTCTCTGAGATATAGGACATTTCTTAATTATAAAGGAATGTAGTTTGAATAACATCAGATTGTGTTGTTTAGGTAACATACGTCTTTTTGTAGTCAATCCGGAGAATAACTAAAAGTTAACACAATTTCAAAAAAAATGTTTTTATTTGGGTGATCAATGATGATGCAGTGAAAATATATACATTGCTTTGGTGATGTGAGAGAAGGAAAACTGAGAGACTTTGGGTTTTTTTAATTCTGCTTCTTAAGTCAGTAAATCATGGACAGTGTTGTACCCCAATATCCCTTGTAGCTAGCATTTACCAAAAAGAAGCCACTAAAAATTGAAATTAAAAAAACCCAAATAAAACTGGGTTCCAGACTCAAGCTAGTGTTTTTAAATTTAAGTTTAGAACTTAAATACATTTTTACTGTTCTCAGAAATAAAGAATTTCAAAACAATAATAATAACACAAGGTAATTTCCAAATGGTAACTTCCAATTACTCAGAAGAAACACATTTTTATTACTGAACAAAAAAGAGTTAAGATACAATTTAGTTCTTGTAAATTTCTCTTAAAAGTTGGACACTTCGTGGCCAATCTAAAGTGATACAAATATCCTACAAATAACACCAAGGACAAGGCATTAAACAGCATCATTGGACACTTCTTTGTTTATCTTGGCAGGAGATAATTCATATTTGTCCTAGTCCCAACAGCCTTTATAGTTAACTTAGGCAAATAAAAATGTAGTAGAAAAAATATTGTGCTCTAAAATTAAATTCAACATACAGCATAGAGATATTTTTCTTAAAGCTAAAATTGTTGAGTTTTAAATATTTCTTTGTGTGCAATATGCTGTACTCTTCAAAGAACCACATTACTTTGGGGAAGTTATCTATTGGGAGATACTGTTGAGGGGACGAGGCTTGTCAGGGGATACGCTTAAACCAGCGATCTTGAACAATCCTTTTTTTATTTTGCTCTTTTTGTCCCCAATCAAACTGCTGCTCCAGGGGGACAAATTATTTCCAGTGGATCACTTGAAAGACAGGTGGAACTCAATCTAAGTATCCCCCAATTCAGAATGGTTAAAACTAAATAAGAAAGAATGGGATAAGAAGATTGCTAAATGCACAAAAACATTTTCATATTCTCTAGCTAACTCCCACTATGTTATCTGGTGACATAATGGCAAATGGGTTGAAGGTTGTGAAGGCATTTTTCTTTCTCATCTCTATTTTCCAGTAATAATTTGAATCACCTTAAGTAGCTTACCTGCTAACAGATTATAGGATTGAAAACTTAAATGGTTTAAGAACAATATTCTAATCTTTCCTATCTAATATCTTTTGTGATTCTTTCAGATATAGCACAGCTAAGAAAGAAATTTGAAGAGGATAAGCAGAAAATTGCTCTCATGAGAGCACAGCGAAAGTTCCGCCCATATTAACTTGGGAGAAGTTGCAGTTGTCCCCGGGGCAACAGTAACCAGACTTAGAAATTAGTTTTTCATTAAGAACCATCCCTGATCTCTTGGCTGGACTCATGCCTCAGCTGCTAAGTAAGAGGTACCAACAGCGGACATTTGTTAAGTCTCTGTGAAGCTGATAATTCAATGTCAAAGAATTTCTATTGAGAAACTGCAACTGGATTTCGTCCTAGGACTTCCTAGCCTCATGATCTTAGGACTTCTCAAATAGTTGAGAAGTCAATATATTTCTTTAGCATCAATTAACGTGAAGGACAGCTGTCCAACCCCCCTCCCCAAACTGTAATTATTGTAAGCCATAAATGTCAAGGGTTTCTTAATTATTATTTTTTTAAAGAGATAAGCAATTTTTTAAAATGCTGTTACACCAGTAAATGGACAAAGAAGTTGCAAACATTGTGCAGTTGATACACAATATGTCATTGATGAGAAATTAAAAACCAAAATGCATTGTTATTTGTAACAATAAGAAAATTTTTTAAGAATATTATTGAATCTCTGAACTAAAGTGTTCCCTGTTTTGTTATTTAAAGATAAAAAAGGAGAAAAACTACTAAAAACATAGGTGAATACTTAGTGTCAATCTCCCCTTAGTTTTTCTCTGATGTACAATATTTATTAAGTAAATAAATATTTTTATTTCCTTAGTTATTTTTTTATTCTTAAACATCACACATTAAATACTTAAATTTACAACATAATATGCAATATCTGTGGAAGCCATTCTGATTTAAGTTCGGTCAAACCTGTTTTCTGCTGCTAGTATTTCCATTTCCGCCTGTTTCATGTTCCCAGTGTTATAGCTTCAGTAACGTATCTCTTTTCTAGGATTTATTGGTGCCTTCCAGGTAGAATAGAGTGTGTTATGCCAGGGGTCCCCAACCCTCAGGCCGCAGCCTATTCTGAACCAGGCTTCAGAAGGGACAAGTTAGTCAATGCATGTGAGCAGCTCCACTGGCATGAGCACCGGTGGGTAGGTGGGTGGGTGGGAAAGCTCTACTTGTGGGAGCAGCAGACACCTTCGTTTGTGCAAATGGAGCCGCATGCATGCACGCTTGCCACTCACATAGAACCACCCCCTCCCCTCCCCCCCACCAGCCCATCAAGCCGAAAAGGTTTGTGACCGGTATATTATACAATAGCTGAATAAATGAAGGTGGCTATATTGGGACAACAATCATATTAGTTTGTGGGGGGGGGAGACAAACCTTAAAAGGGGGCAAATCTGAAAGGGATTTATTACTTTGCTTTACAAAGGAAAATTCAAGAAAAGAAAAAAGAAAAAAAACTTTACAAAAACTTTTTGTACTTACAAAAATTGACAAAATAAAAACATCTCAAATCAAGCACTATATATATTTTTAAAAATATAATTTCCATATATTTCACATGAATGTTAGAAACTGCATTAAGTGGTACCATTTGAATGGTTAAAAAATGACCAAAATAAAGGACAAAGTGATTTTTTGAAAAATAAATATGAAAGAAAGCTTTTTGAAATAAAAGACCATCCTTTATAATAAAGGACATATGTAAAGGACTGGAGGTGGGGGGGGGGGGGCTTATTACGTTTTATAGCTCAAGTATCAAATTAAGCTACTATACGATGTATAGTATCTGTTTAGGCATGGTAGCTTTGTGAACTGAGCAACTGAGGCCAATAACTGGTGAAAACACAAAACAAAATAGATAGGATATACTTTAGAAAATCACAACAAAAAATATAGTTTGTCTGTCCAGGTCATGGAATTCTGAAATATAGTGGGGTGCATAAACTAATAGTCTGACATATATTACAACTATAACATCTAAAATACTGTACCTGGGTTTTATGGACATGCACCATCGCTACATAAGTACCATTAGTGGCACCACACGTATAGGAGCTATATTCTTTACAGTGAAATTAGTATTGATGCTCATGATTTATTTGTAGTATCTTGCCTGGGTGAAACATAAACATTCTCAAGAAAGCAAGACATAATTTTTAATGTCATCCTCCAGATTTTTGTTCTAATGGTTTGATTTGTTTATTTTATCTTTATAATCAATTTATTTCATCCTCATAACAGGCTGAAAGAATAAACTTGAATCATGGATAAGTCAGGGGAGTGGAACCAGTAAAACTAAACTGCAAAAGCTAATCCAGGTTGGATCATCAGAATTGTATTCACAAAGTTAAATTAAAAAATTGGGGAGGATTCAGACCTTATCACAGAGGAAAGCAACAATCCTGGACCTAGCCACTTGAGGAGAGCGGGGATTATGGTCATTGAGGAAAGTAGCCACATGGTTATCTTGCTTAATGACTACAATCAGTGGTGGTATGCTACCGGTTTGGCCCGATTCTGCCAAACCGGTAGTGGCGATGAGCAGTGGAGACCAAATCGGTTCTCTCCACCGCTCTGCTTTTGGGCCCACCTGCCAGACCAGGCTCCATTCTCACCTTTATCTTCTGCTTTTGAAGCGCAGCTGCTTTGCGTGGCACAGAAGAGTGCTGTGCAGCAGCTGCTGGAGCGACCGGGAGAGTGCAGGCTTGCAGGAGGTGAGTTGGAATGCCTCCACGCCTGTGCAAACACCTCTGCGGCTGCACAAAGTGCATGTTTGGTGTGCGCGTACACGCAAAGTGTGTGCACGTGCGCAAAGCACACCCACCAAGCCACGTCCACCAAACCGGTGGTAAATGTTTTTGAATCCCACCACTGACTACAATGACTTATGTCCAAATTCCAGGCTCAATTATGATTGTAATTGAGGATTACCTAGATCTGAAAATATTTTTTGGTTACAATACACTTTGGTTTATATGGAAGTTGTGAGCAGTGTTTAAAGGAAATTTGCCCTGCCTGACTTTTATAGAAAAAAGGGAACTGAGGCTAAAGATACTAAGATGTGTTTCAAGAAGTTTGAGACTGGTTTAAAGTATGCTTAATTGAAAATGTATTTTTTAAGTTTGGTACATCTGATCAATAGAATACACCAGCTTGTGAAATACACACACACACACATATATACACACACACAAATATACATATATACCTACTAGGGTGGGATTCAACCGATGTTACTACTGGTTCGGTGATTAAGTTTTGCATGCACATGTGTGCTTCACGCGCATGTGTGCTGTGTGTGCGTGTAATCTTAAACTATGCTGCCCGGACAGATGAAAAGTGTGTGCGGGTGTGCAGCGTTTGAAAAGCCACTTATTTACTGCCTTTTCAACCTCAGCTGTGCCGCGCAAAGCAGCTGAAGTTGAAAAAGTAGGAAATAAAGGTCAGGTAAGAGCCCGGGCGGGTGGGTGGGCCAAACAGCAGCAGACACAGAACCGGTTCTGTATCTGCTGCTCTTCAGAGCTACTGGTTCTATAGAGCTGGGCAGAATTGGTAGCGTGCCACCCCTGTACATACTTCCATACCCAAGGTCACCCAGATGGCTTTGTACCTGAAACAGAACTATTTACTAGACATTAACCTTAACATGCCTTAACCACAACACTAACCCATCTCTCTCTTATGTATGATACATTATAAAAAAATTAACATACAATTACCATGCAATCTGAAGTCATTATCATCTTCCTAGTGTTATTCCCACATGTGCAGGGTCTGCTTTTCAGATAATACCATCTTGTAAGACCTAACACAGCATCTGGTCATGTCTATATTTTGAACAGAAATAGCTGTAGGTTGGGACAAAGAATACCCTGACCA
This sequence comes from Pseudonaja textilis, assembly GCF_049901715.1. Lineage (NCBI taxonomy): Eukaryota > Metazoa > Chordata > Lepidosauria > Squamata > Elapidae > Pseudonaja > Pseudonaja textilis. Next base: position 45,443,999 of record NC_141994.1, read on the forward strand.
ACCAGCTTGTCCCCTGCCTGATGTCAATTTGATCTGTGTTCAGCTCAGCACTACCCATTAGGGTGGGCAATATCCAGTGGCAACACTAACCTCATTAACACCATGCAATCTGAAGTATATGTAAAATATAAGTAAACTAAGCCATTCTTAGGTTATCAGCCTGAAAATGTGAACCTTGTTTGTGTTCAGCATTATAAATGATAACCATTTCATTTCTCATTATTAATAAGTATTGGAGCTTCCTGGCATTCCTGGTTTTATTCTTTCCCATTACTCTCGTATATAAAAACAAATACTATTGCTTGAGTCTCTATTCTTTCAGGAAGCTAAATATAATGTTATTTCTTGCAATTCTGCCTAGTCAGTTGAATGACACTCCTTCAGTGAAGAAAGAAATTAAACTACATCAGACAAGCCAAAAACATCTTCAAATCTATAGCATAAAAATGATTACTTTTACTTCTAAGAGTAAAATATTTTAAAATTTATCTGTGTTGTGTTACTTCTGGGGCCAATTTGAATGTTAGTTGTTTTCTGGAAAGAGCAGATGTGGAATCAACTGTAGTTTAGCATAGCCACAAAATGTTATATGTGAATTGGAAACATGCAGGTCTTTAAATGGCTTCTGTCATATATATACATAGAATGAAATATTTGCTGTTTGCTTCCAATATCTATACCCACACTATACACATACTTGTTTTTCCAATGCATTATGAGTAGAAATGCTGCTCAAATATATCACATTCTGAATAATATTACGTAGGAGCAATGGTACTACTGAAAATATTATTGAATCTATATACTACTAAAACTCTCATTGCATTTATCTGTTTGTATCCTCAAAGCCCAAATGGTGCATAATGCTGCAACAATCTTTGAATCAAAGTACCTAAATTTGTTGACTTGGAGATTAGTTTATTCTTAAACTTTCATAAAACGTCTTTAATCCAGTGTGGAAGGAAATTATCTCTGTATAATAAAATTGTATCTTTCAGAAGGTTCCTAATGTCTACAAAATCAATGATAAGCAACTTTCTAAAGTAGTTAGGAGTCAAGAAAGGCAAACTCAGCATCTGTTCAAAGGCTTTGAATTGCAGTTTAGGCAGGATGCAAACATTTGGGTGATCCTTGCCCTCTCCTTGATATGGAGAAGTGTTCTGGGGAGCCAAGCCATTCAGTGGCTCTTCTTTTTGCCTTAGGCCATCAATTCCAGTAAATACTGACTTATTTTTGAAGTTTATTTGCCACTACAATTATTTCTCTATTTATGATTTTTTTTTCTTAGATGATCATGGGACCATACAGCCTTGGGGTAAAAAATATATAAAGTCCCCGGCAATTTAATTTTCTTTCTGGTCATATCAGACTGCACCATCTTTTTCTCAAAGGATGACCAAATTGTTTATTGGATTGTCTATTAATAATATGTAATTAGAATTATATTACTAAGTAAATACAATTGTATATTTTAGTGTCTTGCAAGAAGACCATTTGCAATTACAATTTTAGGAATAAAATGCAAAATATTTGCTGCTTTTAGTGCAGGAAGGAGAAAATGAGTGTAGAGGATATAGCAGCAATTCTGAAATATCTAAATATTACTACAGGGAGGGAAAAAGTAAAGGGAGGAGGAAGATAATGTTTACAAGGAAATGATAAGCACTTGAGATTGCAGCATAAATGAACAAAATGCATAATTGAACAAAACTTATCTGATTTTACTAAGCAAGAATAATTTCTGTTATAAATTCCATCTAACAAGGATCCTTGTTATAAGATTATAATCTAGATTATAATAATCTCTTTATGTAGTGCTATATGTCAGGGGTCTCCAACCTTGGCAACTTTAAGCCTGACAGACTTCAACTCCCAAACCCAACTTCCTGGATGGGGAATTCTGGGAGTTGAAGTCCACCAGGTTTAAAGTTGCCAAGGTTGGAGACCCCTGCTATATGTAATATATTACACACAGAATAAAAACTATCCTTCAAACCAGCAGGTGGTGCTTCTGATTCCCACTGGCTCACTTTTTTGTAGGCCTTTATGTTTTCCAAAACCTTCCACTTTTACAATTGCTGAAATTGTATCCATATACTCTATAAGAAATAAAATCAGATTGCATAGCTTTAATAATGCTTTATAAAACAACTGTGATTATGCTTGTATGTAACAGGTTTGTTAAATTTATTATTTGATAGCAACTATCAAGAATAAAATATTGCACATAGTTTATGGCATTCTGATATGAATGTCTTAGATACAATATGTATGTTAGGATTTCACAAACAATAGTAACACAATCTTTTTATCACAATTTCCCACCCAAGAGTTGGAGATGAATCCAACTCTTCCACTGCAGAAGAAATTCCCTGAAAATTTATAGGAGAGAGAGAACATTTTCTCCAAGTAGAGTTCCCTTCAGATGTGTGGCCAGTTCCTAGAACTGGATATGAAATGAACATATTGGCAGAAAAAAGCTGGGAGTTGAAATTCAAATCACTTCCAAGTTGTGAATACCTGGGGCAGAAAGGAGTGTCCACCTGCCAGGAAAGTTTCCTCAGATTAAAAAGTATACCCACAAATAGATTTGTGGTGATTCTGGCTGATTAACTGATGGCAACAATTGAGACTGGGTGGTGCTCTGTAGACAGGAATACAAAAACATTCAGTTTCTAACATGTCACTGCTGGATTGTTGAACAAGCCTCAGGCCGTAGTTTAAGTATCTAATTCTTTTAGTTTCCCCAAACTGCTACTAGACTGTTTTCAGATTTGGAATACTCTTGATAAATGACCTGCTTGGATTGATGCTTTGACTTTTTGCTTAATTTTGGATTTCATTGTTTAGGTGCTGCCTTCCTTGCCTCTGCTGCTACACTATACATTACTGCTTGCATAGCTTTTTCCTGGAAAGTTTCACAATTCTAGAGATGTTTTACATCTGTCTAAAACAAAGAACTTTTATTTTAATTTTCACCTTGAAACCATTTGTCTAAAATATAATCACACGGTGTATGGAAGCCATCTTTCAAAAGCCTCACTTCTCAAAGAGTTGCCTGTAGAATAGGACAGGTATACACGGTCCATATACTATGCACAACATTTTTGTTCTGAAGCAAGAATTTTAGGCTTTATTTTAACAAAAGTTATATTCACATTTTAGCAGGGTATCCATACCTCCCTTTGAACTTTAGGAAATCATGTTTTTATTTAACAAAAAACATCTTCATTGTTGTACAAAAACTAAATTATTCAGAAAGTAAAAAATAGGGCTGTATTCTGACTATTGCAAGTGTTAAAGAAACAAGCCTGTATGAGAAAGAGGGAGATGTTTGTCTTTTCTCATATCTAACCAATGTATCTTATTAATTTGCTGGTGCATCATTTATACACAGTGCATGTGTTATTTGTTTCTGTACCGCATATAAAGACTTGACGCCTGCCCCTTAATAAAATGTTTTTTTTTTTACTTTGCCTGGACTACTCCTGATACCTATTGGGGCCCACTGAAAAAGCCAATTTGCAAAAGTGTCTCTCTCTCTAATTCTGGGACTTAGTTTTTCCCAACTTCATACCACTGCCTGAGCTTTTTAAGGGCAACATGAGCATTGGTTGGATATGATGAACCTACTATATTTATGCCATGATGGGTTGTGGGAAATAATCTGGAATAATTTTTCTGTTGATCCTAATGTGGCAAAATGTGGCTCTAGGTTTCAATAATTTATTAAGTTTTCCCACACCAACATTTATGATTAAAGATGTGCAAAATATCTTTTAAAGATTAGAATTTTTAAAAGTTGTCAAGTGAAAGAGAATGGACTTTGTTAAAACAGTAAGACAAGGACCAGTTGTTGGAGAGAAAACTAATAGCTGCTAAATAAGGAGAACCGTCACTGGAGGTTTTCAAATCAGAACTAGGTGGCTCTTTCTTATTTATAGCAGGAAATGCTTTACAATCGTACAGATGATGTGGTACACTTTGAAGGCATGGATGCAACAATAGGAAGTAAAGTCCAGTGCCCTATGGGACTGTTTACATTATAATGCCTCACCTTGACTTTCACCGCCATTAACCCCCACCCAGCATCGCTATGGATATTGGAGATGAAACGTTCAATATGGGAAACAACAGATCGGGAAAGGCTGAGTTAATTAAGATCTGTCGATGCTGTAAAATGAGTATGTGGACCAGAGTTGCTGCTAAAGTACATAAAGCCGACAGGAGCTGCTGGGATTAGCGTGGATAGATTAAATTGATAGAATAACGACCCTAATAGTATCGGTCCCATATTGCAACTTTGGGGGAGGGGCGAGCATTTGTCAGCTCTTTTTCAAAAGGGGTACAAGCTGCAGTCCGCTCTCAATCCCCATTGAAACGAAGCCAGGTAGCTCTCCAAGACTCGGGTCGGCTTTTCTCCGCGTAGACTTCCCTTGCCTGGAGAAGCAGGAGAAGGCGGGGGGGCAGAGGAGGGAGGAATCAGGAAGAGTTACCCTCCTACACTTCAAGGCATGACTGTGAGATACCAGACCCTAATCAACCTCCGCGGGTGCCTCGCTCCTCAAGCCTTTGCAGCCACAGGAGCGGCCAGGAAAGCCCAGCATTCCCTGGCAAGGGCAGCCGCGCTCCTCCTCTCTGTCATCAGCCATTTTTGTCTGACATAATGAAAAAAAGCTGCCGAGTATTGTCCTAAAACGGGGGGGGAGGGGGTTTAGGAGGAAAAGAGGGGTGGAAATAATTCAATCAATCACATGACTTGACAGGATTTCTAACCATTTTTTTTAATCGTGCGACGAAATTGTATCTATAGAAAAGCAGAGAGCCCCCCCTTCCCCCTCAATATTCCCACGCCCACAGAGGAGCTCAGGATGGGGCAATAGAAAAAAAAAAGCATCTCAAGGTAAGCGTTTCCTCATGGAAGGCGTATTTTAAACAGAATTTGCTTCATCCCGCATCCCTTGACCTGGCAGCGGGGGGGGGGAGTGTTGGTCGGGGGTTGCTCGTTTTTCACGTGGCGGCGACGTCCGAAAAGGGGACTGGGT